>NW_027671447.1:0-189000 GCF_964165515.1 Mesoplodon bidens
CACAGAAGGGAACTCACAGGCGACTCTCTTAGGCCTACGCAAAGCCGCAGAGGAGTTAAAGCACTCTATGGAGTCAGGGTTCATGGAGGTGGCTGCACACAAAACTTGGCTGAGAGGAAACACTCGTGCTTACCTTGAGGCTAGGGGTCACGTTTACTTTGCACTTTAGCTAGGGCAAGCGTGGGATGAGCTCCTAGCAAGGCACTGGAGACCACCTGGATTCGTAGGAGAAAACTCACTTGCTTCACTGAGGCATTCCTAGAGGTGACTAGAAGACGGGTAACGGCAGTGTCTTTCCGTCAGCCTTGAGGCCGCCACTGTCGACCTTTCAAATGGGGAAAAGACTGCCTTTTTCCAGGCTTCTCAATTACCAACAGGATCACCCAGCACATACACCTATCTTCTCTGACAATCCAAGGGAGACCCTTGGAACACAATTCGGCCTTCTGCGATGAAACTTTTGGATGCAGTGTGTGCTGCATGTGGTGAACGGCATAAACCTCCTAATGCCCTCAGCAGGCCTAGGTGACTTTCGATGTTCCAAATGTCTAGCAATGCTCGGGGTTACTCTCTACATTATTTCGGGCTAGACCTGAAGTCCCGTTTCCGCATCACTTAGAGAGACGTCGAGCAGGAGTCCCCAAACCGAATTGGAGCCCCGGTGGTTTCTTTCAGGGCAGCTTAGTTTTTCTCAACGTGGCAGACACGCAGGGAACGAAACCGTGCCAAGAACCGCGTTCCTGAGGCGGTTTCAATGTTGTGGAACGCCAGCCATAGAGGACACCTTAGTTCCCGGCCCTTCCAACTGCATAGGGAGGGATGTGCCCAGAGCTGTGTATCCCTGGATGGCGCTCAGAAGGCTTTGGGTACACAGTGTACTTCCTTGGAGAGAAGTGCCCACGTGAGAGTCTGGAGCGCTGTGAGGCATACTAAGGCTAAAGCCGTCCGTTGACTAAGACCTCCTGAAAACCGGGGCGCCCCTATCTGTGGGAATGGGAAAATGTGCACCTTACCTCGAGACTAGAGGTCACAGTTAGTGGGCACCTTAGCTACAGTATGCTCCTGGGGGTGAGTTCCCCGGAAGGAATCGCAAGCACCTGGTTTCTTTTGGAAAAACTAACTGCTCCTCAGAGGCATCTGTGGAGTGAATAGTATCCTTGTGGTGCGGTTTTCAGGCGGCTTGGAAGCTGCAACGCAGTGGCTTTCCAAAGGTGGAAAGTCGGGCTTCTCCCACGTTCTCCCAGTGCCAACGTGACCCCACGGCGCATTTACCAGCACTCTCTGACTGACACCCGGAGACTTTCAACAACACTGTGCCTTTCTATGAACACACTTCGTTGGACGGGGGGTGCTTTTCGTGCCACGAAGAGCAGCACCCGCTTAATGACTTAGTCAGGAATAGGGGACCTTGGATCGTCCAAATGCCTCACGGTTGCACCGGGTTTTCTGTACTTTCTGTCAGGCTGCACCTGCAGTGTACCTTGCGTCACAATAGTGAGATGACAGGTTAAGCGTTGCCAGGATGCACTTTAGGCTCAGGGATTCTTTCAGTGCCGTTCGGAGGCCCTCCACACAGGGAGAGCCACGCTGAATGTCATACTGGCCGAAACGTTGTCCCGGGGCTGCCTTACAGCTGAAGACATCAAGCTCTGCAAGCAAGAAGCAGTTCATTGCCCTTCCCTCTGCGTAGAAAGAGTTGAACCCAGCAGTCTGTCCTGTGTTGTGTGGCTTGGAAAACAAAAAGGGAACTCACAGCGTTCATGCTCTCCCTCAGAAGGGAACTCACAGGCGACTCTCTTAGGCCTACGCAAAGCCGCAGAGGAGTTAAAGCACTCTATGGAGTCAGGGTTCATGGAGGTGGCTGCACACAAATCTTGGCTGAGAGGAAACACTCGTGCTTACCTTGAGGCTAGGGGTCACGTTTACTTTGCACTTTAGCTAGGGCAAGCGTGGGATGAGCTCCTAGCAAGGCACTGGAGACCACCTGGATTCGTAGGAGAAAACTCACTTTCTTCACTGAGGCATTCCTAGAGGTGACTAGAAGACGGGTAACGGCAGTGTCTTTCCGTCAGCCTTGAGGCCGCCACTGTCGACCTTTCAAATGGGGAAAAGACTGCCTTTTTCCAGGCTTCTCAATTACCAACTGGATCACCCAGCACATACACCTATCTTCTCTGACAATCCAAGGGAGACCCTTGGAACACAATTCGGCCTTCTGCGATGAAACTTTTGGATGCAGTGTGTGCTGCATGTGGTGAACGGCATAAACCTCCTAATGCCCTCAGCAGGCCTAGGTGACTTTGGATGTTCCAAATGTCTAGCAATGCTCGGGGTTACTCTCTACATTATTTCGGGCTAGACCTAAAGTCCCGTGTCCGCATCACTTAGAGAGACGTCGAGCAGGAGTCCCCAAACCGAATTGGAGCCCCGGTGGTTTCTTTCAGGGCAGCTTAGTTTTTCTCAACGTGGCAGACACGCAGGGAACGAAACCGTGCCAAGAACCGCGTTCCTGAGGCGGTTTCAAAGTTGTGGAACGCCAGCCATAGAGGACACCTTAGTTCCCGGCCCTTCCAACTGCATAGGGAGGGATGTGCCCAGAGCTGTGTATCCCTCGATGGCGCTCAGAAAGCTTTGGGTACACAGTGTACTTCCTTGGAGAGAAGTGCCCACGTGAGAGTCTGGAGCGCTGTGAGGCATACTAAGGCTAAAGCCGTCCGTTGACTAAGACCTCCTGAAAACCGGGGTGCCCCTATCTGTGGGAATGGGAAAATGTGCACCTTACCTCGAGACTAGAGGTCACAGTTAGTGGGCACCTTAGCTACAGTATGCTCCTGGGGGTGAGCTCCCCGGAAGGAATCGCAAGCACCTGGTTTCTTTTGGAAAAACTCACTGCTCCTCAGAGGCATCTGTGGAGTGAATAGTATCCTGGTGGTGTGGTTTTCAGGCGGCTTGGAAGCTGCAACGCAGTGGCTTTCCAAAGGGGGAAAGTCGGGCTTCTCCCACATTCTCCCAGTGCCAACTTAACCCCACGGCGCATTTACCAGCACTCTCTGACTGACACCCGGAGACTTTCAACAACACTGGGCCTTTCTATGAACACACTTCGTTGGACGGGGGATGCTTTTCGTGCCACGAAGAGCAGCACCCGCTTAATGACTTAGTCAGGCATAGGCGACCTTGGATCGTCCAATGCCTCACAGTTCTAGCGGGTTTTCTGTACTTTCTGTCAGGCTGCACCTGCAGTGTACCTTGCGTCACAATAGTGAGATGACAGGTTAAGCGTTGCCAGGATGCACTTTAGGCTCAGGGATTCTTTCAGTGCCGTTCGGAGGCCCTCCACACATGGAGAGCCACGCTGAATGTCATACTGGCCGAAACGTTGTCCCGGGGCTGCCTTACAGCTGAAGACATCAAGCTCTGCAAGCGAGAAGCAGTTCATTGCCCTTCCCTCTGCGTAGAAAGAGTTGACCCCAGCAGTATGTCCTGTGTTGTGTGGCTTGGAAAACAAAAAGGGAACTCACAGCGCACATGCTCTCCCTCAGAAGGGAACTCACAGGCGACTCTCTTAGGCCTACGCAAAGCCGCAGAGGAGTTAAAGCACTCTATGGAGTCAGGGTTCATGGAGGTGGCTGCACACAAAACTTGGCTGAGAGGAAACACTCGTGCTTACCTTGAGGCTAGGGGTCACGTTTACTTTGCACTTTAGCTAGGGCAAGCGTGGGATGAGCTCCTAGCAAGGCACTGGAGACCACCTGGATTCGTAGGAGAAGACACACTTGCTTCACTTAGGCATTCCTAGAGGTGACTAGAAGACGGGTAACGGCAGTGTCTTTCCGTCAGCCTTGAGGCCGCCACTGTCGGCCTTTCAAATGGGGAAAAGACTGCCTTTTTCCAGGCTTCTCAATTACCAACTGGATCACCCAGCACATACACCTATCTTCGCTGACAATCCAAGGGAGACCCTTGGAACACAATTCGGCCTTCTGCGATGAAACTTTTGGATGCAGTGTGTGCTGCATGTGGTGAACGGCATAAACCTCCTAATGCCCTCAGCAGGCCTAGGTGACTTTGGATGTTCCAAATGTCTAGCAATGCTTGGGGTTACTCTCTACATTATTTCGGGCTAGACCTAAAGTCCCGTGTCCGCATCACTTAGAGAGACGTCGAGCAGGAGTCCCCAAATCGAATTGGAGCCCCGGTGGTTTCTTTCAGGGCAGCTTAGTTTTTCTCAATGTGGCAGACACGCAGGGAACGAAACCCTGCCAAGAACCGCGTTCCTGAGGCGGTTTCAAAGTTGTGGAACGCCAGCCATAGAGGACACCTTAGTTCCCGGCCCTTCCAACTGCATAGGGAGGGATGTGCCCAGAGCTGTGTATCCCTCGATGGCGCTCAGAAGGCTTTGGGTACACAGTGTACTTCCTTGGAGAGAAGTGCCCACGTGAGAGTCTGGAGCGCTGTGAGGCATACTAAGGCTAAAGCTGTCCGTTGACTAAGACCTCCTGAAAACCGGGGCGCCCCTATCTGTGGGAATGGGTAAATGTGCACCTTACCTCGAGACTAGAGGTCACAGTTAGTGGGCACCTTAGCTACAGTATGCTCCTGGGGGTGAGCTCCCCGGAAGGAATCGCAAGCACCTGGTTTCTTTTGGAAAAACTCACTGCTCCTCAGAGGCATCTGTGGAGTGAATAGTATCCTGGTGGTGTGGTTTTCAGGCGGCTTGGAAGCTGCAACGCAGTGGCTTTCCAAAGGGGGAAAGTCGGGCTTCTCCCACGTTCTCCCAGTGCCAACGTGACCCCACGGCGCATTTACCAGCACTCTCTGACTGACACCCGGAGACTTTCAACAACACTGGGCCTTTCTATGAACACACTTCGTTGGACGGGGGGTGCTTTTCGTGCCACGAAGAACAGCACCCGCTTAATGACTTAGTCAGGCATAGGGGACCTTGGATCGTCCAATGCCTCACAGTTGTAGCGGGTTTTCTGTACTTTCTGTCAGGCTGCACCTGCAGTGTACCTTGCGTCACAATAGTGAGATGACAGGTTAAGCGTTGCCAGGATGCACTTTAGGCTCAGGGATTCTTTCAGTGCCGTTCGGAGGCCCTCCACACAGGGAGAGCCACGCTGAATGTCATACTGGCCGAAACGTTGTCCCGGGGCTGCCTTACAGCTGAAGACATCAAGCTCTGCAAGCGAGAAGCAGTTCATTGCCCTTCCCTCTGCGTAGAAAGAGTTGACCCCAGCAGTCTGTCCTGTGTTGTGTGGCCTGGAAACCAAAAAGGGGACTCACAGCGCACATGCTCTCCCTCAGAAGGGAACTCACAGGCGACTCTCTTAGGCCTACGCAAAGCCACAGAGGAGTTAAAGCACGCTAGGGAGTCAGGGTTCATGGAGGTGGCTGCACTCAAAACTTGGCTGAGAGGAAACAGTCATGCTCACCTTGAGGCTAGGGGTCACGTTTACTTTGCACTTTAGCTAGGGCAAGCGTGGGATGAGCTCCTAAGCAAGGCACTGGAGACCACCTGGATTCGTAGGAGAAAACTCACTTTCTTCACTGAGGCACTCCTAGAGGTGACTAGAAGACGGGTAACGGCAGTGTCTTTCCGTCAGCCTTGAGGCCGCCACTGTCGACCTTTCAAATGGGGAAAAGACTGCCTTTTTCCAGGCTTCTCAATTACCAACTGGGTCACCCAGCACATACACCTCTCTTCTCTGACAATCCAAGGGAGACCCTTGGAACACAATTCGGCCTTCTGCGATGAAACTTTTGGATGCAGTGTGTGCTGCATGTGGTGAACGGCATAAACCTCCTAATGCCCTCAGCAGGCCTAGGTGACTTTGGATGTTCCAAATGTCTAGCAATGCTCGGGGTTACTCTCTACATTATTTCGGGCTAGACATAAAGTCCCGTTTCCGCATCACTTAGAGAGACGTCGAGCAGGAGTCCCCAAACCGAATTGGAGCCCCGGTGGTTTCTTTCAGGGCAGCTTCGTTTTTCTCAACGTGGCAGACACGCAGGGAACGAAACCCTGCCAAGAACCGCGTTCCTGAGGCTGTTTCAAAGCTGTGGAACGCCAGCCATAGAGGACACCTTAGTTCCCGGCCCTTCCAACTGCATAGGGAGGGATGTGCCCAGAGCTGTGTATCCCTCGATGGCACTCAGAAGGCTTTGGGTACAAAGTGTACTTCCTTGGAAAGAAGTGCCCACGTGAGAGTCTGGAGCGCTGTGAGGCATACTAAAGCTAAAGCCGTCCATTGACTAAGACCTCCTGAAAACCGGGGCGCCCCTATCTCTGGGAATGGGAAATGTGCACCTTACCTCGAGACTATAGGTCACAGTTAGTGGGCACCTTAGCTACAGTATGCTCCTGGGGGTGAGCTCCCCGGAAGGAATCGCAAGCACCTGGTTTCTTTTGGAAAAACTCACTGCTCCTCAGAGGTATCTGTGGAGTGAATAGTATCCTGGTGGTGTGGTTTTCAGGCGGCTTGGAAGCTGCAACGCAGTGGCTTTCCAAAGGGGGAAAGTCGGGCTTCTCCCACATTCTCCCAGTGCCAACTTAACCCCAAGGCGCATTTACCAGCACTCTCTGACTGACACCCGGAGACTTTCAACAACACTCTGCCTTTCTATGAACACACTTCGTTGGACGGGGGGTGCTTTTCGCGCCACGAAGAGCAGCACCCGCTTAATGACTTAGTCAGGCATAGGGGACCTTGGATCGTCCAATGCCTCACAGTTGTAGCGGGTTTTCTGTACTTTCTGTCAGGCTGCACCTGCAGTGTACCTTGCGTCACAATAGTGAGATGACAGGGTAAGCGTTGCCAGGATGCACTTTAGGCTCAGGGATTCTTTCAGTGCCGTTCGGAGGCCCTCCACACAGGGAGAGCCACGCTGAATGTCATACTGTCCGAAACGTTGTCCCGGGGCTGCCTTACAGCTGAAGACATCAAGCTCTGCAAGCGAGAAGCAGTTCATTGCCCTTCCCTCTGCGTAGAAAGAGTTGACCCCAGCAGTCTGTCCTGTGTTGTGTGGCTTGGAAAACAAAAAGGGAACTCACAGCGCACATGCTCTCCCTCAGAAGGGAACTCACAGGCGACTCTCTTAGGCCTACGCAAAGCCGCCGAGGAGTTAAAGCACTCTATGGAGTCAGGGTTCATGGAGGTGGCTGCACACAAAACTTGGCTGAGAGGAAACACTCGTGCTTACCTTGAGGCTAGGGGTCACGTTTACTTTGCACTTTAGCTAGGGCAAGCGTGGGATGAGCTCCTAGCAAGGCACTGGAGACCACCTGGATTCGTAGGAGAAAACTCACTTGCTTCACTGAGGCATTCCTAGAGGTGACTAGAAGACGGGTAACGGCAGTGTCTTTCCGTCAGCCTTGAGGCCGCCACTGTCGACCTTTCAAATGGGGAAAAGACTGCCTTTTTCCAGGCTTCTCATTTACCAACTGGATCACCCAGCACATACACCTCTCTTCTCTGACAATCCAAGGGAGACCCTTGGAACACAATTCGGCCTTCTGCGATGAAACTTTTGGATGCAGTGTGTGCTGCATGTGGTGAACGGCATAAACCTCCTAATGCCCTCAGCAGGCCTAGGTGACTTTGGATGTTCCAAATGTCTAGCAATGCTCGGGGTTACTCTCTACATTATTTCGGGCTAGACCTAAAGTCCCGTTTCCGCATCACTTAGAGAGACGTCGAGCAGGAGTCCCCAAACCGAATTGGAGCCCCGGTGGTTTCTTTCAGGGCAGCTTAGTTTTTCTCAACGTGGCAGACACGCAGGGAACGAAACCCTGCCAAGAACCGCGTTCCTGAGGCGGTTTCAAAGTTGTGGAACGCCAGCCATAGAGGACACCTTAGTTCCCGGCCCTTCCAACTGCATAGGGAGGGATGTGCCCAGAGCTGTGTATCCCTGGATGGCGCTCAGAAGGCTTTGGGTACACAGTGTACTTCCTTGGAGAGAAGTGCCCACGTGAGAGTCTGGAGCGCTGTGAGGCATACTAAGGCTAAAGCCGTCCGTTGACTAAGACCTCCTGAAAACCGGGGCGCCCCTATCTCTGGGAATGGGTAAATGTGCACCTTACCTCGAGACTAGAGGTCACAGTTAGTGGGCACCTTAGCTACAGTATGCTCCTGGGGGTGAGCTCCCCGGAAGGAATCGCAAGCACCTGGTTTCTTTTGGAAAAACTCACTGCTCCTCAGAGGCATCGGTGGAGTGAATAGTATCCTGGTGGTGTGGTTTTCAGGCGGCTTGGAAGCTGCAACGCAGTGGCTTTCCAAAGGGGGAAAGTCGGGCTTCTCCCACGTTCTCCCAGTGCCAACGTGACCCCACGGCGCATTTACCAGCACTCTCTGACTGACACCCGGAGACTTTCAACAACACTGGGCCTTTCTATGAACACACTTCGTTGGACGGGGGGTGCTTTTCGTGCCACGAAGAGCAGCACCCGCTTAATGACTTAGTCAGGCATAGGGGACCTTGGATCGTCCAAATGCCTCACGGTTGCACCGGGTTTTCTGTACTTTCTGTCAGGCTGCACCTGCAGTGTACCTTGCGTCACAATAGTGAGATGACAGGTTAAGCGTTGCCAGGATGCACTTTAGGCTCAGGGATTCTTTCAGTGCCGTTCGGAGGCCCTCCACACAGGGAGAGCCACGCTGAATGTCATACTGGCCGAAACGTTGTCCCGGGGCTGCCTTACAGCTGAAGACATCAAGCTCTGCAAGCGAGAAGCAGTTCATTGCCCTTCCCTCTGCGTAGAAAGAGTTGACCCCAGCAGTCTGTCCTGTGTTGTGTGGCTTGGAAAACAAAAAGGGAACTCACAGCGCACATGCTCTCCCTCAGAAGGGAACTCACAGGCGACTCTCTTAGGCCTACGCAAAGCCGCAGAGGAGTTAAAGCACTCTATGGAGTCAGGGTTCATGGAGGTGGCTGCACACAAAACTTGGCTGAGAGGAAATACTCGTGCTTACCTTGTGGCTAGGGGTCACGTTTACATTGCACTTTAGCTAGGGCAAGCGTGGGATGAGCTCCTAGCAAGGCACTGGAGACCACCTGGATTCGTAGGAGAAAACTCACTTGCTTCACTGAGGCATTCCTAGAGGTGACTAGAAGACGGGTAACGGCAGTGTCTTTCCGTCAGCCTTGAGGCCGCCACTGTCGACCTTTCAAATGGGGAAAAGACTGCCTTATTCCAGGCTTCTCGATTACCAACTGGATCACCCAGCACATACACCTATCTTCTCTGACAATCCAAGGGAGACCCTTGGAACACAATTCGGCCTTCTGCGATGAAACTTTTGGATGCAGTGTGTGCTGCATGTGGTGAACGCCATAAACCTCCTAATGCCCTCAGCAGGGCTAGGTGACTTTGGATGTTCCAAATGTCTAGCAATGCTCGGGGTTACTCTCTACATTATTTCGGGCTAGACCTAAAGTCCCGTGTCCGCATCACTTAGAGAGACGTCGAGCAGGAGTCCCCAAACCGAATTGGAGCCCCGCTGGTTTTTTTCAGGGCAGCTTAGTTTTTCTCAACGTGGCAGACACGCAGGGAACGAAACCCTGCCAAGAACCGCGTTCCTGAGGCGGTTTCAAAGTTGTGGAACGCCAGCCATAGAGGACACCTTAGTTCCCAGCCCTTCCAACTGCATAGGGAGGGATGTGCCCAGAGCTGTGTATCCCTGGATGGCGCTCAGAAGGCTTTGGGTACACAGTGTACTTCCTTGGAGAGAAGTGCCCACGTGAGAATCTGGAGCGCTGTGAGGCATACTAAGGCTAAAGCCGTCCGTTGACTAAGACCTCCTGAAAACCGGGGCGCCCCTATCTGTGGGAATGGGTAAATGTGCACCTTACCTCGAGACTAGAGGTCACAGTTAGTGGGCACCTTAGCTACAGTATGCTCCTGGGGGTGAGCTCCCCGGAAGGAATCGCAAGCACCTGGTTTCTTTTGGAAAAACTCACTGCTCCTCAGAGGCATCTGTGGAGTGAATAGTATCCTGGTGGTGTGGTTTTCAGGCGGCTTGGAAGCTGCAACGCAGTGGCTTTCCAAAGGGGGAAAGTCGGGCTTCTCCCACGTTCTCCCAGTGCCAACGTGACCCCACGGCGCATTTACCAGCACTCTCTGACTGACACCCGGAGACTTTCAACAACACTGGGCCTTTCTATGAACACACTTCGTTGGACGGGGGGTGCTTTTCGTGCCACGAAGAGCAGCACCCGCTTAATGACTTAGTCAGGCATAGGGGACCTTGGATCGTCCAAATGCCTCACGGTTGCACCGGGTTTTCTGTACTTTCTGTCAGGCTGCACCTGCAGTGTACCTTGCGTCACAATAGTGAGATGACAGGTTAAGCGTTGCCAGGATGCACTTTAGGCTCAGGGATTCTTTCAGTGCCGTTCGGAGGCCCTCCACAAAGGGAGAGCCACGCTGAATGTAATACTGGCCATAACGTTGTCCCGGGGCTGCCTTACAGCTGTAGACATCAAGCTCTGCTAGCGAGAAGCAGTTCACGGCCCTTCCCTCTGCGTAAAAAGAGTTGACGCCTGCAGTCTGTCCTGGGTTGTGTGGCCTGGAAACCAAAAAGGGGACTCACAGCGCACATGCTCTCCCTCAGAAGGGAACTCACAGGCGACTCTCTTAGGCCTACGCAAAGCCACAGAAGAGTTAAAGCACGCTAGGGAGTCAGGGTTCATGGAGGTGGCTGCACTCAAAACTTGGCTGAGAGGAAACACTCATGCTCACCTTGAGGCTAGGGGTCACGTTTACTTTGCACTTTAGCTAGGGCAAGCGTGGGATGAGCTCCTAAGCAAGGCACTGGAGACCACCTGGATTCGTAGGAGAAAACTCACTTTCTTCACTGAGGCACTCCTAGAGGTGACTAGAAGACGGGTAACGGCAGTGTCTTTCCGTCAGCCTTGAGGCCGCCACTGTCGACCTTTCAAATGGGGAAAAGACTGCCTTTTTCCAGGCTTCTCAATTACCAACTGGGTCACCCAGCACATACACCTCTCTTCTCTGACAATCCAAGGGAGTCCCTTGGAACACAATTCGGCCTTCTGCGATGAAACTTTTGGATGCAGTGTGTGCTGCATGTGGTGAACGGCATAAACCTCCTAATGCCCTCAGCAGGCCTAGGTGACTTTGGATGTTCCAAATGTCTAGCAATGCTCGGGGTTACTCTCTACATTATTTCGGGCTAGACCTAAAGTCCCGTTTCCGCATCACTTAGAGAGACGTCGAGCAGGAGTCCCCAAACCGAATTGGAGCCCCGGTGGTTTCTTTCAGGGCAGCTTAGTTTTTCTCAACGTGGCAGACACGCAGGGAACGAAACCCTGCCAAGAACCGCGTTCCTGAGGCGGTTTCAAAGTTGTGGAACGCCAGCCATAGAGGACACCTTAGTTCCCGGCCCTTCCAACTGCATAGGGAGGGATGTGCCCAGAGCTGTGTATCCCTGGATGGCGCTCAGAAGGCTTTGGGTACACAGTGTACTTCCTTGGAGAGAAGTGCCCACGTGAGAGTCTGGAGCGCTGTGAGGCATACTAAGGCTAAAGCCGTCCGTTGACTAAGACCTCCTGAAAACCGGGGCGCCCCTATCTGTGGGAATGGGTAAATGTGCACCTTACCTCGAGACTAGAGGTCACAGTTAGTGGGCACCTTAGCTACAGTATGCTCCTGGGGGTGAGCTCCCCGGAAGGAATCGCAAGCACCTGGTTTCTTTTGGAAAAACTCACTGCTCCTCAGAGGCATCGGTGGAGTGAATAGTATCCTGGTGGTGTGGTTTTCAGGCGGCTTGGAAGCTGCAACGCAGTGGCTTTCCAAAGGGGGAAAGTCGGGCTTCTCCCACGTTCTCCCAGTGCCAACGTGACCCCACGGCGCATTTACCAGCACTCTCTGACTGACACCCGGAGACTTTCAACAACACTGGGCCTTTCTATGAACA
The DNA here is from genome assembly GCF_964165515.1 of Mesoplodon bidens. Lineage (NCBI taxonomy): Eukaryota > Metazoa > Chordata > Mammalia > Artiodactyla > Ziphiidae > Mesoplodon > Mesoplodon bidens. Next base: position 11,943 of record NW_027671447.1, read on the forward strand.
CACTTCGTTGGACGGGGGGTGCTTTTCGTGCCACGAAGAGCAGCACCCGCTTAATGACTTAGTCAGGCATAAGGGACCTTGGATCGTCCAAATGCCTCACGGTTGCACCGGGTTTTCTGTACTTTCTGTCAGGCTGCACCTGCAGTGTACCTTGCGTCACAATAGTGAGATGACAGGTTAAGCGTTGCCAGGATGCACTTTAGGCTCAGGGATTCTTTCAGTGCCGTTCGGAGGCCCTCCACACAGGGAGAGCCACGCTGAATGTAATACTGGCCAAAACGTTGTCCCGGGGCTGCCTTACAGCTGTAGACATCAAGCTCTGCTAGCGAGAAGCAGTTCACGGTCCTTCCCTCTGCGTAAAAAGAGTTGACGCCTGCAGTCTGTCCTGGGTTGTGTGGCCTGGAAACCAAAAAGGGGACTCACAGCGCACATGCTCTCCCTCAGAAGGGAACTCACAGGCGACTCTCTTAGGCCTACGCAAAGCCACAGAGGAGTTAAAGCACGCTAGGGAGTCAGGGTTCATGGAGGTGGCTGCACTCAAAACTTGGCTGAGAGGAAACACTCATGCTCACCTTGAGGCTAGGGGTCACGTTTACTTTGCACTTTAGTTAGGGCAAGCGTGGGATGAGCTCCTAAGCAAGGCACTGGAGACCACCTGTATTCGTAGGAGAAAACTCACTTTCTTCACTGAGGCACTCCTAGAGGTGACTAGAAGACGGGTAACGGCAGTGTCTTTCCGTCAGCCTTGAGGCCGCCACTGTCGACCTTTCAAATGGGGAAAAGACTGCCTTTTTCCAGGCTTCTCAATTACCAACTGGGTCACCCAGCACATACACCTCTCTTCTCTGACAATCCAAGGGAGACCCTTGGAACACAATTCGGCCTTCTGCGATGAAACTTTTGGATGCAGTGTGTGCTGCATGTGGTGAACGGCATAAACCTCCTAATGCCCTCAGCAGGCCTAGGTGACTTTGGATGTTCCAAATGTCTAGCAATGCTCGGGGTTACTCTCTACATTATTTCGGGCTAGACATAAAGTCCCGTTTCCGCATCACTTAGAGAGACGTCGAGCAGGAGTCCCCAAACCGAATTGGAGCCCCGGTGGTTTCTTTCAGGGCAGCTTAGTTTTTCTCAACGTGGCAGACACGCAGGGAACGAAACCCTGCCAAGAACCGCGTTCCTGAGGCTGTTTCAAAGCTGTGGAACGCCAGCCATAGAGGACACCTTAGTTCCCGGCCCTTCCAACTGCATAGGGAGGGATGTGCCCAGAGCTGTGTATCCCTCGATGGCACTCAGAAGGCTTTGGGTACAAAGTGTACTTCCTTGGAAAGAAGTGCCCACGTGAGAGTCTGGAGCGCTGTGAGGCATACTAAAGCTAAAGCCGTCCATTGACTAAGACCTCCTGAAAACCGGGGCGCCCCTATCTCTGGGAATGGGAAATGTGCACCTTACCTCGAGACTATAGGTCACAGTTAGTGGGCACCTTAGCTACAGTATGCTCCTGGGGGTGAGCTCCCCGGAAGGAATCGCAAGCACCTGGTTTCTTTTGGAAAAACTCACTGCTCCTCAGAGGTATCTGTGGAGTGAATAGTATCCTGGTGGTGTGGTTTTCAGGCGGCTTGGAAGCTGCAACGCAGTGGCTTTCCAAAGGGGGAAAGTCGGGCTTCTCCCACATTCTCCCAGTGCCAACTTAACCCCAAGGCGCATTTACCAGCACTCTCTGACTGACACCCGGAGACTTTCAACAACACTCTGCCTTTCTATGAACACACTTCGTTGGACGGGGGGTGCTTTTCGCGCCACGAAGAGCAGCACCCGCTTAATGACTTAGTCAGGCATAGGGGACCTTGGATCGTCCAATGCCTCACAGTTGTAGCGGGTTTTCTGTACTTTCTGTCAGGCTGCACCTGCAGTGTACCTTGCGTCACAATAGTGAGATGACAGGGTAAGCGTTGCCAGGATGCACTTTAGGCTCAGGGATTCTTTCAGTGCCGTTCGGAGGCCCTCCACACAGGGAGAGCCACGCTGAATGTCATACTGTCCGAAACGTTGTCCCGGGGCTGCCTTACAGCTGAAGACATCAAGCTCTGCAAGCGAGAAGCAGTTCATTGCCCTTCCCTCTGCGTAGAAAGAGTTGACCCCAGCAGTCTGTCCTGTGTTGTGTGGCTTGGAAAACAAAAAGGGAACTCACAGCGCACATGCTCTCCCTCAGAAGGGAACTCACAGGCGACTCTCTTAGGCCTACGCAAAGCCGCCGAGGAGTTAAAGCACTCTATGGAGTCAGGGTTCATGGAGGTGGCTGCACACAAAACTTGGCTGAGAGGAAACACTCGTGCTTACCTTGAGGCTAGGGGTCACGTTTACTTTGCACTTTAGCTAGGGCAAGCGTGGGATGAGCTCCTAGCAAGGCACTGGAGACCACCTGGATTCGTAGGAGAAAACTCACTTGCTTCACTGAGGCATTCCTAGAGGTGACTAGAAGACGGGTAACGGCAGTGTCTTTCCGTCAGCCTTGAGGCCGCCACTGTCGACCTTTCAAATGGGGAAAAGACTGCCTTTTTCCAGGCTTCTCATTTACCAACTGGATCACCCAGCACATACACCTCTCTTCTCTGACAATCCAAGGGAGACCCTTGGAACACAATTCGGCCTTCTGCGATGAAACTTTTGGATGCAGTGTGTGCTGCATGTGGTGAACGGCATAAACCTCCTAATGCCCTCAGCAGGCCTAGGTGACTTTGGATGTTCCAAATGTCTAGCAATGCTCGGGGTTACTCTCTACATTATTTCGGGCTAGACCTAAAGTCCCGTTTCCGCATCACTTAGAGAGACGTCGAGCAGGAGTCCCCAAACCGAATTGGAGCCCCGGTGGTTTCTTTCAGGGCAGCTTAGTTTTTCTCAACGTGGCAGACACGCAGGGAACGAAACCCTGCCAAGAACCGCGTTCCTGAGGCGGTTTCAAAGTTGTGGAACGCCAGCCATAGAGGACACCTTAGTTCCCGGCCCTTCCAACTGCATAGGGAGGGATGTGCCCAGAGCTGTGTATCCCTGGATGGCGCTCAGAAGGCTTTGGGTACACAGTGTACTTCCTTGGAGAGAAGTGCCCACGTGAGAGTCTGGAGCGCTGTGAGGCATACTAAGGCTAAAGCCGTCCGTTGACTAAGACCTCCTGAAAACCGGGGCGCCCCTATCTCTGGGAATGGGTAAATGTGCACCTTACCTCGAGACTAGAGGTCACAGTTAGTGGGCACCTTAGCTACAGTATGCTCCTGGGGGTGAGCTCCCCGGAAGGAATCGCAAGCACCTGGTTTCTTTTGGAAAAACTCACTGCTCCTCAGAGGCATCGGTGGAGTGAATAGTATCCTGGTGGTGTGGTTTTCAGGCGGCTTGGAAGCTGCAACGCAGTGGCTTTCCAAAGGGGGAAAGTCGGGCTTCTCCCACGTTCTCCCAGTGCCAACGTGACCCCACGGCGCATTTACCAGCACTCTCTGACTGACACCCGGAGACTTTCAACAACACTGGGCCTTTCTATGAACACACTTCGTTGGACGGGGGGTGCTTTTCGTGCCACGAAGAGCAGCACCCGCTTAATGACTTAGTCAGGCATAGGGGACCTTGGATCGTCCAAATGCCTCACGGTTGCACCGGGTTTTCTGTACTTTCTGTCAGGCTGCACCTGCAGTGTACCTTGCGTCACAATAGTGAGATGACAGGTTAAGCGTTGCCAGGATGCACTTTAGGCTCAGGGATTCTTTCAGTGCCGTTCGGAGGCCCTCCACACAGGGAGAGCCACGCTGAATGTCATACTGGCCGAAACGTTGTCCCGGGGCTGCCTTACAGCTGAAGACATCAAGCTCTGCAAGCGAGAAGCAGTTCATTGCCCTTCCCTCTGCGTAGAAAGAGTTGACCCCAGCAGTCTGTCCTGTGTTGTGTGGCTTGGAAAACAAAAAGGGAACTCACAGCGCACATGCTCTCCCTCAGAAGGGAACTCACAGGCGACTCTCTTAGGCCTACGCAAAGCCGCAGAGGAGTTAAAGCACTCTATGGAGTCAGGGTTCATGGAGGTGGCTGCACACAAAACTTGGCTGAGAGGAAATACTCGTGCTTACCTTGTGGCTAGGGGTCACGTTTACATTGCACTTTAGCTAGGGCAAGCGTGGGATGAGCTCCTAGCAAGGCACTGGAGACCACCTGGATTCGTAGGAGAAAACTCACTTGCTTCACTGAGGCATTCCTAGAGGTGACTAGAAGACGGGTAACGGCAGTGTCTTTCCGTCAGCCTTGAGGCCGCCACTGTCGACCTTTCAAATGGGGAAAAGACTGCCTTTTTCCAGGCTTCTCGATTACCAACTGGATCACCCAGCACATACACCTATCTTCTCTGACAATCCAAGGGAGACCCTTGGAACACAATTCGGCCTTCTGCGATGAAACTTTTGGATGCAGTGTGTGCTGCATGTGGTGAACGCCATAAACCTCCTAATGCCCTCAGCAGGGCTAGGTGACTTTGGATGTTCCAAATGTCTAGCAATGCTCGGGGTTACTCTCTACATTATTTCGGGCTAGACCTAAAGTCCCGTGTCCGCATCACTTAGAGAGACGTCGAGCAGGAGTCCCCAAACCGAATTGGAGCCCCGCTGGTTTTTTTCAGGGCAGCTTAGTTTTTCTCAACGTGGCAGACACGCAGGGAACGAAACCCTGCCAAGAACCGCGTTCCTGAGGCGGTTTCAAAGTTGTGGAACGCCAGCCATAGAGGACACCTTAGTTCCCGGCCCTTCCAACTGCATAGGGAGGGATGTGCCCAGAGCTGTGTATCCCTGGATGGCGCTCAGAAGGCTTTGGGTACACAGTGTACTTCCTTGGAGAGAAGTGCCCACGTGAGAATCTGGAGCGCTGTGAGGCATACTAAGGCTAAAGCCGTCCGTTGACTAAGACCTCCTGAAAACCGGGGCGCCCCTATCTGTGGGAATGGGTAAATGTGCACCTTACCTCGAGACTAGAGGTCACAGTTAGTGGGCACCTTAGCTACAGTATGCTCCTGGGGGTGAGCTCCCCGGAAGGAATCGCAAGCACCTGGTTTCTTTTGGAAAAACTCACTGCTCCTCAGAGGCATCTGTGGAGTGAATAGTATCCTGGTGGTGTGGTTTTCAGGCGGCTTGGAAGCTGCAACGCAGTGGCTTTCCAAAGGGGGAAAGTCGGGCTTCTCCCACGTTCTCCCAGTGCCAACGTGACCCCACGGCGCATTTACCAGCACTCTCTGACTGACACCCGGAGACTTTCAACAACACTGGGCCTTTCTATGAACACACTTCGTTGGACGGGGGGTGCTTTTCGTGCCACGAAGAGCAGCACCCGCTTAATGACTTAGTCAGGCATAGGGGACCTTGGATCGTCCAAATGCCTCACGGTTGCACCGGGTTTTCTGTACTTTCTGTCAGGCTGCACCTGCAGTGTACCTTGCGTCACAATAGTGAGATGACAGGTTAAGCGTTGCCAGGATGCACTTTAGGCTCAGGGATTCTTTCAGTGCCGTTCGGAGGCCCTCCACAAAGGGAGAGCCACGCTGAATGTAATACTGGCCATAACGTTGTCCCGGGGCTGCCTTACAGCTGTAGACATCAAGCTCTGCTAGCGAGAAGCAGTTCACGGCCCTTCCCTCTGCGTAAAAAGAGTTGACGCCTGCAGTCTGTCCTGGGTTGTGTGGCCTGGAAACCAAAAAGGGGACTCACAGCGCACATGCTCTCCCTCAGAAGGGAACTCACAGGCGACTCTCTTAGGCCTACGCAAAGCCACAGAAGAGTTAAAGCACGCTAGGGAGTCAGGGTTCATGGAGGTGGCTGCACTCAAAACTTGGCTGAGAGGAAACACTCATGCTCACCTTGAGGCTAGGGGTCACGTTTACTTTGCACTTTAGCTAGGGCAAGCGTGGGATGAGCTCCTAAGCAAGGCACTGGAGACCACCTGGATTCGTAGGAGAAAACTCACTTTCTTCACTGAGGCACTCCTAGAGGTGACTAGAAGACGGGTAACGGCAGTGTCTTTCCGTCAGCCTTGAGGCCGCCACTGTCGACCTTTCAAATGGGGAAAAGACTGCCTTTTTCCAGGCTTCTCAATTACCAACTGGGTCACCCAGCACATACACCTCTCTTCTCTGACAATCCAAGGGAGTCCCTTGGAACACAATTCGGCCTTCTGCGATGAAACTTTTGGATGCAGTGTGTGCTGCATGTGGTGAACGGCATAAACCTCCTAATGCCCTCAGCAGGCCTAGGTGACTTTGGATGTTCCAAATGTCTAGCAATGCTCGGGGTTACTCTCTACATTATTTCGGGCTAGACCTAAAGTCCCGTTTCCGCATCACTTAGAGAGACGTCGAGCAGGAGTCCCCAAACCGAATTGGAGCCCCGGTGGTTTCTTTCAGGGCAGCTTAGTTTTTCTCAACGTGGCAGACACGCAGGGAACGAAACCCTGCCAAGAACCGCGTTCCTGAGGCGGTTTCAAAGTTGTGGAACGCCAGCCATAGAGGACACCTTAGTTCCCGGCCCTTCCAACTGCATAGGGAGGGATGTGCCCAGAGCTGTGTATCCCTGGATGGCGCTCAGAAGGCTTTGGGTACACAGTGTACTTCCTTGGAGAGAAGTGCCCACGTGAGAGTCTGGAGCGCTGTGAGGCATACTAAGGCTAAAGCCGTCCGTTGACTAAGACCTCCTGAAAACCGGGGCGCCCCTATCTGTGGGAATGGGTAAATGTGCACCTTACCTCGAGACTAGAGGTCACAGTTAGTGGGCACCTTAGCTACAGTATGCTCCTGGGGGTGAGCTCCCCGGAAGGAATCGCAAGCACCTGGTTTCTTTTGGAAAAACTCACTGCTCCTCAGAGGCATCGGTGGAGTGAATAGTATCCTGGTGGTGTGGTTTTCAGGCGGCTTGGAAGCTGCAACGCAGTGGCTTTCCAAAGGGGGAAAGTCGGGCTTCTCCCACGTTCTCCCAGTGCCAACGTGACCCCACGGCGCATTTACCAGCACTCTCTGACTGACACCCGGAGACTTTCAACAACACTGGGCCTTTCTATGAACACACTTCGTTGGACGGGGGGTGCTTTTCGTGCCACGAAGAGCAGCACCCGCTTAATGACTTAGTCAGGCATAAGGGACCTTGGATCGTCCAAATGCCTCACGGTTGCACCGGGTTTTCTGTACTTTCTGTCAGGCTGCACCTGCAGTGTACCTTGCGTCACAATAGTGAGATGACAGGTTAAGCGTTGCCAGGATGCACTTTAGGCTCAGGGATTCTTTCAGTGCCGTTCGGAGGCCCTCCACACAGGGAGAGCCACGCTGAATGTAATACTGGCCAAAACGTTGTCCCGGGGCTGCCTTACAGCTGTAGACATCAAGCTCTGCTAGCGAGAAGCAGTTCACGGTCCTTCCCTCTGCGTAAAAAGAGTTGACGCCTGCAGTCTGTCCTGGGTTGTGTGGCCTGGAAACCAAAAAGGGGACTCACAGCGCACATGCTCTCCCTCAGAAGGGAACTCACAGGCGACTCTCTTAGGCCTACGCAAAGCCACAGAGGAGTTAAAGCACGCTAGGGAGTCAGGGTTCATGGAGGTGGCTGCACTCAAAACTTGGCTGAGAGGAAACACTCATGCTCACCTTGAGGCTAGGGGTCACGTTTACTTTGCACTTTAGTTAGGGCAAGCGTGGGATGAGCTCCTAAGCAAGGCACTGGAGACCACCTGTATTCGTAGGAGAAAACTCACTTTCTTCACTGAGGCACTCCTAGAGGTGACTAGAAGACGGGTAACGGCAGTGTCTTTCCGTCAGCCTTGAGGCCGCCACTGTCGACCTTTCAAATGGGGAAAAGACTGCCTTTTTCCAGGCTTCTCAATTACCAACTGGGTCACCCAGCACATACACCTCTCTTCTCTGACAATCCAAGGGAGACCCTTGGAACACAATTCGGCCTTCTGCGATGAAACTTTTGGATGCAGTGTGTGCTGCATGTGGTGAACGGCATAAACCTCCTAATGCCCTCAGCAGGCCTAGGTGACTTTGGATGTTCCAAATGTCTAGCAATGCTCGGGGTTACTCTCTACATTATTTCGGGCTAGACCTAAAGTCCCGTTTCCGCATCACTTAGAGAGACGTCGAGCAGGAGTCCCCAAACCGAATTGGAGCCCCGGTGGTTTCTTTCAGGGCAGCTTAGTTTTTCTCAACGTGGCAGACACGCAGGGAACGAAACCCTGCCAAGAACCGCGTTCCTGAGGCTGTTTCAAAGCTGTGGAACGCCACCCATAGAGGACACCTTAGTTCCCGGCCCTTCCAACTGCATAGGGAGGGATGTGCCCAGAGCTGTGTATCCCTCGATGGCACTCAGAAGGCTTTGGGTACAAAGTGTACTTCCTTGGAAGAAGTGCCCACGTGAGAGTCTGGAGCGCTGTGAGGCATACTAAAGCTAAAGCCGTCCATTGACTAAGACCTCCTGAAAACCGGGGCGCCCCTATCTCTGGGAATGGGAAATGTGCACCTTACCTCGAGACTATAGGTCACAGTTAGTGGGCACCTTAGCTACAGTATGCTCCTGGGGGTGAGCTCCCCGGAAGGAATCGCAAGCACCTGGTTTCTTTTGGAAAAACTCACTGCTCCTCAGAGGCATCTGTGGAGTGAATAGTATCCTGGTGGTGTGGTTTTCAGGCGGCTTGGAAGCTGCAACGCAGTGGCTTTCCAAAGGGGGAAAGTCGGGCTTCTCCCACATTCTCCCAGTGCCAACTTAACCCCAAGGCGCATTTACCAGCACTCTCTGACTGACACCCGGAGACTTTCAACAACACTCTGCCTTTCTATGAACACACTTCGTTGGACGGGGGGTGCTTTTCGTGCCACGAAGAGCAGCACCCGCTTAATGACTTAGTCAGGCATAGGGGACCTTGGATCGTCCAATGCCTCACAGTTGTAGCGGGTTTTCTGTACTTTCTGTCAGGCTGCACCTGCAGTGTACCTTGCGTCACAATAGTGAGATGACAGGTTAAGCGTTGCCAGGATGCACTTTAGGCTCAGGGATTCTTTCAGTGCCGTTCGGAGGCCCTCCACACAGGGAGAGCCACGCTGAATGTCATACTGGCCGAAACGTTGTCCCGGGGCTGCCTTACAGCTGAAGACATCAAGCTCTGCAAGCGAGAAGCAGTTCATTGCCCTTCCCTCTGCGTAGAAAGAGTTGACCCCAGCAGTCTGTCCTGTGTTGTGTGGCTTGGAAAACAAAAAGGGAACTCACAGCGCACATGCTCTCCCTCAGAAGGGAACTCACAGGCGACTCTCTTAGGCCTACGCAAAGCCGCCGAGGAGTTAAAGCACTCTATGGAGTCAGGGTTCATGGAGGTGGCTGCACACAAAACTTGGCTGAGAGGAAACACTCGTGCTTACCTTGTGGCTAGGGGTCACGTTTACTTTGCACTTTAGCTAGGGCAAGCGTGGGATGAGCTCCTAGCAAGGCACTGGAGACCACCTGGATTCGTAGGAGAAAACTCACTTGCTTCACTGAGGCATTCCTAGAGGTGACTAGAAGACGGGTAACGGCAGTGTCTTTCCGTCAGCCTTGAGGCCGCCACTGTCGACCTTTCAAATGGGGAAAAGACTGCCTTTTTCCAGGCTTCTCAATTACCAACTGGATCACCCAGCACATACACCTCTCTTCTCTGACAATCCAAGGGAGACCCTTGGAACACAATTCGGCCTTCTGCGATGAAACTTTTGGATGCAGTGTGTGCTGCATGTGGTGAACGGCATAAACCTCCTAATGCCCTCAGCAGGCCTAGGTGACTTTGGATGTTCCAAATGTCTAGCAATGCTCGGGGTTACTCTCTACATTATTTCGGGCTAGACCTAAAGTCCCGTTTCCGCATCACTTAGAGAGACGTCGAGCAGGAGTCCCCAAACCGAATTGGAGCCCCGGTGGTTTCTTTCAGGGCAGCTTAGTTTTTCTCAACGTGGCAGACACGCAGGGAACGAAACCCTGCCAAGAACCGCGTTCCTGAGGTGGTTTCAAAGTTGTGGAACGCCAGCCATAGAGGACACCTTAGTTCCCGGCCCTTCCAACTGCATAGGGAGGGATGTGCCCAGAGCTGTGTATCCCTGGATGGCGCTCAGAAGGCTTTGGGTACACAGTGTACTTCCTTGGAGAGAAGTGCCCACGTGAGAGTCTGGAGCGCTGTGAGGCTTACTAAGGCTAAAGCCGTCCGTTGACTAAGACCTCCTGAAAACCGGGGCGCCCCTATCTGTGGGAATGGGTAAATGTGCACCTTACCTCGAGACTAGAGGTCACAGTTAGTGGGCACCTTAGCTACAGTATGCTCCTGGGGGTGAGCTCCCCGGAAGGAATCGCAAGCACCTGGTTTCTTTTGGAAAAACTCACTGCTCCTCAGAGGCATCTGTGGAGTGAATAGTATCCTGGTGGTGTGGTTTTCAGGCGGCTTGGAAGCTGCAACGCAGTGGCTTTCCAAAGGGGGAAAGTCGGGCTTCTCCCACGTTCTCCCAGTGCCAACGTGACCCCACGGCGCATTTACCAGCACTCTCTGACTGACACCCGGAGACTTTCAACAACACTGGGCCTTTCTATGAACACACTTCGTTGGATGGGGGGTGCTTTTCGTGCCACGAAGAGCAGCACCCGCTTAATGACTTAGTCAGGCATAGGGGACCTTGGATCGTCCAAATGCCTCACGGTTGCACCGGGTTTTCTGTACTTTCTGTCAGGCTGCACCTGCAATGTACCTTGCGTCACAATAGTGAGATGACAGGTTAAGCGTTGCCAGGATGCACTTTACGCTCAGGGATCCTTTCAGTGCCGTTCGGAGGCCCTCCACACAGGGAGAGCCACGCTGAATGTAATACTGGCCAAAACGTTGTCCCGGGGCTGCCTTACAGCTGTAGACATCAAGCTCTGCTAGCGAGAAGCAGTTCACGGCCCTTCCCTCTGCGTAAAAAGAGTTGACGCCAGCAGTCTGTCCTGTGTTGTGTGGCCTGGAAACCAAAAAGGGGACTCACAGCGCACCTGCTCTCCCTCAGAAGGGAACTCACAGGCGACTCTCTTAGGCCTACGCAAAGCCACAGAGGAGTTAAAGCACGCTAGGGAGTCAGGGTTCATGGAGGTGGCTGCACTCAAAACTTGGCTGAGAGGAAACACTCATGCTCACCTTGAGGCTAGGGGTCACGTTTACTTTGCACTTTAGCTAGGGCAAGCGTGGGATGAGCTCTTAAGCAAGGCACTGGAGACCACCTGGATTCGTAGGAGAAAACTCACTTTCTTCACTGAGGCACTCCTAGAGGTGACTAGAAGACGGGTAACGGCAGTGTCTTTCCGTCAGCCTTGAGGCCGCCACTGTCGACCTTTCAAATGGGGAAAAGACTGCCTTTTTCCAGGCTTCTCAATTACCAACTGGATCACCCAGCACATACACCTCTCTTCTCTGACAATCCAAGGGAGACCATTGGAACACAATTCGGCCTTCTGCGATGAAACTTTTGGATGCAGTGTGTGCTGCATGTGGTGAACGGCATAAACCTCCTAATGCCCTCAGCAGGCCTAGGTGACTTTGGATGTTCCAAATGTCTAGCAATGCTCGGGGTTACTCTCTACATTATTTCGGGCTAGACCTAAAGTCCCGTTTCCGCATCACTTAGAGAGACGTCGAGCAGGAGTCCCCAAACCGAATTGGAGCCCCGGTGGTTTCTTTCAGGGCAGCTTAGTTTTTCTCAACGTGGCAGACACGCAGGGAACGAAACCCTGCCAAGAACCGCGTTCCTGAGGCAGTTTCAAAGTTGTGGAACACCAGCCATAGAGGACACCTTAGTTCCCGGCCCTTCCAACTGCATAGGGAGGGATGTGCCCAGAGCTGTGTATCCCTGGATGGCGCTCAGAAGGCTTTGGGTACACAGTGTACTTCCTTGGAGAGAAGTGCCCACGTGAGAGTCTGGAGCGCTGTGAGGCATACTAAGGCTAAAGCCGTCCGTTGACTAAGACCTCCTGAAAACCGGGGCGCCCCTATCTGTGGGAATGGGTAAATGTGCACCTTACCTCGAGACTAGAGGTCACAGTTAGTGGGCACCTTAGCTACAGTATGCTCCTGGGGGTGAGCTCCCCGGAAGGAATCGCAAGCACCTGGTTTCTTTTGGAAAAACTCACTGCTCCTCAGAGGCATCTGTGGAGTGAATAGTATCCTGGTGGTGTGGTTTTCAGGCGGCTTGGAAGCTGCAACGCAGTGGCTTTCCAAAGGGGGAAAGTCGGGCTTCTCCCACGTTCTCCCAGTGCCAACGTGACCCCACGGCGCATTTACCAGCACTCTCTGACTGACACCCGGAGACTTTCAACAACACTGGGCCTTTCTATGAACACACTTCGTTGGACGGGGGGTGCTTTTCGTGCCACGAAGAGCAGCACCCGCTTAATGACTTAGTCAGGCATAGGGGACCTTGGATCGTCCAAATGCCTCACGGTTGCACCGGGTTTTCTGTACTTTCTGTCAGGCTGCACCTGCAGTGTACCTTGCGTCACAATAGTGAGATGACAGGTTAAGCGTTGCCAGGATGCACTTTAGGCTCAGGGATTCTTTCAGTGCCGTTCGGAGGCCCTCCACACAGGGAGAGCCACGCTGAATGTCATACTGGCCGAAACGTTGTCCCGGGGCTGCCTTACAGCTGAAGACATCAAGCTCTGCAAGCGAGAAGCAGTTCATTGCCCTTCCCTCTGCGTAGAAAGAGTTGACCCCAGCAGTCTGTCCTGTGTTGTGTGGCTTGGAAAACAAAAAGGGAACTCACAGCGCACATGCTCTCCCTCAGAAGGGAACTCACAGGCGACTCTCTTAGGCCTACGCAAAGCCGCAGAGGAGTTAAAGCACTCTATGGAGTCAGGGTTCATGGAGGTGGCTGCACACAAAACTTGGCTGAGAGGAAATACTCGTGCTTACCTTGTGGCTAGGGGTCACGTTTACTTTGCACTTTAGCTAGGGCAAGCGTGGGATGAGCTCCTAGCAAGGCACTGGAGACCACCTGGATTCGTAGGAGAAAACTCACTTGCTTCACTGAGGCATTCCTAGAGGTGACTAGAAGACGGGTAACGGCAGTGTCTTTCCGTCAGCCTTGAGGCCGCCACTGTCGACCTTTCAAATGGGGAAAAGACTGCCTTTTTCCAGGCTTCTCAATTACCAACTGGATCACCCAGCACATACACCTCTCTTCTCTGACAATCCAAGGGAGACCCTTGGAACACAATTCGGCCTTCTGCGATGAAACTTTTGGATGCAGTGTGTGCTGCATGTGGTGAACGGCATAAACCTCCTAATGCCCTCAGCAGGCCTAGGTGACTTTGGATGTTCCAAATGTCTAGCAATGCTCGGGGTTACTCTCTACATTATTTCGGGCTAGACCTAAAGTCCCGTTTCCGCATCACTTAGAGAGACGTCGAGCAGGAGTCCCCAAACCGAATTGGAGCCCCGGTGGTTTCTTTCAGGGCAGCTTAGTTTTTCTCAACGTGGCAGACACGCAGGGAACGAAACCCTGCCAAGAACCGCGTTCCTGAGGCGGTTTCAAAGTTGTGGAACGCCAGCCATAGAGGACACCTTAGTTCCCGGCCCTTCCAACTGCATAGGGAGGGATGTGCCCAGAGCTGTGTATCCCTGGATGGCGCTCAGAAGGCTTTGGGTACACAGTGTACTTCCTTGGAGAGAAGTGCCCACGTGAGAGTCTGGAGCGCTGTGAGGCTTACTAAGGCTAAAGCCGTCCGTTGACTAAGACCTCCTGAAAACCGGGGCGCCCCTATCTGTGGGAATGGGTAAATGTGCACCTTACCTCGAGACTAGAGGTCACAGTTAGTGGGCACCTTAGCTACAGTATGCTCCTGGGGGTGAGCTCCCCGGAAGGAATCGCAAGCACCTGGTTTCTTTTGGAAAAACTCACTGCTCCTCAGAGGCATCTGTGGAGTGAATAGTATCCTGGTGGTGTGGTTTTCAGGCGGCTTGGAAGCTGCAACGCAGTGGCTTTCCAAAGGGGGAAAGTCGGGCTTCTCCCACGTTCTCCCAGTGCCAACGTGACCCCACGGCGCATTTACCAGCACTCTCTGACTGACACCCGGAGACTTTCAACAACACTGGGCCTTTCTATGAACACACTTCGTTGGACGGGGGGTGCTTTTCGTGCCACGAAGAGCAGCACCCGCTTAATGACTTAGTCAGGCATAGGGGACCTTGGATCGTCCAAATGCCTCACGGTTGCACCGGGTTTTCTGTACTTTCTGTCAGGCTGCACCTGCAATGTACCTTGCGTCACAATAGTGAGATGACAGGTTAAGCGTTGCCAGGATGCACTTTACGCTCAGGGATTCTTTCAGTGCCGTTCGGAGGCCCTCCACACAGGGAGAGCCACGCTGAATGTAATACTGGCCAAAACGTTGTCCCGGGGCTGCCTTACAGCTGTAGACATCAAGCTCTGCTAGCGAGAAGCAGTTCACGGCCCTTCCCTCTGCGTAAAAAGAGTTGACGCCAGCAGTCTGTCCTGTGTTGTGTGGCCTGGAAACCAAAAAGGGGACGCACAGCGCACCTGCTCTCCCTCAGAAGGGAACTCACAGGCGACTCTCTTAGGCCTACGCAAAGCCACAGAGGAGTTAAAGCACGCTAGGGAGTCAGGGTTCATGGAGGTGGCTGCACTCAAAACTTGGCTGAGAGGAAACACTCATGCTCACCTTGAGGCTAGGGGTCACGTTTACTTTGCACTTTAGCTAGGGCAAGCGTGGGATGAGCTCTTAAGCAAGGCACTGGAGACCACCTGGATTCGTAGGAGAAAACTCACTTTCTTCACTGAGGCACTCCTAGAGGTGACTAGAAGACGGGTAACGGCAGTGTCTTTCCGTCAGCCTTGAGGCCGCCACTGTCGACCTTTCAAATGGGGAAAAGACTGCCTTTTTCCAGGCTTCTCAATTACCAACTGGATCACCCAGCACATACACCTCTCTTCTCTGACAATCCAAGGGAGACCCTTGGAACACAATTCGGCCTTCTGCGATGAAACTTTTGGATGTAGTGTGTGCTGCATGTGGTGAACGGCATAAACCTCCTAATGCCCTCAGCAGGCCTAGGTGACTTTGGATGTTCCAAATGTCTAGCAATGCTCGGGGTTACTCTCTACATTATTTCGGGCTAGACCTAAAGTCCCGTGTCCGCATCACTTAGAGAGACGTCGAGCAGGAGTCCCCAAACCGAATTGGAGCCCCGGTGGTTTCTTTCAGGGCAGCTTAGTTTTTCTCAACGTGGCAGACACGCAGGGAACGAAACCGTGCCAAGAACCGCGTTCCTGAGGCGGTTTCAAAGTTGTGGAACGCCAGCCATAGAGGACACCTTAGTTCCCGGCCCTTCCAACTGCATAGGGAGGGATGTGCCCAGAGCTGTGTATCCCTCGATGGCGCTCAGAAGGCTTTGGGTACAAAGTGTACTTCCTTGGAAAGAAGTGCCCACGTGAGAGTCTGGAGCGCTGTGAGGCATACTAAAGCTAAAGCAGTCCATTGACTAAGACCTCCTGAAAACCGGGGCGCCCCTATCTCTGGGAATGGGAAATGTGCACCTTACCTCGAGACTATAGGTCACAGTTAGTGGGCACCTTAGCTACAGTATGCTCCTGGGGGTGAGCTCCCCGGAAGGAATCGCAAGCACCTGGTTTCTTTTGGAAAAACTCACTGCTCCTCAGAGGCATCTGTGGAGTGAATAGTATCCTGGTGGTGTGGTTTTCAGGCGGCTTGGAAGCTGCAACGCAGTGGCTTTCCAAACGGGGAAAGTCGGGCTTCTCCCACATTCTCCCAGTGCCAACTTAACCCCACGGCGCATTTACCAGCACTCTCTGACTGACACCCGGAGACTTTCAACAACACTGGGCCTTTCTATGAACACTCTTCGTTGGACGGGGGGTGCTTTTCGTGCCACGAAGAGCAGCACCCGCTTAATGACTTAGTCAGGCATAGGGGACCTTGGATCGTCCAATGCCTCACAGTTGTAGCGGGTTTTCTGTACTTTCTGTCAGGCTGCACCTGCAGTGTACCTTGCGTCACAATAGTGAGATGACAGGTTAAGCGTTGCCAGGATGCACTTTAGGCTCAGGGATTCTTTCAGTGCCTTTCGGAGGCCCTCCACACAGGGAGAGCCACGCTGAATGTCATACTGGCCGAAACGTTGTCCCGGGGCTGCCTTACAGCTGAAGACATCAAGCTCTGCAAGCGAGAAGCAGTTCACTGCCCTTCCCTCTGCGTAGAAAGAGTTGACCCCAGCAGTCTGTCCTGTGTTGTGTGGCTTGGAAAACAAAAAGGGAACTCACAGCGCACATGCTCTCCCTCAGAAGGGAACTCACAGGCGACTCTCTTAGGCCTACGCAAAGCCGCAGAGGAGGTAAAGCACTCTATGGAGTCAGGGTTCATGGAGGTGGCTGCACACAAAACTTGGCTGAGAGGAAACACGCGTGCTTACCTTGTGGCTAGGGGTCACGTTTACTTTGCACTTTAGCTAGGGCAAGCGTGGGATGAGCTCCTAGCAAGGCACTGGAGACCACCTGGATTCGTAGGAGAAAACTCACTTGCTTCACTGAGGCATTCCTAGAGGTGACTAGAAGACGGGTAACGGCAGTGTCTTTCCGTCAGCCTTGAGGCCGCCACTGTCGACCTTTCAAATGGGGAAAAGACTGCCTTTTTCCAGGCTTCTCAATTACCAACTGGATCACCCAGCACATACACCTCTCTTCTCTGACCATCCAAGGGAGACCCTTGGAACACAATTCGGCCTTCTGCGATGAAACTTTTGGATGCAGTGTGTGCTGCATGTGGTGAACGGCATAAACCTCCTAATGCCCTCAGCAGGCCTAGGTGACTTTGGATGTTCCAAATGTCTAGCAATGCTCGGGGTTACTCTCTACATTATTTCGGGCTAGACCTAAAGTCCCGTTTCCGCATCACTTAGAGAGACGTCGAGCAGGAGTCCCCAAACCGAATTGGAGCCCCGCTGGTTTCTTTCAGGGCAGCTTAGTTTTTCTCAACGTGGCAGACACGCAGGGAACGAAACCCTGCCAAGAACCGCGTTCCTGAGGCGGTTTCAAAGCTGTGGAACGCCAGCCATAGAGGACACCTTAGTTCCCGGCCCTTCCAACTGCATAGGGAGGGATGTGCCCAGAGCTGTGTATCCCTGGATGGCGCTCAGAAGGCTTTGGGTACACAGTGTACTTCCTTGGAGAGAAGTGCCCACGTGAGAGTCTGGAGCGCTGTGAGGCATACTAAGGCTAAAGCCGTCCGTTGACTAAGACCTCCTGAAAACCGGGGCGCCCCTATCTGTGGGAATGGGTAAATGTGCACCTTACCTCGAGACTAGAGGTCACAGTTAGTGGGCACCTTAGCTACAGTATGCTCCTGGGGGTGAGCTCCCCGGAAGGAATCGCAAGCACCTGGTTTCTTTTGGAAAAACTCACTGCTCCTCAGAGGCATCTGTGGAGTGAATAGTATCCTGGTGGTGTGGTTTTCAGGCGGCTTGGAAGCTGCAACGCAGTGGCTTTCCAAAGGGGGAAAGTCGGGCTTCTCCCACGTTCTCCCAGTGCCAACGTGACCCCACGGCGCATTTACCAGCACTCTCTGACTGACACCCGGAGACTTTCAACAACACTGGGCCTTTCTATGAACACACTTCGTTGGACGGGGGGTGCTTTTCGTGCCACGAAGAGCAGCACCCGCTTAATGACTTAGTCAGGCATAGGGGACCTTGGATCGTCCAAATGCCTCACGGTTGCACCGGGTTTTCTGTACTTTCTGTCAGGCTGCACCTGCAGTGTACCTTGCGTCACAATAGTGAGATGACAGGTTAAGCGTTGCCAGGATGCACTTTAGGCTCAGGGATTCTTTCAGTGCCGTTCGGAGGCCCTCCACACAGGGAGAGCCACGCTGAATGTCATACTGGCCGAAACGTTGTCCCGGGGCTGCCTTACAGCTGAAGACATCAAGCTCTGCAAGCGAGAAGCAGTTCATTGCCCTTCCCTCTGCGTAGAAAGAGTTGACCCCAGCAGTCTGTCCTGTGTTGTGTGGCTTGGAAAACAAAAAG
The DNA here is from genome assembly GCF_964165515.1 of Mesoplodon bidens. Classification (NCBI taxonomy): domain Eukaryota; kingdom Metazoa; phylum Chordata; class Mammalia; order Artiodactyla; family Ziphiidae; genus Mesoplodon; species Mesoplodon bidens. The sequence goes on from NW_027671447.1 coordinate 30,045, forward strand.
GGAACTCACAGCGCACATGCTCTCCCTCAGAAGGGAACTCACAGGCGACTCTCTTAGGCCTACGCAAAGCCGCAGAGGAGTTAAAGCACTCTATGGAGTCAGGGTTCATGGAGGTGGCTGCACACAAAACTTGGCTGAGAGGAAATACTCGTGCTTACCTTGTGGCTAGGGGTCACGTTTACTTTGCACTTTAGCTAGGGCAAGCGTGGGATGAGCTCCTAGCAAGGCACTGGAGACCACCTGGATTCGTAGGAGAAAACTCACTTGCTTCACTGAGGCATTCCTAGAGGTGACTAGAAGACGGGTAACGGCAGTGTCTTTCCGTCAGCCTTGAGGCCGCCACTGTCGACCTTTCAAATGGGGAAAAGACTGCCTTTTTCCAGGCTTCTCAATTACCAACTGGATCACCCAGCACATACACCTCTCTTCTCTGACAATCCAAGGGAGACCCTTGGAACACAATTCGGCCTTCTGCGATGAAACTTTTGGATGCAGTGTGTGCTGCATGTGGTGAACGGCATAAACCTCCTAATGCCCTCAGCAGGCCTAGGTGACTTTGGATGTTCCAAATGTCTAGCAATGCTCGGGGTTACTCTCTACATTATTTCGGGCTAGACCTAAAGTCCCGTTTCCGCATCACTTAGAGAGACGTCGAGCAGGAGTCCCCAAACCGAATTGGAGCCCCGGTGGTTTCTTTCAGGGCAGCTTAGTTTTTCTCAACGTGGCAGACACGCAGGGAACGAAACCCTGCCAAGAACCGCGTTCCTGAGGCGGTTTCAAAGTTGTGGAACGCCAGCCATAGAGGACACCTTAGTTCCCGGCCCTTCCAACTGCATAGGGAGGGATGTGCCCAGAGCTGTGTATCCCTGGATGGCGCTCAGAAGGCTTTGGGTACACAGTGTACTTCCTTGGAGAGAAGTGCCCACGTGAGAGTCTGGAGCGCTGTGAGGCTTACTAAGGCTAAAGCCGTCCGTTGACTAAGACCTCCTGAAAACCGGGGCGCCCCTATCTGTGGGAATGGGTAAATGTGCACCTTACCTCGAGACTAGAGGTCACAGTTAGTGGGCACCTTAGCTACAGTATGCTCCTGGGGGTGAGCTCCCCGGAAGGAATCGCAAGCACCTGGTTTCTTTTGGAAAAACTCACTGCTCCTCAGAGGCATCTGTGGAGTGAATAGTATCCTGGTGGTGTGGTTTTCAGGCGGCTTGGAAGCTGCAACGCAGTGGCTTTCCAAAGGGGGAAAGTCGGGCTTCTCCCACGTTCTCCCAGTGCCAACGTGACCCCACGGCGCATTTACCAGCACTCTCTGACTGACACCCGGAGACTTTCAACAACACTGGGCCTTTCTATGAACACACTTCGTTGGACGGGGGGTGCTTTTCGTGCCACGAAGAGCAGCACCCGCTTAATGACTTAGTCAGGCATAGGGGACCTTGGATCGTCCAAATGCCTCACGGTTGCACCGGGTTTTCTGTACTTTCTGTCAGGCTGCACCTGCAATGTACCTTGCGTCACAATAGTGAGATGACAGGTTAAGCGTTGCCAGGATGCACTTTACGCTCAGGGATTCTTTCAGTGCCGTTCGGAGGCCCTCCACACAGGGAGAGCCACGCTGAATGTAATACTGGCCAAAACGTTGTCCCGGGGCTGCCTTACAGCTGTAGACATCAAGCTCTGCTAGCGAGAAGCAGTTCACGGCCCTTCCCTCTGCGTAAAAAGAGTTGACGCCAGCAGTCTGTCCTGTGTTGTGTGGCCTGGAAACCAAAAAGGGGACGCACAGCGCACCTGCTCTCCCTCAGAAGGGAACTCACAGGCGACTCTCTTAGGCCTACGCAAAGCCACAGAGGAGTTAAAGCACGCTAGGGAGTCAGGGTTCATGGAGGTGGCTGCACTCAAAACTTGGCTGAGAGGAAACACTCATGCTCACCTTGAGGCTAGGGGTCACGTTTACTTTGCACTTTAGCTAGGGCAAGCGTGGGATGAGCTCTTAAGCAAGGCACTGGAGACCACCTGGATTCGTAGGAGAAAACTCACTTTCTTCACTGAGGCACTCCTAGAGGTGACTAGAAGACGGGTAACGGCAGTGTCTTTCCGTCAGCCTTGAGGCCGCCACTGTCGACCTTTCAAATGGGGAAAAGACTGCCTTTTTCCAGGCTTCTCAATTACCAACTGGATCACCCAGCACATACACCTCTCTTCTCTGACAATCCAAGGGAGACCCTTGGAACACAATTCGGCCTTCTGCGATGAAACTTTTGGATGTAGTGTGTGCTGCATGTGGTGAACGGCATAAACCTCCTAATGCCCTCAGCAGGCCTAGGTGACTTTGGATGTTCCAAATGTCTAGCAATGCTCGGGGTTACTCTCTACATTATTTCGGGCTAGACCTAAAGTCCCGTGTCCGCATCACTTAGAGAGACGTCGAGCAGGAGTCCCCAAACCGAATTGGAGCCCCGGTGGTTTCTTTCAGGGCAGCTTAGTTTTTCTCAACGTGGCAGACACGCAGGGAACGAAACCGTGCCAAGAACCGCGTTCCTGAGGCGGTTTCAAAGTTGTGGAACGCCAGCCATAGAGGACACCTTAGTTCCCGGCCCTTCCAACTGCATAGGGAGGGATGTGCCCAGAGCTGTGTATCCCTCGATGGCGCTCAGAAGGCTTTGGGTACAAAGTGTACTTCCTTGGAAAGAAGTGCCCACGTGAGAGTCTGGAGCGCTGTGAGGCATACTAAAGCTAAAGCAGTCCATTGACTAAGACCTCCTGAAAACCGGGGCGCCCCTATCTCTGGGAATGGGAAATGTGCACCTTACCTCGAGACTATAGGTCACAGTTAGTGGGCACCTTAGCTACAGTATGCTCCTGGGGGTGAGCTCCCCGGAAGGAATCGCAAGCACCTGGTTTCTTTTGGAAAAACTCACTGCTCCTCAGAGGCATCTGTGGAGTGAATAGTATCCTGGTGGTGTGGTTTTCAGGCGGCTTGGAAGCTGCAACGCAGTGGCTTTCCAAACGGGGAAAGTCGGGCTTCTCCCACATTCTCCCAGTGCCAACTTAACCCCACGGCGCATTTACCAGCACTCTCTGACTGACACCCGGAGACTTTCAACAACACTGGGCCTTTCTATGAACACTCTTCGTTGGACGGGGGGTGCTTTTCGTGCCACGAAGAGCAGCACCCGCTTAATGACTTAGTCAGGCATAGGGGACCTTGGATCGTCCAATGCCTCACAGTTGTAGCGGGTTTTCTGTACTTTCTGTCAGGCTGCACCTGCAGTGTACCTTGCGTCACAATAGTGAGATGACAGGTTAAGCGTTGCCAGGATGCACTTTAGGCTCAGGGATTCTTTCAGTGCCTTTCGGAGGCCCTCCACACAGGGAGAGCCACGCTGAATGTCATACTGGCCGAAACGTTGTCCCGGGGCTGCCTTACAGCTGAAGACATCAAGCTCTGCAAGCGAGAAGCAGTTCACTGCCCTTCCCTCTGCGTAGAAAGAGTTGACCCCAGCAGTCTGTCCTGTGTTGTGTGGCTTGGAAAACAAAAAGGGAACTCACAGCGCACATGCTCTCCCTCAGAAGGGAACTCACAGGCGACTCTCTTAGGCCTACGCAAAGCCGCAGAGGAGGTAAAGCACTCTATGGAGTCAGGGTTCATGGAGGTGGCTGCACACAAAACTTGGCTGAGAGGAAACACGCGTGCTTACCTTGTGGCTAGGGGTCACGTTTACTTTGCACTTTAGCTAGGGCAAGCGTGGGATGAGCTCCTAGCAAGGCACTGGAGACCACCTGGATTCGTAGGAGAAAACTCACTTGCTTCACTGAGGCATTCCTAGAGGTGACTAGAAGACGGGTAACGGCAGTGTCTTTCCGTCAGCCTTGAGGCCGCCACTGTCGACCTTTCAAATGGGGAAAAGACTGCCTTTTTCCAGGCTTCTCAATTACCAACTGGATCACCCAGCACATACACCTCTCTTCTCTGACCATCCAAGGGAGACCCTTGGAACACAATTCGGCCTTCTGCGATGAAACTTTTGGATGCAGTGTGTGCTGCATGTGGTGAACGGCATAAACCTCCTAATGCCCTCAGCAGGCCTAGGTGACTTTGGATGTTCCAAATGTCTAGCAATGCTCGGGGTTACTCTCTACATTATTTCGGGCTAGACCTAAAGTCCCGTTTCCGCATCACTTAGAGAGACGTCGAGCAGGAGTCCCCAAACCGAATTGGAGCCCCGCTGGTTTCTTTCAGGGCAGCTTAGTTTTTCTCAACGTGGCAGACACGCAGGGAACGAAACCCTGCCAAGAACCGCGTTCCTGAGGCGGTTTCAAAGCTGTGGAACGCCAGCCATAGAGGACACCTTAGTTCCCGGCCCTTCCAACTGCATAGGGAGGGATGTGCCCAGAGCTGTGTATCCCTGGATGGCGCTCAGAAGGCTTTGGGTACACAGTGTACTTCCTTGGAGAGAAGTGCCCACGTGAGAGTCTGGAGCGCTGTGAGGCATACTAAGGCTAAAGCCGTCCGTTGACTAAGACCTCCTGAAAACCGGGGCGCCCCTATCTGTGGGAATGGGTAAATGTGCACCTTACCTCGAGACTAGAGGTCACAGTTAGTGGGCACCTTAGCTACAGTATGCTCCTGGGGGTGAGCTCCCCGGAAGGAATCGCAAGCACCTGGTTTCTTTTGGAAAAACTCACTGCTCCTCAGAGGCATCTGTGGAGTGAATAGTATCCTGGTGGTGTGGTTTTCAGGCGGCTTGGAAGCTGCAACGCAGTGGCTTTCCAAAGGGGGAAAGTCGGGCTTCTCCCACGTTCTCCCAGTGCCAACGTGACCCCACGGCGCATTTACCAGCACTCTCTGACTGACACCCGGAGACTTTCAACAACACTGGGCCTTTCTATGAACACACTTCGTTGGACGGGGGGTGCTTTTCGTGCCACGAAGAGCAGCACCCGCTTAATGACTTAGTCAGGCATAGGGGACCTTGGATCGTCCAAATGCCTCACGGTTGCACCGGGTTTTCTGTACTTTCTGTCAGGCTGCACCTGCAGTGTACCTTGCGTCACAATAGTGAGATGACAGGTTAAGCGTTGCCAGGATGCACTTTAGGCTCAGGGATTCTTTCAGTGCCGTTCGGAGGCCCTCCACACAGGGAGAGCCACGCTGAATGTCATACTGGCCGAAACGTTGTCCCGGGGCTGCCTTACAGCTGAAGACATCAAGCTCTGCAAGCGAGAAGCAGTTCATTGCCCTTCCCTCTGCGTAGAAAGAGTTGACCCCAGCAGTCTGTCCTGTGTTGTGTGGCTTGGAAAACAAAAAGGGAACTCACAGCGCACATGCTCTCCCTCAGAAGGGAACTCACAGGCGACTCTCTTAGGCCTACGCAAAGCCGCAGAGGAGTTAAAGCACTCTATGGAGTCAGGGTTCATGGAGGTGGCTGCACACAAAACTTGGCTGAGAGGAAATACTCGTGCTTACTTTGTGGCTAGGGGTCACGTTTACTTTGCACTTTAGCTAGGGCAAGCGTGGGATGAGCTCCTAGCAAGGCACTGGAGACCACCTGGATTCGTAGGAGAAAACTCACTTGCTTCACTGAGGCATTCCTAGAGGTGACTAGAAGACGGGTAACGGCAGTGTCTTTCCGTCAGCCTTGAGGCCGCCACTGTCGACCTTTCAAATGGGGAAAAGACTGCCTTTTTCCAGGCTTCTCAATTACCAACTGGATCACCCAGCACATACACCTCTCTTCTCTGACAATCCAAGGGAGACCCTTGGAACACAATTCGGCCTTCTGCGATGAAACTTTTGGATGCAGTGTGTGCTGCATGTGGTGAACGGCATAAACCTCCTAATGCCCTCAGCAGGCCTAGGTGACTTTGGATGTTCCAAATGTCTAGCAATGCTCGGGGTTACTCTCTACATTATTTCGGGCTAGACCTAAAGTCCCGTTTCCGCATCACTTAGAGAGACGTCGAGCAGGAGTCCCCAAACCGAATTGGAGCCCCGGTGGTTTCTTTCAGGGCAGCTTAGTTTTTCTCAACGTGGCAGACACGCAGGGAACGAAACCCTGCCAAGAACCGCGTTCCTGAGGCGGTTTCAAAGTTGTGGAACGCCAGCCATAGAGGACACCTTAGTTCCCGGCCCTTCCAACTGCATAGGGAGGGATGTGCCCAGAGCTGTGTATCCCTGGATGGCGCTCAGAAGGCTTTGGGTACACAGTGTACTTCCTTGGAGAGAAGTGCCCACGTGAGAGTCTGGAGCGCTGTGAGGCTTACTAAGGCTAAAGCCGTCCGTTGACTAAGACCTCCTGAAAACCGGGGCGCCCCTATCTGTGGGAATGGGTAAATGTGCACCTTACCTCGAGACTAGAGGTCACAGTTAGTGGGCACCTTAGCTACAGTATGCTCCTGGGGGTGAGCTCCCCGGAAGGAATCGCAAGCACCTGGTTTCTTTTGGAAAAACTCACTGCTCCTCAGAGGCATCTGTGGAGTGAATAGTATCCTGGTGGTGTGGTTTTCAGGCGGCTTGGAAGCTGCAACGCAGTGGCTTTCCAAAGGGGGAAAGTCGGGCTTCTCCCACGTTCTCCCAGTGCCAACGTGACCCCACGGCGCATTTACCAGCACTCTCTGACTGACACCCGGAGACTTTCAACAACACTGGGCCTTTCTATGAACACACTTCGTTGGACGGGGGGTGCTTTTCGTGCCACGAAGAGCAGCACCCGCTTAATGACTTAGTCAGGCATAGGGGACCTTGGATCGTCCAAATGCCTCACGGTTGCACCGGGTTTTCTGTACTTTCTGTCAGGCTGCACCTGCAATGTACCTTGCGTCACAATAGTGAGATGACAGGTTAAGCGTTGCCAGGATGCACTTTACGCTCAGGGATTCTTTCAGTGCCGTTCGGAGGCCCTCCACACAGGGAGAGCCACGCTGAATGTAATACTGGCCAAAACGTTGTCCCGGGGCTGCCTTACAGCTGTAGACATCAAGCTCTGCTAGCGAGAAGCAGTTCACGGCCCTTCCCTCTGCGTAAAAAGAGTTGACGCCAGCAGTCTGTCCTGTGTTGTGTGGCCTGGAAACCAAAAAGGGGACGCACAGCGCACCTGCTCTCCCTCAGAAGGGAACTCACAGGCGACTCTCTTAGGCCTACGCAAAGCCACAGAGGAGTTAAAGCACGCTAGGGAGTCAGGGTTCATGGAGGTGGCTGCACTCAAAACTTGGCTGAGAGGAAACACTCATGCTCACCTTGAGGCTAGGGGTCACGTTTACTTTGCACTTTAGCTAGGGCAAGCGTGGGATGAGCTCTTAAGCAAGGCACTGGAGACCACCTGGATTCGTAGGAGAAAACTCACTTTCTTCACTGAGGCACTCCTAGAGGTGACTAGAAGACGGGTAACGGCAGTGTCTTTCCGTCAGCCTTGAGGCCGCCACTGTCGACCTTTCAAATGGGGAAAAGACTGCCTTTTTCCAGGCTTCTCAATTACCAACTGGATCACCCAGCACATACACCTCTCTTCTCTGACAATCCAAGGGAGACCCTTGGAACACAATTCGGCCTTCTGCGATGAAACTTTTGGATGTAGTGTGTGCTGCATGTGGTGAACGGCATAAACCTCCTAATGCCCTCAGCAGGCCTAGGTGACTTTGGATGTTCCAAATGTCTAGCAATGCTCGGGGTTACTCTCTACATTATTTCGGGCTAGACCTAAAGTCCCGTGTCCGCATCACTTAGAGAGACGTCGAGCAGGAGTCCCCAAACCGAATTGGAGCCCCGGTGGTTTCTTTCAGGGCAGCTTAGTTTTTCTCAACGTGGCAGACACGCAGGGAACGAAACCGTGCCAAGAACCGCGTTCCTGAGGCGGTTTCAAAGTTGTGGAACGCCAGCCATAGAGGACACCTTAGTTCCCGGCCCTTCCAACTGCATAGGGAGGGATGTGCCCAGAGCTGTGTATCCCTCGATGGCGCTCAGAAGGCTTTGGGTACAAAGTGTACTTCCTTGGAAAGAAGTGCCCACGTGAGAGTCTGGAGCGCTGTGAGGCATACTAAAGCTAAAGCAGTCCATTGACTAAGACCTCCTGAAAACCGGGGCGCCCCTATCTCTGGGAATGGGAAATGTGCACCTTACCTCGAGACTATAGGTCACAGTTAGTGGGCACCTTAGCTACAGTATGCTCCTGGGGGTGAGCTCCCCGGAAGGAATCGCAAGCACCTGGTTTCTTTTGGAAAAACTCACTGCTCCTCAGAGGCATCTGTGGAGTGAATAGTATCCTGGTGGTGTGGTTTTCAGGCGGCTTGGAAGCTGCAACGCAGTGGCTTTCCAAACGGGGAAAGTCGGGCTTCTCCCACATTCTCCCAGTGCCAACTTAACCCCACGGCGCATTTACCAGCACTCTCTGACTGACACCCGGAGACTTTCAACAACACTGGGCCTTTCTATGAACACTCTTCGTTGGACGGGGGGTGCTTTTCGTGCCACGAAGAGCAGCACCCGCTTAATGACTTAGTCAGGCATAGGGGACCTTGGATCGTCCAATGCCTCACAGTTGTAGCGGGTTTTCTGTACTTTCTGTCAGGCTGCACCTGCAGTGTACCTTGCGTCACAATAGTGAGATGACAGGTTAAGCGTTGCCAGGATGCACTTTAGGCTCAGGGATTCTTTCAGTGCCGTTCGGAGGCCCTCCACACAGGGAGAGCCACGCTGAATGTCATACTGGCCGAAACGTTGTCCCGGGGCTGCCTTACAGCTGAAGACATCAAGCTCTGCAAGCGAGAAGCAGTTCACTGCCCTTCCCTCTGCGTAGAAAGAGTTGACCCCAGCAGTCTGTCCTGTGTTGTGTGGCTTGGAAAACAAAAAGGGAACTCACAGCGCACATGCTCTCCCTCAGAAGGGAACTCACAGGCGACTCTCTTAGGCCTACGCAAAGCCGCAGAGGAGGTAAAGCACTCTATGGAGTCAGGGTTCATGGAGGTGGCTGCACACAAAACTTGGCTGAGAGGAAACACTCGTGCTTACCTTGTGGCTAGGGGTCACGTTTACTTTGCACTTTAGCTAGGGCAAGCGTGGGATGAGCTCCTAGCAAGGCACTGGAGACCACCTGGATTCGTAGGAGAAAACTCACTTGCTTCACTGAGGCATTCCTAGAGGTGACTAGAAGACGGGTAACGGCAGCGTCTTTCCGTCAGCCTTGAGGCCGCCACTGTCGACCTTTCAAATGGGGAAAAGACTGCCTTTTTCCAGGCTTCTCAATTACCAACTGGATCACCCAGCACATACACCTATCTTCTCTGACAATCCAAGGGAGACCCTTGGAACACAATTCGGCCTTCTGCGATGAAACTTTTGGATGCAGTGTGTGCTGCATGTGGTGAACGCCATAAACCTCCTAATGCCCTCAGCAGGGCTAGGTGACTTTGGATGTTCCAAATGTCTAGCAATGCTCGGGGTTACTCTCTACATTATTTCGGGCTAGACCTAAAGTCCCGTTTCCGCATCACTTAGAGAGACGTCGAGCAGGAGTCCCCAAACCGAATTGGAGCCCCGCTGGTTTCTTTCAGGGCAGCTTAGTTTTTCTCAACGTGGCAGACACGCAGGGAACGAAACCCTGCCAAGAACCGCGTTCCTGAGGCGGTTTCAAAGTTGTGGAACGCCAGCCATAGAGGACACCTTAGTTCCCGGCCCTTCCAACTGCATAGGGAGGGATGTGCCCAGAGCTGTGTATCCCTGGATGGCGCTCAGAAGGCTTTGGGTACACAGTGTACTTCCTTGGAGAGAAGTGCCCACGTGAGAGTCTGGAGCGCTGTGAGGCATACTAAGGCTAAAGCCGTCCGTTGACTAAGACCTCCTGAAAACCGGGGCGCCCCTATCTGTGGGAATGGGTAAATGTGCACCTTACCTCGAGACTAGAGGTCACAGTTAGTGGGCACCTTAGCTACAGTATGCTCCTGGGGGGGAGCTCCCCGGAAGGAATCGCAAGCACCTGGTTTCTTTTGGAAAAACTCACTGCTCCTCAGAGGCATCTGTGGAGTGAATAGTATCCTGGTGGTGTGGTTTTCAGGCGGCTTGGAAGCTGCAACGCAGTGGCTTTCCAAAGGGGGAAAGTCGGGCTTCTCCCACGTTCTCCCAGTGCCAACGTGACCCCACGGCGCATTTACCAGCACTCTCTGACTGACACCCGGAGACTTTCAACAACACTGGGCCTTTCTATGAACACACTTCGTTGGACGGGGGGTGCTTTTCGTGCCACGAAGAGCAGCACCCGCTTAATGACTTAGTCAGGCATAGGGGACCTTGGATTGTCCAAATGCCTCACGGTTGCACCGGGTTTTCTGTACTTTCTGTCAGGCTGCACCTGCAGTGTACCTTGCGTCACAATAGTGAGATGACAGGTTAAGCGTTGCCAGGATGCACTTTAGGCTCAGGGATTCTTTCAGTGCCGTTCGGAGGCCCTCCACAAAGGGAGAGCCACGCTGAATGTAATACTGGCCAAAACGTTGTCCCGGGGCTGCCTTACAGCTGTAGACATCAAGCTCTGCTAGCGAGAAGCAGTTCACGGCCCTTCCCTCTGCGTAAAAAGAGTTGACGCCTGCAGTCTGTCCTGGGTTGTGTGGCCTGGAAACCAAAAAGGGTACTCACAGCGCACATGCTCTCCCTCAGAAGGGAACTCACAGGCGACTCTCTTAGGCCTACGCAAAGCCACAGAGGAGTTAAAGCACGCTAGGGAGTCAGGGTTCATGGAGGTGGCTGCACTCAAAACTTGGCTGAGAGGAAACACTCATGCTCACCTTGAGGCTAGGTGTCACGTTTACTTTGCACTTTAGCTAGGGCAAGCGTGGGATGAGCTCCTAAGCAAGGCACTGGAGACCACCTGGATTCGTAGGAGAAAACTCACTTTCTTCACTGAGGCACTCCTAGAGGTGACTAGAAGACGGGTAACGGCAGTGTCTTTCCGTCAGCCTTGAGGCCGCCACTGTCGACCTTTCAAATGGGGAAAAGACTGCCTTTTTCCAGGCTTCTCAATTACCAACTGGGTCACCCAGCACATACACCTCTCTTCTCTGACAATCCAAGGGAGACCCTTGGAACACAATTCGGCCTTCTGCGATGAAACTTTTGGATGCAGTGTGTGCTGCATGTGGTGAACGGCATAAACCTCCTAATGCCCTCAGCAGGCCTAGGTGACTTTGGATGTTCCAAATGTCTAGCAATGCTCGGGGTTACTCTCTACATTATTTCGGGCTAGACCTAAAGTCCCGTTTCCGCATCACTTAGAGAGACGTCGAGCAGGAGTCCCCAAACCGAATTGGAGCCCCGGTGGTTTCTTTCAGGGCAGCTTAGTTTTTCTCAACGTGGCAGACACGCAGGGAACGAAACCCTGCCAAGAACCGCGTTCCTGAGGCGGTTTCAAAGTTGTGGAACGCCAGCCATAGAGGACACCTTAGTTCCCGGCCCTTCCAACTGCATAGGGAGGGATGTGCCCAGAGCTGTGTATCCCTGGATGGCGCTCAGAAGGCTTTGGGTACACAGTGTACTTCCTTGGAGAGAAGTGCCCACGTGAGAGTCTGGAGCGCTGTGAGGCATACTAAGGCTAAAGCCGTCCGTTGACTAAGACCTCCTGAAAACCGGGGCGCCCCTATCTGTGGGAATGGGTAAATGTGCACCTTACCTCGAGACTAGAGGTCACAGTTAGTGGGCACCTTAGCTACAGTATGCTCCTGGGGGGGAGCTCCCCGGAAGGAATCGCAAGCACCTGGTTTCTTTTGGAAAAACTCACTGCTCCTCAGAGGCATCTGTGGAGTGAATAGTATCCTGGTGGTGTGGTTTTCAGGCGGCTTGGAAGCTGCAACGCAGTGGCTTTCCAAAGGGGGAAAGTCGGGCTTCTCCCACGTTCTCCCAGTGCCAACGTGACCCCACGGCGCATTTACCAGCACTCTCTGACTGACACCCGGAGACTTTCAACAACACTGGGCCTTTCTATGAACACACTTCGTTGGACGGGGGGTGCTTTTCGTGCCACGAAGAGCAGCACCCGCTTAATGACTTAGTCAGGCATAGGGGACCTTGGATCGTCCAAATGCCTCACGGTTGCACCGGGTTTTCTGTACTTTCTGTCAGGCTGCACCTGCAGTGTACCTTGCGTCACAATAGTGAGATGACAGGTTAAGCGTTGCCAGGATGCACTTTAGGCTCAGGGATTCTTTCAGTGCCGTTCGGAGGCCCTCCACACAGGGAGAGCCACGCTGAATGTCATACTGGCCGAAACGTTGTCCCGGGGCTGCCTTACAGCTGAAGACATCAAGCTCTGCAAGCGAGAAGCAGTTCATTGCCCTTCCCTCTGCGTAGAAAGAGTTGACCCCAGCAGTCTGTCCTGTGTTGTGTGGCTTGGAAAACAAAAAGGGAACTCACAGCGCACATGCTCTCCCTCAGAAGGGAACTCACAGGCGACTCTCTTAGGCCTACGCAAAGCCGCAGAGGAGTTAAAGCACTCTATGGAGTCAGGGTTCATGGAGGTGGCTGCACACAAAACTTGGCTGAGAGGAAACACTCGTGCTTACCTTGTGGCTAGGGGTCACGTTTACTTTGCACTTTAGCTAGGGCAAGCGTGGGATGAGCTCCTAGCAAGGCACTGGAGACCACCTGGATTCGTAGGAGAAAACTCACTTGCTTCACTGAGGCATTCCTAGAGGTGACTAGAAGACGGGTAACGGCAGTGTCTTTCCGTCAGCCTTGAGGCCGCCACTGTCGACCTTTCAAATGGGGAAAAGACTGCCTTTTTCCAGGCTTCTCAATTACCAACTGGATCACCCAGCACATACACCTATCTTCTCTGACAATCCAAGGGAGACCCTTGGAACACAATTCGGCCTTCTGCGATGAAACTTTTGGATGCAGTGTGTGCTGCATGTGGTGAACGGCATAAACCTCCTAATGCCCTCAGCAGGCCTAGGTGACTTTGGATGTTCCAAATGTCTAGCAATGCTCGGGGTTACTCTCTACATTATTTCGGGCTAGACCTAAAGTCCCGTTTCCGCATCACTTAGAGAGACGTCGAGCAGGAGTCCCCAAACCGAATTGGAGCCCCGCTGGTTTCTTTCAGGGCAGCTTAGTTTTTCTCAACGTGGCAGACACGCAGGGAACGAAACCCTGCCAAGAACCGCGTTCCTGAGGCGGTTTCAAAGTTGTGGAACGCCAGCCATAGAGGACACCTTAGTTCCCGGCCCTTCCAACTGCATAGGGAGGGATGTGCCCAGAGCTGTGTATCCCTGGATGGCGCTCAGAAGGCTTTGGGTACACAGTGTACTTCCTTGGAGAGAAGTGCCCACGTGAGAGTCTGGAGCGCTGTGAGGCATACTAAGGCTAAAGCCGTCCGTTGACTAAGACCTCCTGAAAACCGGGGCGCCCCTATCTGTGGGAATGGGTAAATGTGCACCTTACCTCGAGACTAGAGGTCACAGTTAGTGGGCACCTTAGCTACAGTATGCTCCTGGGGGTGAGCTCCCCGGAAGGAATCGCAAGCACCTGGTTTCTTTTGGAAAAACTCACTGCTCCTCAGAGGCATCTGTGGAGTGAATAGTATCCTGGTGGTGTGGTTTTCAGGCGGCTTGGAAGCTGCAACGCAGTGGCTTTCCAAAGGGGGAAAGTCGGGCTTCTCCCACGTTCTCCCAGTGCCAACGTGACCCCACGGCGCATTTACCAGCACTCTCTGACTGACACCCGGAGACTTTCAACAACACTGGGCCTTTCTATGAACACACTTCGTTGGACGGGGGGTGCTTTTCGTGCCACGAAGAGCAGCACCCGCTTAATGACTTAGTCAGGCATAGGGGACCTTGGATCGTCCAAATGCCTCACGGTTGCACCGGGTTTTCTGTACTTTCTGTCAGGCTGCACCTGCAGTGTACCTTGCGTCACAATAGTGAGATGACAGGTTAAGCGTTGCCAGGATGCACTTTAGGCTCAGGGATTCTTTCAGTGCCGTTCGGAGGCCCTCCACAAAGGGAGAGCCACGCTGAATGTAATACTGGCCAAAACGTTGTCCCGGGGCTGCCTTACAGCTGTAGACATCAAGCTCTGCTAGCGAGAAGCAGTTCACGGCCCTTCCCTCTGCGTAAAAAGAGTTGACGCCTGCAGTCTGTCCTGGGTTGTGTGGCCTGGAAACCAAAAAGGGGACTCACAGCGCACATGCTCTCCCTCAGAAGGGAACTCACAGGCGACTCTCTTAGGCCTACGCAAAGCCACAGAGGAGTTAAAGCACGCTAGGGAGTCAGGGTTCATGGAGGTGGCTGCACTCAAAACTTGGCTGAGAGGAAACACTCATGCTCACCTTGAGGCTAGGGGTCACGTTTACTTTGCACTTTAGCTAGGGCAAGCGTGGGATGAGCTCCTAAGCAAGGCACTGGAGACCACATGGATTCGTAGGAGAAAACTCACTTTCTTCACTGAGGCACTCCTAGAGGTGACTAGAAGACGGGTAACGGCAGTGTCTTTCCGTCAGCCTTGAGGCCGCCACTGTCGACCTTTCAAATGGGGAAAAGACTGCCTTTTTCCAGGCTTCTCAATTACCAACTGGGTCACCCAGCACATACACCTCTCTTCTCTGACAATCCAAGGGAGACCCTTGGAACACAATTCGGCCTTCTGCGATGAAACTTTTGGATGCAGTGTGTGCTGCATGTGGTGAACGGCATAAACCTCCTAATGCCCTCAGCAGGCCTAGGTGACTTTGGATGTTCCAAATGTCTAGCAATGCTCGGGGTTACTCTCTACATTATTTCGGGCTAGACCTAAAGTCCCGTTTCCGCATCACTTAGAGAGACGTCGAGCAGGAGTCCCCAAACCGAATTGGAGCCCCGCTGGTTTCTTTCAGGGCAGCTTAGTTTTTCTCAACGTGGCAGACACGCAGGGAACGAAACCCTGCCAAGAACCGCGTTCCTGAGGCGGTTTCAAAGTTGTGGAACGCCAGCCATAGAGGACACCTTAGTTCCCGGCCCTTCCAACTGCATAGGGAGGGATGTGCCCAGAGCTGTGTATCCCTGGATGGCGCTCAGAAGGCTTTGGGTACACAGTGTACTTCCTTGGAGAGAAGTGCCCACGTGAGAGTCTGGAGCGCTGTGAGGCATACTAAGGCTAAAGCCGTCCGTTGACTAAGACCTCCTGAAAACCGGGGCGCCCCTATCTGTGGGAATGGGTAAATGTGCACCTTACCTCGAGACTAGAGGTCACAGTTAGTGGGCACCTTAGCTACAGTATGCTCCTGGGGGGGAGCTCCCCGGAAGGAATCGCAAGCACCTGGTTTCTTTTGGAAAAACTCACTGCTCCTCAGAGGCATCTGTGGAGTGAATAGTATCCTGGTGGTGTGGTTTTCAGGCGGCTTGGAAGCTGCAACGCAGTGGCTTTCCAAAGGGGGAAAGTCGGGCTTCTCCCACGTTCTCCCAGTGCCAACGTGACCCCACGGCGCATTTACCAGCACTCTCTGACTGACACCCGGAGACTTTCAACAACACTGGGCCTTTCTATGAACACACTTCGTTGGACGGGGGGTGCTTTTCGTGCCACGAAGAGCAGCACCCGCTTAATGACTTAGTCAGGCATAGGGGACCTTGGATCGTCCAAATGCCTCACGGTTGCACCGGGTTTTCTGTACTTTCTGTCAGGCTGCACCTGCAGTGTACCTTGCGTCACAATAGTGAGATGACAGGTTAAGCGTTGCCAGGATGCACTTTAGGCTCAGGGATTCTTTCAGTGCCGTTCGGAGGCCCTCCACACAGGGAGAGCCACGCTGAATGTCATACTGGCCGAAACGTTGTCCCGGGGCTGCCTTACAGCTGAAGACATCAAGCTCTGCAAGCGAGAAGCAGTTCATTGCCCTTCCCTCTGCGTAGAAAGAGTTGACCCCAGCAGTCTGTCCTGTGTTGTGTGGCTTGGAAAACAAAAAGGGAACTCACAGCGCACATGCTCTCCCTCAGAAGGGAACTCACAGGCGACTCTCTTAGGCCTACGCAAAGCCGCAGAGGAGTTAAAGCACTCTATGGAGTCAGGGTTCATGGAGGTGGCTGCACACAAAACTTGGCTGAGAGGAGACACTCGTGCTTACCTTGTGGCTAGGGGTCACGTTTACTTTGCACTTTAGCTAGGGCAAGCGTGGGATGAGCTCCTAGCAAGGCACTGGAGACCACCTGGATTCGTAGGAGAAAACTCACTTGCTTCACTGAGGCATTCCTAGAGGTGACTAGAAGACGGGTAACGGCAGTGTCTTTCCGTCAGCCTTGAGGCCGCCACTGTCGACCTTTCAAATGGGGAAAAGACTGCCTTTTTCCAGGCTTCTCAATTACCAACTGGATCACCCAGCACATACACCTCTCTTCTCTGACAATCCAAGGGAGACCCTTGGAACACAATTCGGCCTTCTGCGATGAAACTTTTGGATGCAGTGTGTGCTGCATGTGGTGAACGGCATAAACCTCCTAATGCCCTCAGCAGGCCTAGGTGACTTTGGATGTTCCAAATGTCTAGCAATGCTCGGGGTTACTCTCTACATTATTTCGGGCTAGACCTAAAGTCCCGTTTCCGCATCACTTAGAGAGACGTCGAGCAGGAGTCCCCAAACCGAATTGGAGCCCCGCTGGTTTCTTTCAGGGCAGCTTAGTTTTTCTCAACGTGGCAGACACGCAGGGAACGAAACCCTGCCAAGAACCGCGTTCCTGAGGCGGTTTCAAAGTTGTGGAACGCCAGCCATAGAGGACACCTTAGTTCCCGGCCCTTCCAACTGCATAGGGAGGGATGTGCCCAGAGCTGTGTATCCCTGGATGGCGCTCAGAAGGCTTTGGGTACACAGTGTACTTCCTTGGAGAGAAGTGCCCACGTGAGAGTCTGGAGCGCTGTGAGGCATACTAAGGCTAAAGCCGTCCGTTGACTAAGACCTCCTGAAAACCGGGGCGCCCCTATCTCTGGGAATGGGTAAATGTGCACCTTACCTCGAGACTAGAGGTCACAGTTAGTGGGCACCTTAGCTACAGTATGCTCCTGGGGGTGTGCTCCCCGGAAGGAATCGCAAGCACCTTTTTTCTTTTGGAAAAACTCACTGCTCCTCAGAGGCATCTGTGGAGTGAATAGTATCCTGGTGGTGTGGTTTTCAGGCGGCTTGGAAGCTGCAACGCAGTGGCTTTCCAAAGGGGGAAAGTCGGGCTTCTCCCACGTTCTCCCAGTGCCAACGTGACCCCACGGCGCATTTACCAGCACTCTCTGACTGACACCCGGAGACTTTCAACAACACTGGGCCTTTCTATGAACACACTTCGTTGGACGGGGGGTGCTTTTCGTGCCACGAAGAGCAGCACCCGCTTAATGACTTAGTCAGGCATAGGGGACCTTGGATCGTCCAAATGCCTCACGGTTTCACCGGGTTTTCTGTACTTTCTGTCAGGCTGCACCTGCAGTGTACCTTGCGTCACAATAGTGAGATGACAGGTTAAGCGTTGCCAGGATGCACTTTAGGCTCAGGGATTCTTTCAGTGCCGTTCGGAGGCCCTCCACACAGGGAGAGCCACGCTGAATGTCATACTGGCCGAAACGTTGTCCCGGGGCTGCCTTACAGCTGAAGACATCAAGCTCTGCAAGCGAGAAGCAGTTCATTGCCCTTCCCTCTGCGTAGAAAGAGTTGACCCCAGCAGTCTGTCCTGTGTTGTGTGGCTTGGAAAACAAAAAGGGAACTCACAGCGCACATGCTCTCCCTCAGAAGGGAACTCACAGGCGACTCTCTTAGGCCTACGCAAAGCCGCCGAGGAGTTAAAGCACTCTATGGAGTCAGGGTTCATGGAGGTTGCTGCACACAAAACTTGGCTGAGAGGAAATACTCGTGCTTACCTTGTGGCTAGGGGTCACGTTTACTTTGCACTTTAGCTAGGGCAAGCGTGGGATGAGCTCCTAGCAAGGCACTGGAGACCACCTGGATTCGTAGGAGAAAACTCACTTGCTTCACTGAGGCATTCCTAGAGGTGACTAGAAGACGGGTAACGGCAGTGTCTTTCCGTCAGCCTTGAGGCCGCCACTGTCGACCTTTCAAATGGGGAAAAGACTGCCTTTTTCCAGGCTTCTCAATTACCAACTGGATCACCCAGCACATACACCTCTCTTCTCTGACAATCCAAGGGAGACCCTTGGAACACAATTCGGCCTTCTGCGATGAAACTTTTGGATGCAGTGTGTGCTGCATGTGGTGAACGGCATAAACCTCCTAATGCCCTCAGCAGGCCTAGGTGACTTTGGATGTTCCAAATGTCTAGCAATGCTCGGGGTTACTCTCTACATTATTTCGGGCTAGACCTAAAGTCCCGTTTCCGCATCACTTAGAGAGACGTCGAGCAGGAGTCCCCAAACCGAATTGGAGCCCCGCTGGTTTCTTTCAGGGCAGCTTAGTTTTTCTCAACGTGGCAGACACGCAGGGAACGAAACCCTGCCAAGAACCGCGTTCCTGAGGCGGTTTCAAAGTTGTGGAACGCCAGCCATAGAGGACACCTTAGTTCCCGGCCCTTCCAACTGCATAGGGAGGGATGTGCCCAGAGCTGTGTATCCCTGGATGGCGCTCAGAAGGCTTTGGGTACACAGTGTACTTCCTTGGAGAGAAGTGCCCACGTGAGAGTCTGGAGCGCTGTGAGGCATACTAAGGCTAAAGCCGTCCGTTGACTAAGACCTCCTGAAAACCGGGGCGCCCCTATCTGTGGGAATGGGTAAATGTGCACCTTACCTCGAGACTAGAGGTCACAGTTAGTGGGCACCTTAGCTATAGTATGCTCCTGGGGGTGAGCTCCCCGGAAGGAATCACAAGCACCTGGTTTCTTTTGGAAAAACTCACTGCTCCTCAGAGGCATCTGTGGAGTGAATAGTATCCTGGTGGTGTGGTTTTCAGGCGGCTTGGAAGCTGCAACGCAGTGGCTTTCCAAAGGGGGAAAGTCGGGCTTCTCCCACGTTCTCCCAGTGCCAACGTGACCCCACGGCGCATTTACCAGCACTCTCTGACTGACACCCGGAGACTTTCAACAACACTGGGCCTTTCTATGAACACACTTCGTTGGACGGGGGGTGCTTTTCGTGCCACGAAGAGCAGCACCCGCTTAATGACTTAGTCAGGCATAGGGGACCTTGGATCGTCCAAATGCCTCACGGTTGCACCGGGTTTTCTGTACTTTCTGTCAGGCTGCACCTGCAGTGTACCTTGCGTCACAATAGTGAGATGACAGGTTAAGCGTTGCCAGGATGCACTTTAGGCTCAGGGATTCTTTCAGTGCCGTTCGGAGGCCCTCCACAAAGGGAGAGCCACGCTGAATGTAATACTGGCCAAAACGTTGTCCCGGGGCTGCCTTACAGCTGTAGACATCAAGCTCTGCTAGCGAGAAGCAGTTCACGGCCCTTCCCTCTGCGTAAAAAGAGTTGACGCCTGAAGTCTGTCCTGGGTTGTGTGGCCTGGAAACCAAAAAGGGGACTCACAGCGCACATGCTCTCCCTCAGAAGGGAACTCACAGGCGACTCTCTTAGGCCTACGCAAAGCCACAGAGGAGTTAAAGCACGCTAGGGAGTCAGGGTTCATGGAGGTGGCTGCACTCAAAACTTGGCTGAGAGGAAACACTCATGCTCACCTTGAGGCTAGGGGTCACGTTTACTTTGCACTTTAGCTAGGGCAAGCGTGGGATGAGCTCCTAAGCAAGGCACTGGAGACCACCTGGATTCGTAGGAGAAAACTCACTTTCTTCACTGAGGCACTCCTAGAGGTGACTAGAAGACGGGTAACGGCAGTGTCTTTCCGTCAGCCTTGAGGCCGCCACTGTCGACCTTTCAAATGGGGAAAAGACTGCCTTTTTCCAGGCTTCTCAATTACCAACTGGATCACCCAGCACATACACCTCTCTTCTCTGACAATCCAAGGGAGACCCTTGGAACACAATTCGGCCTTCTGCGATGAAACTTTTGGATGCAGTGTGTGCTGCATGTGGTGAACGGCATAAACCTCCTAATGCCCTCAGCAGGCCTAGGTGACTTTGGATGTTCCAAATGTCTAGCAATGCTCGGGGTTACTCTCTACATTATTTCGGGCTAGACCTAAAGTCCCGTTTCCGCATCACTTAGAGAGACGTCGAGCAGGAGTCCCCAAACCGAATTGGAGCCCCGGTGGTTTCTTTCAGGGCAGCTTAGTTTTTCTCAACGTGGCAGACACGCAGGGAACGAAACCCTGCCAAGAACCGCGTTCCTGAGGCGGTTTCAAAGTTGTGGAACGCCAGCCATAGAGGACACCTTAGTTCCCGGCCCTTCCAACTGCATAGGGAGGGATGTGCCCAGAGCTGTGTATCCCTGGATGGCGCTCAGAAGGCTTTGGGTACACAGTGTACTTCCTTGGAGAGAAGTGCCCACGTGAGAGTCTGGAGCGCTGTGAGGCATACTAAGGCTAAAGCCGTCCGTTGACTAAGACCTCCTGAAAACCGGGGCGCCCTATCTGTGGGAATGGGTAAATGTGCACCTTACCTCGAGACTATAGGTCACAGTTAGTGGGCACCTTAGCTACAGTATGCTCCTGGGGGTGAGCTCCCCGGAAGGAATCGCAAGCACCTGGTTTCTTTTGGAAAAACTCACTGCTCCTCAGAGGCATCTGTGGAGTGAATAGTATCCTGGTGGTGTGGTTTTCAGGCGGCTTGGAAGCTGCAACGCAGTGGCTTTCCAAAGGGGGAAAGTCGGGCTTCTCCCACGTTCTCCCAGTGCCAACGTGACCCCACGGCGCATTTACCAGCACTCTCTGACTGACACCCGGAGACTTTCAACAACACTGGGCCTTTCTATGAACACACTTCGTTGGACGGGGGGTGCTTTTCGTGCCACGAAGAGCAGCACCCGCTTAATGACTTAGTCAGGCATAGGGGACCTTGGATCGTCCAAATGCCTCACGGTTGCACCGGGTTTTCTGTACTTTCTGTCAGGCTGCACCTGCAGTGTACCTTGCGTCACAATAGTGAGATGACAGGTTAAGCGTTGCCAGGATGCACTTTAGGCTCAGGGATTCTTTCAGTGCCGTTCGGAGGCCCTCCACACAGGGAGAGCCACGCTGAATGTAATACTGGCCAAAACGTTGTCCCGGGGCTGCCTTACAGCTGTAGACATCAAGCTCTGCTAGCGAGAAGCAGTTCACGGCCCTTCCCTCTGCGTAAAAAGAGTTGACGCCAGCAGTCTGTCCTGTGTTGTGTGGCCTGGAAACCAAAAAGGGGACTCACAGCGCACATGCTCTCCCTCAGAAGGGAACTCACAGGCGACTCTCTTAGGCCTACGCAAAGCCACAGAGGAGTTAAAGCACGCTAGGGAGTCAGGGTTCATGGAGGTGGCTGCACTCAAAACTTGGCTGAGAGGAAACACTCATGCTCACCTTGAGGCTAGGGGTCACGTTTACTTTGCACTTTAGCTAGGGCAAGCGTGGGATGAGCTCCTAAGCAAGGCACTGGAGACCACCTGGATTCGTAGGAGAAAACTCACTTTCTTCACTGAGGCACTCCTAGAGGTGACTAGAAGACGGGTAACGGCAGTGTCTTTCCGTCAGCCTTGAGGCCGCCACTGTCGACCTTTCAAATGGGGAAAAGACTGCCTTTTTCCAGGCTTCTCAATTACCAACTGGGTCACCCAGCACATACACCTCTCTTCTCTGACAATCCAAGGGAGACCCTTGGAACACAATTCGGCCTTCTGCGATGAAACTTTTGGATGCAGTGTGTGCTGCATGTGGTGAACGGCATAAACCTCCTAATGCCCTCAGCAGGCCTAGGTGACTTTGGATGTTCCAAATGTCTAGCAATGCTCGGGGTTACTCTCTACATTATTTCGGGCTAGACCTAAAGTCCCGTTTCCGCATCACTTAGAGAGACGTCGAGCAGGAGTCCCCAAACCGAATTGGAGCCCCGGTGGTTTCTTTCAGGGCAGCTTAGTTTTTCTCAACGTGGCAGACACGCAGGGAACCAAACCCTGCCAAGAACCGCGTTCCTGAGGCTGTTTCAAAGCTGTGGAACGCCACCCATAGAGGACACCTTAGTTCCAGGCCCTTCCAACTGCATAGGGAGGGATGTGCCCAGAGCTGTGTATCCCTCGATGGCGCTCAGAAGGCTTTGGGTACAAAGTGTACTTCCTTGGAAAGAAGTGCCCACGTGAGAGTCTGGAGCGCTGTGAGGCATACTAAAGCTAAAGCCGTCCATTGACTAAGACCTCCTGAAAACCGGGGCGCCCCTATCTCTGGGAATGGGAAATGTGCACCTTACCTCGAGACTAGAGGTCACAGTTAGTGGGCACCTTAGCTACAGTATGCTCCTGGGGGTGAGCTCCCCGGAAGGAATCGCAAGCACCTGGTTTCTTTTGGAAAAACTCACTGCTCCTCAGAGGCATCTGTGGAGTGAATAGTATCCTGGTGGTGTGGTTTTCAGGCGGCTTGGAAGCTGCAACGCAGTGGCTTTCCAAAGGGGGAAAGTCGGTCTTCTCCCACATTCTCCCAGTGCCAACTTAACCCCACGGCGCATTTACCAGCACTCTCTGACTGACACCCGGAGACTTTCAACAACACTGGGCCTTTCTATGAACACACTTCGTTGGACGGGGGGTGCTTTTCGTGCCACGAAGAGCAGCACCCGCTTAATGACTTAGTCAGGCATAGGGGACCTTGGATCGTCCAAATGCCTCACGGTTGCACCGGGTTTTCTGTACTTTCTGTCAGGCTGCACCTGCAGTGTACCTTGCGTCACAATAGTGAGATGACAGGTTAAGCGTTGCCAGGATGCACTTTAGGCTCAGGGATTCTTTCAGTGCCGTTCGGAGGCCCTCCACACAGTGAGAGCCACGCTGAATGTAATACTGGCCAAAACGTTGTCCCGGGGCTGCCTTACAGCTGTAGACATCAAGCTCTGCTAGCGAGAAGCAGTTCACTGCCCTTCCCTCTGCGTAAAAAGAGTTGACGCCAGCAGTCTGTCCTGTGTTGTGTGGCCTGGAAACCAAAAAGGGGACTCACAGCGCACATGCTCTCCCTCAGAAGGGAACTCACAGGCGACTCTCTTAGGCCTACGCAAAGCCACAGAGGAGTTAAAGCACGCTAGGGAGTCAGGGTTCATGGAGGTGGCTGCACTCAAAACTTGGCTGAGAGGAAACACTCATGCTCACCTTGAGGCTAGGGGTCACGTTTACTTTGCACTTTAGCTAGGGCAAGCGTGGGATGAGCTCCTAGCAAGGCACTGGAGACCACCTGGATTCGTAGGAGAAAACTCACTTGCTTCACTGAGGCATTCCTAGAGGTGACTAGAAGACGGGTAACGGCAGTGTCTTTCCGTCAGCCTTGAGGCCGCCACTGTCGACCTTTCAAATGGGGAAAAGACTGCCTTTTTCCAGGCTTCTCAATTACCAACTGGATCACCCAGCACATACACCTCTCTTCTCTGACAATCCAAGGGAGACGCTTGGAACACAGTTCGGCCTTCTGCGATGAAACTTTTGGATGCAGTGTGTGCTGCATGTGGTGAACGGCATAAACCTCCTAATGCCCTCAGCAGGCCTAGGTGACTTTGGATGTTCCAAATGTCTAGCAATGCTCGGGGTTACTCTCTACATTATTTCGGGCATGACCTAAAGTCCCGTTTCCGCATCACTTAGAGAGACGTCGAGCAGGAGTCCCCAAACCGAATTGGAGCCCCGCTGGTTTCTTTCAGGGCAGCTTAGATTTTCTCAACGTGGCAGACACGCAGGGAATGAAACCCTGCCAAGAGCCGCGTTCCTGAGGCTGTTTCAAAGCTGTGGAACGCCAGCCATAGAGGACACCTTAGTTCCCGGCCCTTCCAACTGCATAGGGAGGGATGTGCCCAGAGCTGTGTATCCCTGGATGGCGCTCAGAAGGCTTTGGGTACACAGTGTACTTCCTTGGAGAGAAGTGCCCACGTGAGAGTCTGGAGCGCTGTGAGGCATACTAAGGCTAAAGCCGTCCGTTGACTAAGACCTCCTGAAAACCGGGGCGCCCCTATCTGTGGGAATGGGTAAATGTGCACCTTACCTCGAGACTAGAGGTCACAGTTAGTGGGCACCTTAGCTACAGTATGCTCCTGGGGGTGAGCTCCCCGGAAGGAATCGCAAGCACCTGGTTTCTTTTGGAAAAACTCACTGCTCCTCAGAGGCATCTGTGGAGTGAATAGTATCCTGGTGGTGTGGTTTTCAGGCGGCTTGGAAGCTGCAACGCAGTGGCTTTCCAAAGGGGGAAAGTCGGGCTTCTCCCACGTTCTCCCAGTGCCAACGTGACCCCACGGCGCATTTACCAGCACTCTCTGACTGACACCCGGAGACTTTCAACAACACTGGGCCTTTCTATGAACACACTTCGTTGGACGGGGGGTGCTTTTCGTGCCACGAAGAGCAGCACCCGCTTAATGACTTAGTCAGGCATAGGGGACCTTGGATCGTCCAAATGCCTCACGGTTGCACCGGGTTTTCTGTACTTTCTGTCAGGCTGCACCTGCAGTGTACCTTGCGTCACAATAGTGAGATGACAGGTTAAGCGTTGCCAGGATGCACTTTAGGCTCAGGGATTCTTTCAGTGCCGTTCGGAGGCCCTCCACACAGGGAGAGCCACGCTGAATGTCATACTGGCCAAAACGTTGTCCCGGGGCTGCCTTACAGCTGAAGACATCAAGCTCTGCAAGCGAGAAGCAGTTCATTGCCCTTCCCTCTGCGTAGAAAGAGTTGACCCCAGCAGTTTGTCCTGTGTTGTGTGGCTTGGAAAACAAAAAGGGAACTCACAGCGCACATGCTCTCCCTCAGAAGGGAACTCTCAGGCGACTCTCTTAGGCCTACGCAAAGCCGCAGAGGAGTTAAAGCACTCTATGGAGTCAGGGTTCATGGAGGTGGCTGCACACAAAACTTGGCTGAGAGGAAATACTCGTGCTTACCTTGTGGCTAGGGGTCACGTTTACTTTGCACTTTAGGTAGGGCAAGCGTGGGATGAGCTCCTAGCAAGGCACTGGAGACCACCTGGATTCGTAGGAGAAAACTCACTTGCTTCACTGAGGCATTCCTAGAGGTGACTAGAAGACGGGTAACGGCAGTGTCTTTCCGTCAGCCTTGAGGCCGCCACTGTCGACCTTTCAAATGGGGAAAAGACTGCCTTTTTCCAGGCTTCTCAATTACCAACTGGATCACCCAGCACATACACCTATCTTCTCTGACAATCCAAGGGAGACCCTTGGAACACAATTCGGCCTTCTGCGATGAAACTTTTGGATGCAGTGTGTGCTGCATGTGGTGAACGGCATAAACCTCCTAATGCCCTCAGCAGGCCTAGGTGACTTTGGATGTTCCAAATGTCTAGCAATGCTCGGGGTTACTCTCTACATTATTTCGGGCTAGACCTAAAGTCCCGTTTCCGCATCACTTAGAGAGACGTCGAGCAGGAGTCCCCAAACCGAATTGGAGCCCCGCTGGTTTCTTTCAGGGCAGCTTAGTTTTTCTCAACGTGGCAGACACGCAGGGAACGAAACCCTGCCAAGAACCGCGTTCCTGAGGCGGTTTCAAAGTTGTGGATCGCCAGCCATAGAGGACACCTTAGTTCCCGGCCCTTCCAACTGCATAGGGAGGGATGTGCCCAGAGCTGTGTATCCCTGGATGGCGCTCAGAAGGCTTTGGGTACACAGTGTACTTCCTTGGAGAGAAGTGCCCACGTGAGAGTCTGGAGCGCTGTGAGGCATACTAAGGCTAAAGCCGTCCGTTGACTAAGACCTCCTGAAAACCGGGGCGCCCCTATCTGTGGGAATGGGAAAATGTGCACCTTACCTCGAGACTAGAGGTCACAGTTAGTGGGCACCTTAGCTACAGTATGCTCCTGGGGGGGAGCTCCCCGGAAGGAATCGCAAGCACCTGGTTTCTTTTGGAAAAACTCACTGCTCCTCAGAGGCATCTGTGGAGTGAATAGTATCCTGGTGGTGTGGTTTTCAGGCGGCTTGGAAGCTGCAACGCAGTGGCTTTCCAAAGGGGGAAAGTCGGGCTTCTCCCACGTTCTCCCAGTGCCAACGTGACCCCACGGCGCATTTACCAGCACTCTCTGACTGACACCCGGAGACTTTCAACAACACTGGGCCTTTCTATGAACACACTTCGTTGGACGGGGGGTGCTTTTCGTGCCACGAAGAGCAGCACCCGCTTAATGACTTAGTCAGGCATAGGGGACCTTGGATCGTCCAAATGCCTCACGGTTGCACCGGGTTTTCTGTACTTTCTGTCAGGCTGCACCTGCAGTGTACCTTGCGTCACAATAGTGAGATGACAGGTTAAGCGTTGCCAGGATGCACTTTAGGCTCAGGGATTCTTTCAGTGCCGTTCGGAGGCCCTCCACACAGGGAGAGCCACGCTGAATGTAATACTGGCCAAAACGTTGTCCCGGGGCTGCCTTACAGCTGTAGACATCAAGCTCTGCTAGCGAGAAGCAGTTCATTGCCCTTCCCTCTGCGTAGAAAGAGTTGACCCCAGCAGTCTGTCCTGTGTTGTGTGGCTTGGAAAACAAAAAGGGAACTCACAGCGCACATGCTCTCCCTCAGAAGGGAACTCACAGGCGACTCTCTTAGGCCTACGCAAAGCCACAGAGGAGTTAAAGCACTCTATGGAGTCAGGGTTCATGGAGGTGGCTGCACACAAAACTTGGCTGAGAGGAAACACTCATGCTCACCTTGAGGCTAGGGGTCACGTTTACTTTGCACTTTAGCTAGGGCAAGCGTGGGATGAGCTCCTAAGCAAGGCACTGGAGACCACATGGATTCGTAGGAGAAAACTCACTTTCTTCACTGAGGCACTCCTAGAGGTGACTAGAAGACGGGTAACGGCAGTGTCTTTCCGTCAGCCTTGAGGCCGCCACTGTCGACCTTTCAAATGGGGAAAAGACTGCCTTTTTCCAGGCTTCTCAATTACCAACTGGGTCACCCAGCACATACACCTCTCTTCTCTGACAATCCAAGGGAGACCCTTGGAACACAATTCGGCCTTCTGCGATGAAACTTTTGGATGCAGTGTGTGCTGCATGTGGTGAACGGCATAAACCTCCTAATGCCCTCAGCAGGCCTAGGTGACTTTGGATGTTCCAAATGTCTAGCAATGCTCGGGGTTACTCTCTACATTATTTCGGGCTAGACCTAAAGTCCCGTTTCCGCATCACTTAGAGAGACGTCGAGCAGGAGTCCCCAAACCGAATTGGAGCCCCGGTGGTTTCTTTCAGGGCAGCTTAGTTTTTCTCAACGTGGCAGACACGCAGGGAACGAAACCCTGCCAAGAACCGCGTTCCTGAGGCGGTTTCAAAGTTGTGGAACGCCAGCCATAGAGGACACCTTAGTTCCCGGCCCTTCCAACTGCATAGGGAGTGATGTGCCCAGAGCTGTGTATCCCTGGATGGCGCTCAGAAGGCTTTGGGTACACAGTGTACTTCCTTGGAGAGAAGTGCCCACGTGAGAGTCTGGAGCGCTGTGAGGCATACTAAGGCTAAAGCCGTCCGTTGACTAAGACCTCCTGAAAACCGGGGCGCCCCTATCTGTGGGAATGGGTAAATGTGCACCTTACCTCCAGACTAGAGGTCACAGTTAGTGGGCACCTTAGCTACAGTATGCTCCTGGGGGTGAGCTCCCCGGAAGGAATCGCAAGCACCTGGTTTCTTTTGGAAAAACTCACTGCTCCTCAGAGGCATCTGTGGAGTGAATAGTATCCTGGTGGTGTGGTTTTCAGGCGGCTTGGAAGCTGCAACGCAGTGGCTTTCCAAAGGGGGAAAGTCGGGCTTCTCCCACGTTCTCCCAGTGCCAACGTGACCCCACGGCGCATTTACCAGCACTCTCTGACTGACACCCGGAGACTTTCAACAACACTGGGCCTTTCTATGAACACACTTCGTTGGACGGGGGGTGCTTTTCGTGCCACGAAGAGCAGCACCCGCTTAATGACTTAGTCAGGCATAGGGGACCTTGGATCGTCCAAATGCCTCACGGTTGCACCGGGTTTTCTGTACTTTCTGTCAGGCTGCACCTGCAGTGTACCTTGCGTCACAATAGTGAGATGACAGGTTAAGCGTTGCCAGGATGCACTTTAGGCTCAGGGATTCTTTCAGTGCCGTTCGGAGGCCCTCCACACAGGGAGAGCCACGCTGAATGTAATACTGGCCAAAACGTTGTCCCGGGGCTGCCTTACAGCTGTAGACATCAAGCTCTGCTAGCGAGAAGCAGTTCACGGCCCTTTCCTCTGCGTAAAAAGAGTTGACGCCAGCAGTCTGTCCTGTGTTGTGTGGCCTGGAAACCAAAAAGGGGACTCACAGCGCACATGCTCTCCCTCAGAAGGGAACTCACAGGCGACTCTCTTAGGCCTACGCAAAGCCACAGAGGAGTTAAAGCACGCTAGGGAGTCAGGGTTCATGGAGGTGGCTGCACTCAAAACTTGGCTGAGAGGAAACACTCATGCTCACCTTGAGGCTAGGGGTCACGTTTACTTTGCACTTTAGCTAGGGCAAGCGTGGGATGAGCTCCTAAGCAAGGCACTGGAGACCACCTGGATTCGTAGGAGAAAACTCACTTTCTTCACTGAGGCACTCCTAGAGGTGACTAGAAGACGGGTAACGGCAGTGTCTTTCCGTCAGCCTTGAGGCCGCCACTGTCGACCTTTCAAATGGGGAAAAGACTGCCTTTTTCCAGGTTCTCAATTACCAACTGGATCACCCAGCACATACACCTCTCTTCTCTGACAATCCAAGGGAGACCCTTGGAACACAATTCGGCCTTCTGCGATGAAACTTTTGGATGCAGTGTGTGCTGCATGTGGTGAACGGCATAAACCTCCTAATGCCCTCAGCAGGCCTAGGTGACTTTGGATGTTCCAAATGTCTAGCAATGCTCGGGGTTACTCTCTACATTATTTCGGGCTAGACCTAAAGTCCCGTTTCCGCATCACTTAGAGAGACGTCGAGCAGGAGTCCCCAAACCGAATTGGAGCCCCGGTGGTTTCTTTCAGGGCAGCTTAGTTTTTCTCAACGTGGCAGACACGCAGGGAACGAAACCCTGCCAAGAACCGCGTTCCTGAGGCGGTTTCAAAGTTGTGGAACGCCAGCCATAGAGGACACCTTAGTTCCCGGCCCTTCCAACTGCATAGGGAGGGATGTGCCCAGAGCTGTGTATCCCTGGATGGCGCTCAGAAGGCTTTGGGTACACAGTGTACTTCCTTGGAGAGAAGTGCCCACGTGAGAGTCTGGAGCGCTGTGAGGCATACTAAGGCTAAAGCCGTCCGTTGACTAAGACCTCCTGAAAACCGGGGCGCCCCTATCTCTGGGAATGGGTAAATGTGCACCTTACCTCGAGACTAGAGGTCACAGTTAGTGGGCACCTTAGCTACAGTATGCTCCTGGGGGGGAGCTCCCCGGAAGGAATCGCAAGCACCTGGTTTCTTTTGGAAAAACTCACTGCTCCTCAGAGGCATCTGTGGAGTGAATAGTATCCTGGTGGTGTGGTTTTCAGGCGGCTTGGAAGCTGCAACGCAGTGGCTTTCCAAAGGGGGAAAGTCGGGCTTCTCCCACGTTCTCCCAGTGCCAACGTGACCCCACGGCGCATTTACCAGCACTCTCTGACTGACACCCGGAGACTTTCAACAACACTGGGCCTTTCTATGAACACACTTCGTTGGACGGGGGGTGCTTTTCGTGCCACGAAGAGCAGCACCCGCTTAATGACTTAGTCAGGCATAGGGGACCTTGGATCGTCCAAATGCCTCACGGTTGCACCGGGTTTTCTGTACTTTCTGTCAGGCTGCACCTGCAGTGTACCTTGCGTCACAATAGTGAGATGACAGGTTAAGCGTTGCCAGGATGCACTTTAGGCTCAGGGATTCTTTCAGTGCCGTTCGGAGGCCCTCCACACAGGGAGAGCCACGCTGAATGTAATACTGGCCAAAACGTTGTCCCGGGGCTGCCTTACAGCTGTAGACATCAAGCTCTGCTAGCGAGAAGCAGTTCACTGCCCTTCCCTCTGCGTAAAAAGAGTTGACGCCAGCAGTCTGTCCTGTGTTGTGTGGCCTGGAAACCAAAAAGGGGACTCACAGCGCACATGCTCTCCCTCAGAAGGGAACTCACAGGCGACTCTCTTAGGCCTACGCAAAGCCACAGAGGAGTTAAAGCACGCTAGGGAGTCAGGGTTCATGGAGGTGGCTGCACTCAAAACTTGGCTGAGAGGAAACACTCATGCTCACCTTGAGGCTAGGGGTCACGTTTACTTTGCACTTTAGCTAGGGCAAGCGTGGGATGAGCTCCTAGCAAGGCACTGGAGACCACCTGGATTCGTAGGAGAAAACTCACTTGCTTCACTGAGGCATTCCTAGAGGTGACTAGAAGACGGGTAACGGCAGTGTCTTTCCGTCAGCCTTGAGGCCGCCACTGTCGACCTTTCAAATGGGGAAAAGACTGCCTTTTTCCAGGCATCTCAATTACCAACTGGATCACC
Organism: Mesoplodon bidens; assembly: GCF_964165515.1. Classification (NCBI taxonomy): domain Eukaryota; kingdom Metazoa; phylum Chordata; class Mammalia; order Artiodactyla; family Ziphiidae; genus Mesoplodon; species Mesoplodon bidens. The sequence goes on from NW_027671447.1 coordinate 60,528, forward strand.
CAGCACATACACCTCTCTTCTCTGACAATCCAAGGGAGACCCTTGGAACACAATTCGGCCTTCTGCGATGAAACTTTTGGATGCAGTGTGTGCTGCATGTGGTGAACGGCATAAACCTCCTAATGCCCTCAGCAGGCCTAGGTGACTTTGGATGTTCCAAATGTCTAGCAATGCTCGGGGTTACTCTCTACATTATTTCGGGCTAGACCTAAAGTCCCGTTTCCGCATCACTTAGAGAGACGTCGAGCAGGAGTCCCCAAACCGAATTGGAGCCCCGGTGGTTTCTTTCAGGGCAGCTTAGTTTTTCTCAACGTGGCAGACACGCAGGGAACGAAACCCTGCCAAGAACCGCGTTCCTGAGGCGGTTTCAAAGTTGTGGAACGCCAGCCATAGAGGACACCTTAGTTCCCGGCCCTTCCAACTGCATAGGGAGTGATGTGCCCAGAGCTGTGTATCCCTGGATGGCGCTCAGAAGGCTTTGGGTACACAGTGTACTTCCTTGGAGAGAAGTGCCCACGTGAGAGTCTGGAGCGCTGTGAGGCATACTAAGGCTAAAGCCGTCCGTTGACTAAGACCTCCTGAAAACCGGGGCGCCCCTATCTGTGGGAATGGGTAAATGTGCACCTTACCTCCAGACTAGAGGTCACAGTTAGTGGGCACCTTAGCTACAGTATGCTCCTGGGGGTGAGCTCCCCGGAAGGAATCGCAAGCACCTGGTTTCTTTTGGAAAAACTCACTGCTCCTCAGAGGCATCTGTGGAGTGAATAGTATCCTGGTGGTGTGGTTTTCAGGCGGCTTGGAAGCTGCAACGCAGTGGCTTTCCAAAGGGGGAAAGTCGGGCTTCTCCCACGTTCTCCCAGTGCCAACGTGACCCCACGGCGCATTTACCAGCACTCTCTGACTGACACCCGGAGACTTTCAACAACACTGGGCCTTTCTATGAACACACTTCTTTGGACGGGGGGTGCTTTTCGTGCCACGAAGAGCAGCACCCGCTTAATGACTTAGTCAGGCATAGGGGACCTTGGATCGTCCAAATGCCTCACGGTTGCACCGGGTTTTCTGTACTTTCTGTCAGGCTGCACCTGCAGTGTACCTTGCGTCACAATAGTGAGATGACAGGTTAAGCGTTGCCAGGATGCACTTTAGGCTCAGGGATTCTTTCAGTGCCGTTCGGAGGCCCTCCACACAGGGAGAGCCACGCTGAATGTAATACTGGCCAAAACGTTGTCCCGGGGCTGCCTTACAGCTGTAGACATCAAGCTCTGCTAGCGAGAAGCAGTTCACGGCCCTTTCCTCTGCGTAAAAAGAGTTGACGCCAGCAGTCTGTCCTGTGTTGTGTGGCCTGGAAACCAAAAAGGGGACTCACAGCGCACATGCTCTCCCTCAGAAGGGAACTCACAGGCGACTCTCTTAGGCCTACGCAAAGCCACAGAGGAGTTAAAGCACGCTAGGGAGTCAGGGTTCATGGAGGTGGCTGCACTCAAAACTTGGCTGAGAGGAAACACTCATGCTCACCTTGAGGCTAGGGGTCACGTTTACTTTGCACTTTAGCTAGGGCAAGCGTGGGATGAGCTCCTAAGCAAGGCACTGGAGACCACCTGGATTCGTAGGAGAAAACTCACTTTCTTCACTGAGGCACTCCTAGAGGTGACTAGAAGACGGGTAACGGCAGTGTCTTTCCGTCAGCCTTGAGGCCGCCACTGTCGACCTTTCAAATGGGGAAAAGACTGCCTTTTTCCAGGCTTCTCAATTACCAACTGGGTCACCCAGCACATACACCTCTCTTCTCTGACAATCCAAGGGAGACCCTTGGAACACAATTCGGCCTTCTGCGATGAAACTTTTGGATGCAGTGTGTGCTGCATGTGGTGAACGGCATAAACCTCCTAATGCCCTCAGCAGGCCTAGGTGACTTTGGATGTTCCAAATGTCTAGCAATGCTCGGGGTTACTCTCTACATTATTTCGGGCTAGACCTAAAGTCCCGTTTCCGCATCACTTAGAGAGACGTCGAGCAGGAGTCCCCAAACCGAATTGGAGCCCCGGTGGTTTCTTTCAGGGCAGCTTAGTTTTTCTCAACGTGGCAGACACGCAGGGAACCAAACCCTGCCAAGAACCGCGTTCCTGAGGCTGTTTCAAAGCTGTGGAACGCCACCCATAGAGGACACCTTAGTTCCAGGCCCTTCCAACTGCATAGGGAGGGATGTGCCCAGAGCTGTGTATCCCTCGATGGCGCTCAGAAGGCTTTGGGTACAAAGTGTACTTCCTTGGAAAGAAGTGCCCACGTGAGAGTCTGGAGCGCTGTGAGGCATACTAAAGCTAAAGCCGTCCATTGACTAAGACCTCCTGAAAACCGGGGCGCCCCTATCTCTGGGAATGGGAAATGTGCACCTTACCTCGAGACTAGAGGTCACAGTTAGTGGGCACCTTAGCTACAGTATGCTCCTGGGGGTGAGCTCCCCGGAAGGAATCGCAAGCACCTGGTTTCTTTTGGAAAAACTCACTGCTCCTCAGAGGCATCTGTGGAGTGAATAGTATCCTGGTGGTGTGGTTTTCAGGCGGCTTGGAAGCTGCAACGCAGTGGCTTTCCAAAGGGGGAAAGTCGGTCTTCTCCCACATTCTCCCAGTGCCAACTTAACCCCACGGCGCATTTACCAGCACTCTCTGACTGACACCCGGAGACTTTCAACAACACTGGGCCTTTCTATGAACACACTTCGTTGGACGGGGGGTGCTTTTCGTGCCACGAAGAGCAGCACCCGCTTAATGACTTAGTCAGGCATAGGGGACCTTGGATCGTCCAAATGCCTCACGGTTGCACCGGGTTTTCTGTACTTTCTGTCAGGCTGCACCTGCAGTGTACCTTGCGTCACAATAGTGAGATGACAGGTTAAGCGTTGCCAGGATGCACTTTAGGCTCAGGGATTCTTTCAGTGCCGTTCGGAGGCCCTCCACACAGTGAGAGCCACGCTGAATGTAATACTGGCCAAAACGTTGTCCCGGGGCTGCCTTACAGCTGTAGACATCAAGCTCTGCTAGCGAGAAGCAGTTCACTGCCCTTCCCTCTGCGTAAAAAGAGTTGACGCCAGCAGTCTGTCCTGTGTTGTGTGGCCTGGAAACCAAAAAGGGGACTCACAGCGCACATGCTCTCCCTCAGAAGGGAACTCACAGGCGACTCTCTTAGGCCTACGCAAAGCCACAGAGGAGTTAAAGCACGCTAGGGAGTCAGGGTTCATGGAGGTGGCTGCACTCAAAACTTGGCTGAGAGGAAACACTCATGCTCACCTTGAGGCTAGGGGTCACGTTTACTTTGCACTTTAGCTAGGGCAAGCGTGGGATGAGCTCCTAGCAAGGCACTGGAGACCACCTGGATTCGTAGGAGAAAACTCACTTGCTTCACTGAGGCATTCCTAGAGGTGACTAGAAGACGGGTAACGGCAGTGTCTTTCCGTCAGCCTTGAGGCCGCCACTGTCGACCTTTCAAATGGGGAAAAGACTGCCTTTTTCCAGGCTTCTCAATTACCAACTGGATCACCCAGCACATACACCTCTCTTCTCTGACAATCCAAGGGAGACGCTTGGAACACAGTTCGGCCTTCTGCGATGAAACTTTTGGATGCAGTGTGTGCTGCATGTGGTGAACGGCATAAACCTCCTAATGCCCTCAGCAGGCCTAGGTGACTTTGGATGTTCCAAATGTCTAGCAATGCTCGGGGTTACTCTCTACATTATTTCGGGCATGACCTAAAGTCCCGTTTCCGCATCACTTAGAGAGACGTCGAGCAGGAGTCCCCAAACCGAATTGGAGCCCCGCTGGTTTCTTTCAGGGCAGCTTAGATTTTCTCAACGTGGCAGACACGCAGGGAATGAAACCCTGCCAAGAGCCGCGTTCCTGAGGCTGTTTCAAAGCTGTGGAACGCCAGCCATAGAGGACACCTTAGTTCCCGGCCCTTCCAACTGCATAGGGAGGGATGTGCCCAGAGCTGTGTATCCCTGGATGGCGCTCAGAAGGCTTTGGGTACACAGTGTACTTCCTTGGAGAGAAGTGCCCACGTGAGAGTCTGGAGCGCTGTGAGGCATACTAAGGCTAAAGCCGTCCGTTGACTAAGACCTCCTGAAAACCGGGGCGCCCCTATCTGTGGGAATGGGTAAATGTGCACCTTACCTCGAGACTAGAGGTCACAGTTAGTGGGCACCTTAGCTACAGTATGCTCCTGGGGGTGAGCTCCCCGGAAGGAATCGCAAGCACCTGGTTTCTTTTGGAAAAACTCACTGCTCCTCAGAGGCATCTGTGGAGTGAATAGTATCCTGGTGGTGTGGTTTTCAGGCGGCTTGGAAGCTGCAACGCAGTGGCTTTCCAAAGGGGGAAAGTCGGGCTTCTCCCACGTTCTCCCAGTGCCAACGTGACCCCACGGCGCATTTACCAGCACTCTCTGACTGACACCCGGAGACTTTCAACAACACTGGGCCTTTCTATGAACACACTTCGTTGGACGGGGGGTGCTTTTCGTGCCACGAAGAGCAGCACCCGCTTAATGACTTAGTCAGGCATAGGGGACCTTGGATCGTCCAAATGCCTCACGGTTGCACCGGGTTTTCTGTACTTTCTGTCAGGCTGCACCTGCAGTGTACCTTGCGTCACAATAGTGAGATGACAGGTTAAGCGTTGCCAGGATGCACTTTAGGCTCAGGGATTCTTTCAGTGCCGTTCGGAGGCCCTCCACACAGGGAGAGCCACGCTGAATGTCATACTGGCCAAAACGTTGTCCCGGGGCTGCCTTACAGCTGAAGACATCAAGCTCTGCAAGCGAGAAGCAGTTCATTGCCCTTCCCTCTGCGTAGAAAGAGTTGACCCCAGCAGTTTGTCCTGTGTTGTGTGGCTTGGAAAACAAAAAGGGAACTCACAGCGCACATGCTCTCCCTCAGAAGGGAACTCTCAGGCGACTCTCTTAGGCCTACGCAAAGCCGCAGAGGAGTTAAAGCACTCTATGGAGTCAGGGTTCATGGAGGTGGCTGCACACAAAACTTGGCTGAGAGGAAATACTCGTGCTTACCTTGTGGCTAGGGGTCACGTTTACTTTGCACTTTAGGTAGGGCAAGCGTGGGATGAGCTCCTAGCAAGGCACTGGAGACCACCTGGATTCGTAGGAGAAAACTCACTTGCTTCACTGAGGCATTCCTAGAGGTGACTAGAAGACGGGTAACGGCAGTGTCTTTCCGTCAGCCTTGAGGCCGCCACTGTCGACCTTTCAAATGGGGAAAAGACTGCCTTTTTCCAGGCTTCTCAATTACCAACTGGATCACCCAGCACATACACCTATCTTCTCTGACAATCCAAGGGAGACCCTTGGAACACAATTCGGCCTTCTGCGATGAAACTTTTGGATGCAGTGTGTGCTGCATGTGGTGAACGGCATAAACCTCCTAATGCCCTCAGCAGGCCTAGGTGACTTTGGATGTTCCAAATGTCTAGCAATGCTCGGGGTTACTCTCTACATTATTTCGGGCTAGACCTAAAGTCCCGTTTCCGCATCACTTAGAGAGACGTCGAGCAGGAGTCCCCAAACCGAATTGGAGCCCCGCTGGTTTCTTTCAGGGCAGCTTAGTTTTTCTCAACGTGGCAGACACGCAGGGAACGAAACCCTGCCAAGAACCGCGTTCCTGAGGCGGTTTCAAAGTTGTGGATCGCCAGCCATAGAGGACACCTTAGTTCCCGGCCCTTCCAACTGCATAGGGAGGGATGTGCCCAGAGCTGTGTATCCCTGGATGGCGCTCAGAAGGCTTTGGGTACACAGTGTACTTCCTTGGAGAGAAGTGCCCACGTGAGAGTCTGGAGCGCTGTGAGGCATACTAAGGCTAAAGCCGTCCGTTGACTAAGACCTCCTGAAAACCGGGGCGCCCCTATCTGTGGGAATGGGAAAATGTGCACCTTACCTCGAGACTAGAGGTCACAGTTAGTGGGCACCTTAGCTACAGTATGCTCCTGGGGGGGAGCTCCCCGGAAGGAATCGCAAGCACCTGGTTTCTTTTGGAAAAACTCACTGCTCCTCAGAGGCATCTGTGGAGTGAATAGTATCCTGGTGGTGTGGTTTTCAGGCGGCTTGGAAGCTGCAACGCAGTGGCTTTCCAAAGGGGGAAAGTCGGGCTTCTCCCACGTTCTCCCAGTGCCAACGTGACCCCACGGCGCATTTACCAGCACTCTCTGACTGACACCCGGAGACTTTCAACAACACTGGGCCTTTCTATGAACACACTTCGTTGGACGGGGGGTGCTTTTCGTGCCACGAAGAGCAGCACCCGCTTAATGACTTAGTCAGGCATAGGGGACCTTGGATCGTCCAAATGCCTCACGGTTGCACCGGGTTTTCTGTACTTTCTGTCAGGCTGCACCTGCAGTGTACCTTGCGTCACAATAGTGAGATGACAGGTTAAGCGTTGCCAGGATGCACTTTAGGCTCAGGGATTCTTTCAGTGCCGTTCGGAGGCCCTCCACACAGGGAGAGCCACGCTGAATGTAATACTGGCCAAAACGTTGTCCCGGGGCTGCCTTACAGCTGTAGACATCAAGCTCTGCTAGCGAGAAGCAGTTCATTGCCCTTCCCTCTGCGTAGAAAGAGTTGACCCCAGCAGTCTGTCCTGTGTTGTGTGGCTTGGAAAACAAAAAGGGAACTCACAGCGCACATGCTCTCCCTCAGAAGGGAACTCACAGGCGACTCTCTTAGGCCTACGCAAAGCCACAGAGGAGTTAAAGCACTCTATGGAGTCAGGGTTCATGGAGGTGGCTGCACACAAAACTTGGCTGAGAGGAAACACTCATGCTCACCTTGAGGCTAGGGGTCACGTTTACTTTGCACTTTAGCTAGGGCAAGCGTGGGATGAGCTCCTAAGCAAGGCACTGGAGACCACATGGATTCGTAGGAGAAAACTCACTTTCTTCACTGAGGCACTCCTAGAGGTGACTAGAAGACGGGTAACGGCAGTGTCTTTCCGTCAGCCTTGAGGCCGCCACTGTCGACCTTTCAAATGGGGAAAAGACTGCCTTTTTCCAGGCTTCTCAATTACCAACTGGGTCACCCAGCACATACACCTCTCTTCTCTGACAATCCAAGGGAGACCCTTGGAACACAATTCGGCCTTCTGCGATGAAACTTTTGGATGCAGTGTGTGCTGCATGTGGTGAACGGCATAAACCTCCTAATGCCCTCAGCAGGCCTAGGTGACTTTGGATGTTCCAAATGTCTAGCAATGCTCGGGGTTACTCTCTACATTATTTCGGGCTAGACCTAAAGTCCCGTTTCCGCATCACTTAGAGAGACGTCGAGCAGGAGTCCCCAAACCGAATTGGAGCCCCGGTGGTTTCTTTCAGGGCAGCTTAGTTTTTCTCAACGTGGCAGACACGCAGGGAACGAAACCCTGCCAAGAACCGCGTTCCTGAGGCGGTTTCAAAGTTGTGGAACGCCAGCCATAGAGGACACCTTAGTTCCCGGCCCTTCCAACTGCATAGGGAGTGATGTGCCCAGAGCTGTGTATCCCTGGATGGCGCTCAGAAGGCTTTGGGTACACAGTGTACTTCCTTGGAGAGAAGTGCCCACGTGAGAGTCTGGAGCGCTGTGAGGCATACTAAGGCTAAAGCCGTCCGTTGACTAAGACCTCCTGAAAACCGGGGCGCCCCTATCTGTGGGAATGGGTAAATGTGCACCTTACCTCCAGACTAGAGGTCACAGTTAGTGGGCACCTTAGCTACAGTATGCTCCTGGGGGTGAGCTCCCCGGAAGGAATCGCAAGCACCTGGTTTCTTTTGGAAAAACTCACTGCTCCTCAGAGGCATCTGTGGAGTGAATAGTATCCTGGTGGTGTGGTTTTCAGGCGGCTTGGAAGCTGCAACGCAGTGGCTTTCCAAAGGGGGAAAGTCGGGCTTCTCCCACGTTCTCCCAGTGCCAACGTGACCCCACGGCGCATTTACCAGCACTCTCTGACTGACACCCGGAGACTTTCAACAACACTGGGCCTTTCTATGAACACACTTCGTTGGACGGGGGGTGCTTTTCGTGCCACGAAGAGCAGCACCCGCTTAATGACTTAGTCAGGCATAGGGGACCTTGGATCGTCCAAATGCCTCACGGTTGCACCGGGTTTTCTGTACTTTCTGTCAGGCTGCACCTGCAGTGTACCTTGCGTCACAATAGTGAGATGACAGGTTAAGCGTTGCCAGGATGCACTTTAGGCTCAGGGATTCTTTCAGTGCCGTTCGGAGGCCCTCCACACAGGGAGAGCCACGCTGAATGTAATACTGGCCAAAACGTTGTCCCGGGGCTGCCTTACAGCTGTAGACATCAAGCTCTGCTAGCGAGAAGCAGTTCACGGCCCTTTCCTCTGCGTAAAAAGAGTTGACGCCAGCAGTCTGTCCTGTGTTGTGTGGCCTGGAAACCAAAAAGGGGACTCACAGCGCACATGCTCTCCCTCAGAAGGGAACTCACAGGCGACTCTCTTAGGCCTACGCAAAGCCACAGAGGAGTTAAAGCACGCTAGGGAGTCAGGGTTCATGGAGGTGGCTGCACTCAAAACTTGGCTGAGAGGAAACACTCATGCTCACCTTGAGGCTAGGGGTCACGTTTACTTTGCACTTTAGCTAGGGCAAGCGTGGGATGAGCTCCTAAGCAAGGCACTGGAGACCACCTGGATTCGTAGGAGAAAACTCACTTTCTTCACTGAGGCACTCCTAGAGGTGACTAGAAGACGGGTAACGGCAGTGTCTTTCCGTCAGCCTTGAGGCCGCCACTGTCGACCTTTCAAATGGGGAAAAGACTGCCTTTTTCCAGGTTCTCAATTACCAACTGGATCACCCAGCACATACACCTCTCTTCTCTGACAATCCAAGGGAGACCCTTGGAACACAATTCGGCCTTCTGCGATGAAACTTTTGGATGCAGTGTGTGCTGCATGTGGTGAACGGCATAAACCTCCTAATGCCCTCAGCAGGCCTAGGTGACTTTGGATGTTCCAAATGTCTAGCAATGCTCGGGGTTACTCTCTACATTATTTCGGGCTAGACCTAAAGTCCCGTTTCCGCATCACTTAGAGAGACGTCGAGCAGGAGTCCCCAAACCGAATTGGAGCCCCGGTGGTTTCTTTCAGGGCAGCTTAGTTTTTCTCAACGTGGCAGACACGCAGGGAACGAAACCCTGCCAAGAACCGCGTTCCTGAGGCGGTTTCAAAGTTGTGGAACGCCAGCCATAGAGGACACCTTAGTTCCCGGCCCTTCCAACTGCATAGGGAGGGATGTGCCCAGAGCTGTGTATCCCTGGATGGCGCTCAGAAGGCTTTGGGTACACAGTGTACTTCCTTGGAGAGAAGTGCCCACGTGAGAGTCTGGAGCGCTGTGAGGCATACTAAGGCTAAAGCCGTCCGTTGACTAAGACCTCCTGAAAACCGGGGCGCCCCTATCTCTGGGAATGGGTAAATGTGCACCTTACCTCGAGACTAGAGGTCACAGTTAGTGGGCACCTTAGCTACAGTATGCTCCTGGGGGGGAGCTCCCCGGAAGGAATCGCAAGCACCTGGTTTCTTTTGGAAAAACTCACTGCTCCTCAGAGGCATCTGTGGAGTGAATAGTATCCTGGTGGTGTGGTTTTCAGGCGGCTTGGAAGCTGCAACGCAGTGGCTTTCCAAAGGGGGAAAGTCGGGCTTCTCCCACGTTCTCCCAGTGCCAACGTGACCCCACGGCGCATTTACCAGCACTCTCTGACTGACACCCGGAGACTTTCAACAACACTGGGCCTTTCTATGAACACACTTCGTTGGACGGGGGGTGCTTTTCGTGCCACGAAGAGCAGCACCCGCTTAATGACTTAGTCAGGCATAGGGGACCTTGGATCGTCCAAATGCCTCACGGTTGCACCGGGTTTTCTGTACTTTCTGTCAGGCTGCACCTGCAGTGTACCTTGCGTCACAATAGTGAGATGACAGGTTAAGCGTTGCCAGGATGCACTTTAGGCTCAGGGATTCTTTCAGTGCCGTTCGGAGGCCCTCCACACAGGGAGAGCCACGCTGAATGTAATACTGGCCAAAACGTTGTCCCGGGGCTGCCTTACAGCTGTAGACATCAAGCTCTGCTAGCGAGAAGCAGTTCACTGCCCTTCCCTCTGCGTAAAAAGAGTTGACGCCAGCAGTCTGTCCTGTGTTGTGTGGCCTGGAAACCAAAAAGGGGACTCACAGCGCACATGCTCTCCCTCAGAAGGGAACTCACAGGCGACTCTCTTAGGCCTACGCAAAGCCACAGAGGAGTTAAAGCACGCTAGGGAGTCAGGGTTCATGGAGGTGGCTGCACTCAAAACTTGGCTGAGAGGAAACACTCATGCTCACCTTGAGGCTAGGGGTCACGTTTACTTTGCACTTTAGCTAGGGCAAGCGTGGGATGAGCTCCTAGCAAGGCACTGGAGACCACCTGGATTCGTAGGAGAAAACTCACTTGCTTCACTGAGGCATTCCTAGAGGTGACTAGAAGACGGGTAACGGCAGTGTCTTTCCGTCAGCCTTGAGGCCGCCACTGTCGACCTTTCAAATGGGGAAAAGACTGCCTTTTTCCAGGCATCTCAATTACCAACTGGATCACCCAGCACATACACCTCTCTTCTCTGACAATCCAAGGGAGACCCTTGGAACACAATTCGGCCTTCTGCGATGAAACTTTTGGATGCAGTGTGTGCTGCATGTGGTGAACGGCATAAACCTCCTAATGCCCTCAGCAGGCCTAGGTGACTTTGGATGTTCCAAATGTCTAGCAATGCTCGGGGTTACTCTCTACATTATTTCGGGCTAGACCTAAAGTCCCGTTTCCGCATCACTTAGAGAGACGTCGAGCAGGAGTCCCCAAACCGAATTGGAGCCCCGGTGGTTTCTTTCAGGGCAGCTTAGTTTTTCTCAACGTGGCAGACACGCAGGGAACGAAACCCTGCCAAGAACCGCGTTCCTGAGGCGGTTTCAAAGTTGTGGAACGCCAGCCATAGAGGACACCTTAGTTCCCGGCCCTTCCAACTGCATAGGGAGTGATGTGCCCAGAGCTGTGTATCCCTGGATGGCGCTCAGAAGGCTTTGGGTACACAGTGTACTTCCTTGGAGAGAAGTGCCCACGTGAGAGTCTGGAGCGCTGTGAGGCATACTAAGGCTAAAGCCGTCCGTTGACTAAGACCTCCTGAAAACCGGGGCGCCCCTATCTGTGGGAATGGGTAAATGTGCACCTTACCTCCAGACTAGAGGTCACAGTTAGTGGGCACCTTAGCTACAGTATGCTCCTGGGGGTGAGCTCCCCGGAAGGAATCGCAAGCACCTGGTTTCTTTTGGAAAAACTCACTGCTCCTCAGAGGCATCTGTGGAGTGAATAGTATCCTGGTGGTGTGGTTTTCAGGCGGCTTGGAAGCTGCAACGCAGTGGCTTTCCAAAGGGGGAAAGTCGGGCTTCTCCCACGTTCTCCCAGTGCCAACGTGACCCCACGGCGCATTTACCAGCACTCTCTGACTGACACCCGGAGACTTTCAACAACACTGGGCCTTTCTATGAACACACTTCTTTGGACGGGGGGTGCTTTTCGTGCCACGAAGAGCAGCACCCGCTTAATGACTTAGTCAGGCATAGGGGACCTTGGATCGTCCAAATGCCTCACGGTTGCACCGGGTTTTCTGTACTTTCTGTCAGGCTGCACCTGCAGTGTACCTTGCGTCACAATAGTGAGATGACAGGTTAAGCGTTGCCAGGATGCACTTTAGGCTCAGGGATTCTTTCAGTGCCGTTCGGAGGCCCTCCACACAGGGAGAGCCACGCTGAATGTAATACTGGCCAAAACGTTGTCCCGGGGCTGCCTTACAGCTGTAGACATCAAGCTCTGCTAGCGAGAAGCAGTTCACGGCCCTTTCCTCTGCGTAAAAAGAGTTGACGCCAGCAGTCTGTCCTGTGTTGTGTGGCCTGGAAACCAAAAAGGGGACTCACAGCGCACATGCTCTCCCTCAGAAGGGAACTCACAGGCGACTCTCTTAGGCCTACGCAAAGCCACAGAGGAGTTAAAGCACGCTAGGGAGTCAGGGTTCATGGAGGTGGCTGCACTCAAAACTTGGCTGAGAGGAAACACTCATGCTCACCTTGAGGCTAGGGGTCACGTTTACTTTGCACTTTAGCTAGGGCAAGCGTGGGATGAGCTCCTAAGCAAGGCACTGGAGACCACCTGGATTCGTAGGAGAAAACTCACTTTCTTCACTGAGGCACTCCTAGAGGTGACTAGAAGACGGGTAACGGCAGTGTCTTTCCGTCAGCCTTGAGGCCGCCACTGTCGACCTTTCAAATGGGGAAAAGACTGCCTTTTTCCAGGTTCTCAATTACCAACTGGATCACCCAGCACATACACCTCTCTTCTCTGACAATCCAAGGGAGACCCTTGGAACACAATTCGGCCTTCTGCGATGAAACTTTTGGATGCAGTGTGTGCTGCATGTGGTGAACGGCATAAACCTCCTAATGCCCTCAGCAGGCCTAGGTGACTTTGGATGTTCCAAATGTCTAGCAATGCTCGGGGTTACTCTCTACATTATTTCGGGCTAGACCTAAAGTCCCGTTTCCGCATCACTTAGAGAGACGTCGAGCAGGAGTCCCCAAACCGAATTGGAGCCCCGGTGGTTTCTTTCAGGGCAGCTTAGTTTTTCTCAACGTGGCAGACACGCAGGGAACGAAACCCTGCCAAGAACCGCGTTCCTGAGGCGGTTTCAAAGTTGTGGAACGCCAGCCATAGAGGACACCTTAGTTCCCGGCCCTTCCAACTGCATAGGGAGGGATGTGCCCAGAGCTGTGTATCCCTGGATGGCGCTCAGAAGGCTTTGGGTACACAGTGTACTTCCTTGGAGAGAAGTGCCCACGTGAGAGTCTGGAGCGCTGTGAGGCATACTAAGGCTAAAGCCGTCCGTTGACTAAGACCTCCTGAAAACCGGGGCGCCCCTATCTGTGGGAATGGGTAAATGTGCACCTTACCTCGAGACTAGAGGTCACAGTTAGTGGGCACCTTAGCTACAGTATGCTCCTGGGGGGGAGCTCCCCGGAAGGAATCGCAAGCACCTGGTTTCTTTTGGAAAAACTCACTGCTCCTCAGAGGCATCTGTGGAGTGAATAGTATCCTGGTGGTGTGGTTTTCAGGCGGCTTGGAAGCTGCAACGCAGTGGCTTTCCAAAGGGGGAAAGTCGGGCTTCTCCCACGTTCTCCCAGTGCCAACGTGACCCCACGGCGCATTTACCAGCACTCTCTGACTGACACCCGGAGACTTTCAACAACACTGGGCCTTTCTATGAACACACTTCGTTGGACGGGGGGTGCTTTTCGTGCCACGAAGAGCAGCACCCGCTTAATGACTTAGTCAGGCATAGGGGACCTTGGATCGTCCAAATGCCTCACGGTTGCACCGGGTTTTCTGTACTTTCTGTCAGGCTGCACCTGCAGTGTACCTTGCGTCACAATAGTGAGATGACAGGTTAAGCGTTGCCAGGATGCACTTTAGGCTCAGGGATTCTTTCAGTGCCGTTCGGAGGCCCTCCACACAGGGAGAGCCACGCTGAATGTAATACTGGCCAAAACGTTGTCCCGGGGCTGCCTTACAGCTGTAGACATCAAGCTCTGCTAGCGAGAAGCAGTTCACGGCCCTTCCCTCTGCGTAAAAAGAGTTGACGCCAGCAGTCTGTCCTGTGTTGTGTGGCCTGGAAACCAAAAAGGGGACTCACAGCGCACATGCTCTCCCTCAGAAGGGAACTCACAGGCGACTCTCTTAGGCCTACGCAAAGCCACAGAGGAGTTAAAGCACGCTAGGGAGTCAGGGTTCATGGAGGTGGCTGCACTCAAAACTTGGCTGAGAGGAAACACTCATGCTCACCTTGAGGCTAGGGGTCACGTTTACTTTGCACTTTAGCTAGGGCAAGCGTGGGATGAGCTCCTAAGCAAGGCACTGGAGACCACCTGGATTCGTAGGAGAAAACTCACTTTCTTCACTGAGGCACTCCTAGAGGTGACTAGAAGACGGGTAACGGCAGTGTCTTTCCGTCAGCCTTGAGGCCGCCACTGTCGACCTTTCAAATGGGGAAAAGACTGCCTTTTTCCAGGCTTCTCAATTACCAACTGGATCACCCAGCACATACACCTCTCTTCTCTGACAATCCAAGGGAGACCCTTGGAACACAATTCGGCCTTCTGCGATGAAACTTTTGGATGCAGTGTGTGCTGCATGTGGTGAACGGCATAAACCTCCTAATGCCCTCAGCAGGCCTAGGTGACTTTGGATGTTCCAAATGTCTAGCAATGCTCGGGGTTACTCTCTACATTATTTCGGGCTAGACCTAAAGTCCCGTTTCCGCATCACTTAGAGAGACGTCGAGCAGGAGTCCCCAAACCGAATTGGAGCCCCGGTGGTTTCTTTCAGGGCAGCTTAGTTTTTCTCAACGTGGCAGACACGCAGGGAACGAAACCCTGCCAAGAACCGCGTTCCTGAGGCGGTTTAAAAGTTGTGGAACGCCAGCCATAGAGGACACCTTAGTTCCCGGCCCTTCCAACTGCATAGGGAGGGATGTGCCCAGAGCTGTGTATCCCTGGATGGCGCTCAGAAGGCTTTGGGTACACAGTGTACTTCCTTGGAGAGAAGTGCCCACGTGAGAGTCTGGAGCGCTGTGAGGCATACTAAGGCTAAAGCCGTCCGTTGACTAAGACCTCCTGAAAACCGGGGCGCCCCTATCTCTGGGAATGGGTAAATGTGCACCTTACCTCGAGACTAGAGGTCACAGTTAGTGGGCACCTTAGCTACAGTATGCTCCTGGGGGGGAGCTCCCCGGAAGGAATCGCAAGCACCTGGTTTCTTTTGGAAAAACTCACTGCTCCTCAGAGGCATCTGTGGAGTGAATAGTATCCTGGTGGTGTGGTTTTCAGGCGGCTTGGAAGCTGCAACGCAGTGGCTTTCCAAAGGGGGAAAGTCGGGCTTCTCCCACGTTCTCCCAGTGCCAACGTGACCCCATGGCGCATTTACCAGCACTCTCTGACTGACACCCGGAGACTTTCAACAACACTGGGCCTTTCTATGAACACACTTCGTTGGACGGGGTTTGCTTTTCGTGCCACGAAGAGCAGCACCCGCTTAATGACATAGTCAGGCATAGGGGACCTTGGATCGTCCAAATGCCTCACGGTTGCACCGGGTTTTCTGTACTTTCTGTCAGGCTGCACCTGCAGTGTACCTTGCGTCACAATAGTGAGATGACAGGTTAAGCGTTGCCAGGATGCACTTTAGGCTCAGGGATTCTTTCAGTGCCGTTCGGAGGCCCTCCACACAGGGAGAGCCACGCTGAATGTAATACTGGCCAAAACGTTGTCCCGGGGCTGCCTTACAGCTGAAGACATCAAGCTCTGCAAGCGAGAAGCAGTTCATTGCCCTTCCCTCTGCGTAGAAAGAGTTGACCCCAGCAGTCTGTCCTGTGTTGTGTGGCTTGGAAAACAAAAAGGGGACTCACAGCGCACATGCTCTCCCTCAGAAGGGAACTCACAGGCGACTCTCTTAGGCCTACGCAAAGCCGCAGAGGAGTTAAAGCACTCTATGGAGTCAGGGTTCATGGAGGTGGCTGCACACAAAACTTGGCTGAGAGGAAATACTCGTGCTTACCTTGTGGCTAGGGGTCACGTTTACTTTGCACTTTAGCTAGGGCAAGCGTGGGATGAGCTCCTAGCAAGGCACTGGAGACCACCTGGATTCGTAGGAGAAAACTCACTTGCTTCACTGAGGCATTCCTAGAGGTGACTAGAAGACGGGTAACGGCAGTGTCTTTCCGTCAGCCTTGAGGCCGCCACTGTCGACCTTTCAAATGGGGAAAAGACTGCCTTTTTCCAGGCATCTCAATTACCAACTGGATCACCCAGCACATACACCTCTCTTCTCTGACAATCCAAGGGAGACCCTTGGAACACAATTCGGCCTTCTGCGATGAAACTTTTGGATGCAGTGTGTGCTGCATGTGGTGAACGGCATAAACCTCCTAATGCCCTCAGCAGGCCTAGGTGACTTTGGATGTTCCAAATGTCTAGCAATGCTCGGGGTTACTCTCTACATTATTTCGGGCTAGACCTAAAGTCCCGTTTCCGCATCACTTAGATAGACGTCGAGCAGGAGTCCCCAAACCGAATTGGAGCCCCGGTGGTTTCTTTCAGGGCAGCTCAGTTTTCTCAACGTGGCAGACACGCAGGGAATGAAACCCTGCCAAGAGCCGCGTTCCTGAGGCTGTTTCAAAGCTGTGGAACGCCAGCCATAGAGGACACCTTAGTTCCCGGCCCTTCCAACTGCATAGGGAGGGATGTGCCCAGAGCTGTGTATCCCTGGATGGCGCTCAGAAGGCTTTGGGTACACAGTGTACTTCCTTGGAGAGAAGTGCCCACGTGAGAGTCTGGAGCGCTGTGAGGCATACTAAGGCTAAAGCCGTCCGTTGACTAAGACCTCCTGAAAACCGGGGCGCCCCAATCTGTGGGAATGGGTAAATGTGCACCTTACCTCGAGACTAGAGGTCACTGTTAGTGGGCACCTTAGCTACAGTATGCTCCTGGGGGTGAGCTCCCCGGAAGGAATCGCAAGCACCTGGTTTCTTTTGGAAAAACTCACTGCTCCTCAGAGGCATCTGTGGAGTGAATAGTATCCTGGTGGTGTGGTTTTCAGGCGGCTTGGAAGCTGCAACGCAGTGGCTTTCCAAAGGGGGAAAGGCGGGCTTCTCCCACGTTCTCCCAGTGCCAACGTGACCCCATGGCGCATTTACCAGCACTCTCTGACTGACACCCGGAGACTTTCAACAACACTGGGCCTTTCTATGAACACACTTCGTTGGACGGGGGGTGCTTTTCGTGCCACGAAGAGCAGCACCCGCTTAATGACTTAGTCAGGCATAGGGGACCTTGGATCGTCCAAATGCCTCACGGTTGCACCGGGTTTTCTGTACTTTCTGTCAGGCTGCACCTGCAGTGTACCTTGCGTCACAATAGTGAGATGACAGGTTAAGCGTTGCCAGGATGCACTTTAGGCTCAGGGATTCTTTCAGTGCCGTTCGGAGGCCCTCCACACAGGGAGAGCCACGCTGAATGTCATACTGGCCGAAACGTTGTCCCGGGGCTGCCTTACAGCTGAAGACATCAAGCTCTGCAAGCGAGAAGCAGTTCATTGCCCTTCCCTCTGCGTAGAAAGAGTTGACCCCAGCAGTCTGTCCTGTGTTGTGTGGCTTGGAAAACAAAAAGGGAACTCACAGCGCACATGCTCTCCCTCAGAAGGGAACTCACAGGCGACTCTCTTAGGCCTACGCAAAGCCGCAAAGGAGTTAAAGCACTCTATGGAGTCAGGGTTCATGGAGGTGGCTGCACACAAAACTTGGCTGAGAGGAAATACTCGTGCTTACCTTGTGGCTAGTGGTCACGTTTACTTTGCACTTTAGGTAGGGCAAGCGTGGGATGAGCTCCTAGCAAGGCACTGGAGACCACCTGGATTCGTAGGAGAAAACTCACTTTCTTCACTGAGGCACTCCTAGAGGTGACTAGAAGACGGGTAACGGCAGTGTCTTTCCGTCAGCCTTGAGGCCGCCACTGTCGACCTTTCAAATGGGGAAAAGACTGCCTTTTTCCAGGCTTCTCAATTACCAACTGGATCACCCAGCACATACACCTCTCTTCTCTGACAATCCAAGGGAGACCCTTGGAACACAATTCGGCCTTCTGCGATGAAACTTTTGGATGCAGTGTGTGCTGCATGTGGTGAACGGCATAAACCTCCTAATGCCCTCAGCAGGCCTAGGTGACTTTGGATGTTCCAAATGTCTAGCAATGCTCGGGGTTACTCTCTACATTATTTCGGGCTAGACCTAAAGTCCCGTTTCCGCATCACTTAGAGAGACGTCGAGCAGGAGTCCCCAAACCGAATTGGAGCCCCGGTGGTTTCTTTCAGGGCAGCTTAGTTTTTCTCAACGTGGCAGACACGCAGGGAACGAAACCCTGCCAAGAACCGCGTTCCTGAGGCGGTTTCAAAGTTGTGGAACGCCAGCCATAGAGGACACCTTAGTTCCCGGCCCTTCCAACTGCATAGGGAGGGATGTGCCCAGAGCTGTGTATCCCTGGATGGCGCTCAGAAGGCTTTGGGTACACAGTGTACTTCCTTGGAGAGAAGTGCCCACGTGAGAGTCTGGAGCGCTGTGAGGCATACTAAGGCTAAAGCCGTCCGTTGACTAAGACCTCCTGAAAACCGGGGCGCCCCTATCTGTGGGAATGGGTAAATGTGCACCTTACCTCGAGACTAGAGGTCACAGTTAGTGGGCACCTTAGCTACAGTATGCTCCTGGGGGGGAGCTCCCCGGAAGGAATCGCAAGCACCTGGTTTCTTTTGGAAAAACTCACTGCTCCTCAGAGGCATCTGTGGAGTGAATAGTATCCTGGTGGTGTGGTTTTCAGGCGGCTTGGAAGCTGCAACGCAGTGGCTTTCCAAAGGGGGAAAGTCGGGCTTCTCCCACGTTCTCCCAGTGCCAACGTGACCCCACGGCGCATTTACCAGCACTCTCTGACTGACACCCGGAGACTTTCAACAACACTGGGCCTTTCTATGAACACACTTCGTTGGACGGGGGGTGCTTTTCGTGCCACGAAGAGCAGCACCCGCTTAATGACTTAGTCAGGCATAGGGGACCTTGGATCGTCCAAATGCCTCACGGTTGCACCGGGTTTTCTGTACTTTCTGTCAGGCTGCACCTGCAGTGTACCTTGCGTCACAATAGTGAGATGACAGGTTAAGCGTTGCCAGGATGCACTTTAGGCTCAGGGATTCTTTCAGTGCCGTTCGGAGGCCCTCCACACAGGGAGAGCCACGCTGAATGTAATACTGGCCAAAACGTTGTCCCGGGGCTGCCTTACAGCTGTAGACATCAAGCTCTGCTAGCGAGAAGCAGTTCACGGCCCTTCCCTCTGCGTAAAAAGAGTTGACGCCAGCAGTCTGTCCTGTGTTGTGTGGCCTGGAAACCAAAAAGGGGACTCACAGCGCACATGCTCTCCCTCAGAAGGGAACTCACAGGCGACTCTCTTAGGCCTACGCAAAGCCACAGAGGAGTTAAAGCACGCTAGGGAGTCAGGGTTCATGGAGGTGGCTGCACTCAAAACTTGGCTGAGAGGAAACACTCATGCTCACCTTGAGGCTAGGGGTCACGTTTACTTTGCACTTTAGCTAGGGCAAGCGTGGGATGAGCTCCTAAGCAAGGCACTGGAGACCACCTGGATTCGTAGGAGAAAACTCACTTTCTTCACTGAGGCACTCCTAGAGGTGACTAGAAGACGGGTAACGGCAGTGTCTTTCCGTCAGCCTTGAGGCCGCCACTGTCGACCTTTCAAATGGGGAAAAGACTGCCTTTTTCCAGGCTTCTCAATTACCAACTGGATCACCCAGCACATACACCTCTCTTCTCTGACAATCCAAGGGAGACCCTTGGAACACAATTCGGCCTTCTGCGATGAAACTTTTGGATGCAGTGTGTGCTGCATGTGGTGAACGGCATAAACCTCCTAATGCCCTCAGCAGGCCTAGGTGACTTTGGATGTTCCAAATGTCTAGCAATGCTCGGGGTTACTCTCTACATTATTTCGGGCTAGACCTAAAGTCCCGTTTCCGCATCACTTAGAGAGACGTCGAGCAGGAGTCCCCAAACCGAATTGGAGCCCCGGTGGTTTCTTTCAGGGCAGCTTAGTTTTTCTCAACGTGGCAGACACGCAGGGAACGAAACCCTGCCAAGAACCGCGTTCCTGAGGCGGTTTCAAAGTTGTGGAACGCCAGCCATAGAGGACACCTTAGTTCCCGGCCCTTCCAACTGCATAGGGAGGGATGTGCCCAGAGCTGTGTATCCCTGGATGGCGCTCAGAAGGCTTTGGGTACACAGTGTACTTCCTTGGAGAGAAGTGCCCACGTGAGAGTCTGGAGCGCTGTGAGGCATACTAAGGCTAAAGCCGTCCGTTGACTAAGACCTCCTGAAAACCGGGGCGCCCCTATCTCTGGGAATGGGTAAATGTGCACCTTACCTCGAGACTAGAGGTCACAGTTAGTGGGCACCTTAGCTACAGTATGCTCCTGGGGGGGAGCTCCCCGGAAGGAATCGCAAGCACCTGGTTTCTTTTGGAAAAACTCACTGCTCCTCAGAGGCATCTGTGGAGTGAATAGTATCCTGGTGGTGTGGTTTTCAGGCGGCTTGGAAGCTGCAACGCAGTGGCTTTCCAAAGGGGGAAAGTCGGGCTTCTCCCACGTTCTCCCAGTGCCAACGTGACCCCACGGCGCATTTACCAGCACTCTCTGACTGACACCCGGAGACTTTCAACAACACTGGGCCTTTCTATGAACACACTTCGTTGGACGGGGTTTGCTTTTCGTGCCACGAAGAGCAGCACCCGCTTAATGACTTAGTCAGGCATAGGGGACCTTGGATCGTCCAAATGCCTCACGGTTGCACCGGGTTTTCTGTACTTTCTGTCAGGCTGCACCTGCAGTGTACCTTGCGTCACAATAGTGAGATGACAGGTTAAGCGTTGCCAGGATGCACTTTAGGCTCAGGGATTCTTTCAGTGCCGTTCGGAGGCCCTCCACACAGGGAGAGCCACGCTGAATGTAATACTGGCCAAAACGTTGTCCCGGGGCTGCCTTACAGCTGTAGACATCAAGCTCTGCTAGCGAGAAGCAGTTCACTGCCCTTCCCTCTGCGTAAAAAGAGTTGACGCCAGCAGTCTGTCCTGTGTTGTGTGGCCTGGAAACCAAAAAGGGGACTCACAGCGCACATGCTCTCCCTCAGAAGGGAACTCACAGGCGACTCTCTTAGGCCTACGCAAAGCCACAGAGGAGTTAAAGCACGCTAGGGAGTCAGGGTTCATGGAGGTGGCTGCACTCAAAACTTGGCTGAGAGGAAACACTCATGCTCACCTTGAGGCTAGGGGTCACGTTTACTTTGCACTTTAGCTAGGGCAAGCGTGGGATGAGCTCCTAAGCAAGGCACTGGAGACCACCTGGATTCGTAGGAGAAAACTCACTTTCTTCACTGAGGCACTCCTAGAGGTGACTAGAAGACGGGTAACGGCAGTGTCTTTCCGTCAGCCTTGAGGCCGCCACTGTCGACCTTTCAAATGGGGAAAAGACTGCCTTTTTCCAGGCTTCTCAATTACCAACTGGATCACCCAGCACATACACCTCTCTTCTCTGACAATCCAAGGGAGACCCTTGGAACACAATTCGGCCTTCTGCGATGAAACTTTTGGATGCAGTGTGTGCTGCATGTGGTGAACGGCATAAACCTCCTAATGCCCTCAGCAGGCCTAGGTGACTTTGGATGTTCCAAATGTCTAGCAATGCTCGGGGTTACTCTCTACATTATTTCGGGCTAGACCTAAAGTCCCGTTTCCGCATCACTTAGAGAGACGTCGAGCAGGAGTCCCCAAACCGAATTGGAGCCCCGGTGGTTTCTTTCAGGGCAGCTTAGTTTTTCTCAACGTGGCAGACACGCAGGGAACGAAACCCTGCCAAGAACCGCGTTCCTGAGGCGGTTTAAAAGTTGTGGAACGCCAGCCATAGAGGACACCTTAGTTCCCGGCCCTTCCAACTGCATAGGGAGGGATGTGCCCAGAGCTGTGTATCCCTGGATGGCGCTCAGAAGGCTTTGGGTACACAGTGTACTTCCTTGGAGAGAAGTGCCCACGTGAGAGTCTGGAGCGCTGTGAGGCATACTAAGGCTAAAGCCGTCCGTTGACTAAGACCTCCTGAAAACCGGGGCGCCCCTATCTCTGGGAATGGGTAAATGTGCACCTTACCTCGAGACTAGAGGTCACAGTTAGTGGGCACCTTAGCTACAGTATGCTCCTGGGGGGGAGCTCCCCGGAAGGAATCGCAAGCACCTGGTTTCTTTTGGAAAAACTCACTGCTCCTCAGAGGCATCTGTGGAGTGAATAGTATCCTGGTGGTGTGGTTTTCAGGCGGCTTGGAAGCTGCAACGCAGTGGCTTTCCAAAGGGGGAAAGTCGGGCTTCTCCCACGTTCTCCCAGTGCCAACGTGACCCCACGGCGCATTTACCAGCACTCTCTGACTGACACCCGGAGACTTTCAACAACACTGGGCCTTTCTATGAACACACTTCGTTGGACGGGGTTTGCTTTTCGTGCCACGAAGAGCAGCACCCGCTTAATGACTTAGTCAGGCATAGGGGACCTTGGATCGTCCAAATGCCTCACGGTTGCACCGGGTTTTCTGTACTTTCTGTCAGGCTGCACCTGCAGTGTACCTTGCGTCACAATAGTGAGATGACAGGTTAAGCGTTGCCAGGATGCACTTTAGGCTCAGGGATTCTTTCAGTGCCGTTCGGAGGCCCTCCACACAGGGAGAGCCACGCTGAATGTAATACTGGCCAAAACGTTGTCCCGGGGCTGCCTTACAGCTGTAGACATCAAGCTCTGCTAGCGAGAAGCAGTTCACTGCCCTTCCCTCTGCGTAAAAAGAGTTGACGCCAGCAGTCTGTCCTGTGTTGTGTGGCCTGGAAACCAAAAAGGGGACTCACAGCGCACATGCTCTCCCTCAGAAGGGAACTCACAGGCGACTCTCTTAGGCCTACGCAAAGCCACAGAGGAGTTAAAGCACGCTAGGGAGTCAGGGTTCATGGAGGTGGCTGCACTCAAAACTTGGCTGAGAGGAAACACTCATGCTCACCTTGAGGCTAGGGGTCACGTTTACTTTGCACTTTAGCTAGGGCAAGCGTGGGATGAGCTCCTAGCAAGGCACTGGAGACCACCTGGATTCGTAGGAGAAAACTCACTTGCTTCACTGAGGCATTCCTAGAGGTGACTAGAAGACGGGTAACGGCAGTGTCTTTCCGTCAGCCTTGAGGCCGCCACTGTCGACCTTTCAAATGGGGAAAAGACTGCCTTTTTCCAGGCATCTCAATTACCAACTGGATCACCCAGCACATACACCTCTCTTCTCTGACAATCCAAGGGAGACCCTTGGAACACAATTCGGCCTTCTGCGATGAAACTTTTGGATGCAGTGTGTGCTGCATGTGGTGAACGGCATAAACCTCCTAATGCCCTCAGCAGGCCTAGGTGACTTTGGATGTTCCAAATGTCTAGCAATGCTCGGGGTTACTCTCTACATTATTTCGGGCTAGACCTAAAGTCCCGTTTCCGCATCACTTAGATAGACGTCGAGCAGGAGTCCCCAAACCGAATTGGAGCCCCGGTGGTTTCTTTCAGGGCAGCTCAGTTTTCTCAACGTGGCAGACACGCAGGGAATGAAACCCTGCCAAGAGCCGCGTTCCTGAGGCTGTTTCAAAGCTGTGGAACGCCAGCCATAGAGGACACCTTAGTTCCCGGCCCTTCCAACTGCATAGGGAGGGATGTGCCCAGAGCTGTGTATCCCTGGATGGCGCTCAGAAGGCTTTGGGTACACAGTGTACTTCCTTGGAGAGAAGTGCCCACGTGAGAGTCTGGAGCGCTGTGAGGCATACTAAGGCTAAAGCCGTCCGTTGACTAAGACCTCCTGAAAACCGGGGCGCCCCTATCTGTGGGAATGGGTAAATGTGCACCTTACCTCGAGACTAGAGGTCACTGTTAGTGGGCACCTTAGCTACAGTATGCTCCTGGGGGTGAGCTCCCCGGAAGGAATCGCAAGCACCTGGTTTCTTTTGGAAAAACTCACTGCTCCTCAGAGGCATCTGTGGAGTGAATAGTATCCTGGTGGTGTGGTTTTCAGGCGGCTTGGAAGCTGCAACGCAGTGGCTTTCCAAAGGGGGAAAGTCGGGCTTCTCCCACGTTCTCCCAGTGCCAACGTGACCCCATGGCGCATTTACCAGCACTCTCTGACTGACACCCGGAGACTTTCAACAACACTGGGCCTTTCTATGAACACACTTCGTTGGACGGGGGGTGCTTTTCGTGCCACGAAGAGCAGCACCCGCTTAATGACTTAGTCAGGCATAGGGGACCTTGGATCGTCCAAATGCCTCACGGTTGCACCGGGTTTTCTGTACTTTCTGTCAGGCTGCACCTGCAGTGTACCTTGCGTCACAATAGTGAGATGACAGGTTAAGCGTTGCCAGGATGCACTTTAGGCTCAGGGATTCTTTCAGTGCCGTTCGGAGGCCCTCCACACAGGGAGAGCCACGCTGAATGTCATACTGGCCGAAACGTTGTCCCGGGGCTGCCTTACAGCTGAAGACATCAAGCTCTGCAAGCGAGAAGCAGTTCATTGCCCTTCCCTCTGCGTAGAAAGAGTTGACCCCAGCAGTCTGTCCTGTGTTGTGTGGCTTGGAAAACAAAAAGGGAACTCACAGCGCACATGCTCTCCCTCAGAAGGGAACTCACAGGCGACTCTCTTAGGCCTACGCAAAGCCGCAAAGGAGTTAAAGCACTCTATGGAGTCAGGGTTCATGGAGGTGGCTGCACACAAAACTTGGCTGAGAGGAAATACTCGTGCTTACCTTGTGGCTAGGGGTCACGTTTACTTTGCACTTTAGGTAGGGCAAGCGTGGGATGAGCTCCTAGCAAGGCACTGGAGACCACCTGGATTCGTAGGAGAAAACTCACTTGCTTCACTGAGGCATTCCTAGAGGTGACAAGAAGACGGGTAACGGCAGTGTCTTTCCGTCAGCCTTGAGGCCGCCACTGTCGACCTTTCAAATGGGGAAAAGACTGCCTTTTTCCAGGCTTCTCAATTACCAACTGGATCACCCAGCACATACACCTATCTTCTCTGACAATCCAAGGGAGACCCTTGGAACACAGTTCGGCCTTCTGCGATGAAACTTTTGGATGCAGTGTGTGCTGCATGTGGTGAACGGCATAAACCTCCTAATGCCCTCAGCAGGCCTAGGTGACTTTGGATGTTCCAAATGTCTAGCAATGCTCGGGGTTACTCTCTACATTATTTCGGGCTAGACCTAAAGTCCCGTGTCCGCATCACTTAGAGAGACGTCGAGCAGGAGTCCCCAAACCGAATTGGAGCCCCGCTGGTTTCTTTCAGGGCAGCTTAGTTTTTCTCAACGTGGCAGACACGCAGGGAACGAAACCCTGCCAAGAACCGCGTTCCTGAGGCGGTTTCAAAGTTGTGGAACGCCAGCCATAGAGGACACCTTAGTTCCCGGCCCTTCCAACTGCATAGGGAGGGATGTGCCCAGAGCTGTGTATCCCTGGATGGCGCTCAGAAGGCTTTGGGTACACAGTGTACTTCCTTGGAGAGAAGTGCCCACGTGAGAGTCTGGAGCGCTGTGAGGCATACTAAGGCTAAAGCCGTTCGTTGACTAAGACCTCCTGAAAACCGGGGCGCCCCTATCTGTGGGAATGGGTAAATGTGCACCTTACCTCGAGACTAGAGGTCACAGTTAGTGGGCACCTTAGCTACAGTATGCTCCTGGGGGGGAGCTCCCCGGAAGGAATCGCAAGCACCTGGTTTCTTTTGGAAAAACTCACTGCTCCTCAGAGGCATCTGTGGAGTGAATAGTATCCTGGTGGTGTGGTTTTCAGGCGGCTTGGAAGCTGCAACGCAGTGGCTTTCCAAAGGGGGAAAGTCGGGCTTCTCCCCCGTTCTCCCAGTGCCAACGTGACCCCACGGCGCATTTACCAGCACTCTCTGACTGACACCCGGAGACTTTCAACAACACTGGGCCTTTCTATGAACACACTTCGTTGGACGGGGGGTGCTTTTCGTGCCACGAAGAGCAGCACCCGCTTAATGACTTAGTCAGGCATAGGGGACCTTGGATCGTCCAAATGCCTCACGGTTGCACCGGGTTTTCTGTACTTTCTGTCAGGCTGCACCTGCAGTGTACCTTGCGTCACAATAGTGAGATGACAGGTTAAGCGTTGCCAGGATGCACTTTAGGCTCAGGGATTCTTTCAGTGCCGTTCGGAGGCCCTCCACACAGGGAGAGCCACGCTGAATGTAATACTGGCCAAAACGTTGTCCCGGGGCTGCCTTACAGCTGTAGACATCAAGCTCTGCTAGCGAGAAGCAGTTCACGGCCCTTCCCTCTGCGTAAAAAGAGCTGACGCCTGCAGTCTGTCCTGGGTTGTGTGGCCTGGAAACCAAAAAGGGGACTCACAGCGCACATGCTCTCCCTCAGAAGGGAACTCACAGGCGACTCTCTTAGGCCTACGCAAAGCCACAGAGGAGTTAAAGCACGCTAGGGAGTCAGGGTTCATG
The DNA here is from genome assembly GCF_964165515.1 of Mesoplodon bidens. NCBI lineage: Eukaryota > Metazoa > Chordata > Mammalia > Artiodactyla > Ziphiidae > Mesoplodon > Mesoplodon bidens. The sequence goes on from NW_027671447.1 coordinate 86,766, forward strand.
GAGGTGGCTGCACTCAAAACTTGGCTGAGAGGAAACACTCATGCTCACCTTGAGGCTAGGGGTCACGTTTACTTTGCACTTTAGCTAGGGCAAGCGTGGGATGAGCTCCTAAGCAAGGCACTGGAGACCACCTGGATTCGTAGGAGAAAACTCACTTTCTTCACTGAGGCACTCCTAGAGGTGACTAGAAGACGGGTAACGGCAGTGTCTTTCCGTCAGCCTTGAGGCCGCCACTGTCGACCTTTCAAATGGGGAAAAGACTGCCTTTTTCCAGGCTTCTCAATTACCAACTGGGTCACCCAGCACATACACCTCTCTTCTCTGACAATCCAAGGGAGACCCTTGGAACACAATTCGGCCTTCTGCGATGAAACTTTTGGATGCAGTGTGTGCTGCATGTGGTGAACGGCATAAACCTCCTAATGCCCTCAGCAGGCCTAGGTGACTTTGGATGTTCCAAATGTCTAGCAATGCTCGGGGTTACTCTCTACATTATTTCGGGCTAGACCTAAAGTCCCGTTTCCGCATCACTTAGAGAGACGTCGAGCAGGAGTCCACAAACCGAATTGGAGCCCCGCTGGTTTCTTTCAGGGCAGCTTAGTTTTTCTCAACGTGGCAGACACGCAGGGAACGAAACCCTGCCAAGAACCGCGTTCCTGAGGCGGTTTCAAAGTTGTGGAACGCCAGCCATAGAGGACACCTTAGTTCCCGGCCCTTCCAACTGCATAGGGAGGGATGTGCCCAGAGCTGTGTATCCCTGGATGGCGCTCAGAAGGCTTTGGGTACACAGTGTACTTCCTTGGAGAGAAGTGCCCACGTGAGAGTCTGGAGCGCTGTGAGGCATACTAAGGCTAAAGCCGTCCGTTGACTAAGACCTCCTGAAAACCGGGGCGCCCCTATCTGTGGGAATGGGTAAATGTGCACCTTACCTCGAGACTAGAGGTCACAGTTAGTGGGCACCTTAGCTACAGTATGCTCCTGGGGGGGAGCTCCCCGGAAGGAATCGCAAGCACCTGGTTTCTTTTGGAAAAACTCACTGCTCCTCAGAGGCATCTGTGGAGTGAATAGTATCCTGGTGGTGTGGTTTTCAGGCGGCTTGGAAGCTGCAACGCAGTGGCTTTCCAAAGGGGGAAAGTCGGGCTTCTCCCACGTTCTCCCAGTGCCAACGTGACCCCACGGCGCATTTACCAGCACTCTCTGACTGACACCCGGAGACTTTCAACAACACTGGGCCTTTCTATGAACACACTTCGTTGGACGGGGTTTGCTTTTCGTGCCACGAAGAGCAGCACCCGCTTAATGACTTAGTCAGGCATAGGGGACCTTGGATCGTCCAAATGCCTCACGGTTGCACCGGGTTTTCTGTACTTTCTGTCAGGCTGCACCTGCAGTGTACCTTGCGTCACAATAGTGAGATGACAGGTTAAGCGTTGCCAGGATGCACTTTAGGCTCAGGGATTCTTTCAGTGCCGTTCGGAGGCCCTCCACACAGGGAGAGCCACGCTGAATGTCATACTGGCCGAAACGTTGTCCCGGGGCTGCCTTACAGCTGAAGACATCAAGCTCTGCAAGCGAGAAGCAGTTCACGGCCCTTCCCTCTGCGTAGAAAGAGTTGACCCCAGCAGTCTGTCCTGTGTTGTGTGGCTTGGAAAACAAAAAGGGAACTCACAGCGCACATGCTCTCCCTCAGAAGGGAACTCTCAGGCGACTCTCTTAGGCCTACGCAAAGCCGCAGAGGAGTTAAAGCACTCTATGGAGTCAGGGTTCATGGAGGTGGCTGCACACAAAACTTGGCTGAGAGGAAACACTCGTGCTTACCTTGAGGCTAGGGGTCACGTTTACTTTGCACTTTAGCTAGGGCAAGCGTGGGATGAGCTCCTAGCAAGGCACTGGAGACCACCTGGATTCGTAGGAGAAAACTCACTTTCTTCACTGAGGCACTCCTAGAGGTGACTAGAAGACGGGTAACGGCAGTGTCTTTCCGTCAGCCTTGAGGCCGCCACTGTCGACCTTTCAAATGGGGAAAAGACTGCCTTTTTCCAGGCTTCTCAATTACCAACTGGATCACCCAGCACATACACCTATCTTCTCTGACAATCCAAGGGAGACCCTTGGAACACAATTCGGCCGTCTGCGATGAAACTTTTGGATGCAGTGTGTGCTGCATGTGGTGAACGGCATAAACCTCCTAATGCCCTCAGCAGGCCTAGGTGACTTTGGATGTTCCAAATGTCTAGCAATGCTCGGGGTTACTCTCTACATTATTTCGGGCTAGACCTGAAGTCCCGTGTCCGCATCACTTAGAGAGACGTCGAGCAGGAGTCCCCAAACCGAATTGGAGCCCCGCTGGTTTCTTTCAGGGCAGCTTAGTTTTTCTCAACGTGGCAGACACGCAGGGAACGAAACCCTGCCAAGAACCGCGTTCCTGAGGCGGTTTCAAAGTTGTGGAACGCCAGCCATAGAGGACACCTTAGTTCCCGGCCCTTCCAACTGCATAGGGAGGGATGTGCCCAGAGCTGTGTATCCCTGGATGGCGCTCAGAAGGCTTTGGGTACACAGTGTACTTCCTTGGAGAGAAGTGCCCACGTGAGAGTCTGGAGCGCTGTGAGGCATACTAAGGCTAAAGCCGTCCGTTGACTAAGACCTCCTGAAAACCGGGGCGCCCCTATCTGTGGGAATGGGTAAATGTGCACCTTACCTCGAGACTAGAGGTCACAGTTAGTGGGCACCTTAGCTACAGTATGCTCCTGGGGGTGAGCTCCCCGGAAGGAATCGCAAGCACCTGGTTTCTTTTGGAAAAACTCACTGCTCCTCAGAGGCATCGGTGGAGTGAATAGTATCCTGGTGGTGTGGTTTTCAGGCGGCTTGGAAGCTGCAACGCAGTGCCTTTCCAAAGGGGGAAAGTCGGGCTTCTCCCACGTTCTCCCAGTGCCAACGTGACCCCACGGCGCATTTACCAGCACTCTCTGACTGACACCCGGAGACTTTCAACAACACTGGGCCTTTCTATGAACACACTTCGTTGGACGGGGGGTGCTTTTCGTGCCACGAAGAGCAGCACCCGCTTAATGACTTAGTCAGGCATAGGGGACCTTGGATCGTCCAAATGCCTCACGGTTGCACCGGGTTTTCTGTACTTTCTGTCAGGCTGCACCTGCAATGTACCTTGCGTCACAATAGTGAGATGACAGGTTAAGCGTTGCCAGGATGCACTTTAGGCTCAGGGATTCTTTCAGTGCCGTTCGGAGGCCCTCCACACAGGGAGAGCCACGCTGAATGTAATACTGGCCAAAACGTTGTCCCGGGGCTGCCTTACAGCTGTAGACATCAAGCTCTGCTAGCGAGAAGCAGTTCACGGTCCTTCCATCTGCGTAAAAAGAGTTGACGCCAGCAGTCTGTCCTGTGTTGTGTGGCCTGGAAACCAAAAAGGGGACGAACAGCGCACATGCTCTCCCTCAGAAGGGAACTCACAGGCGACTCTCTTAGGCCTACGCAAAGCCACAGAGGAGTTAAAGCACGCTAGGGAGTCAGGGTTCATGGAGGTGGCTGCACTCAAAACTTGGCTGAGAGGAAACACTCATGCTCACCTTGAGGCTAGGGGTCACGTTTACTTTGCACTTTAGCTAGGGCAAGCGTGGGATGAGCTCCTAAGCAAGGCACTGGAGACCACCTGGATTCGTAGGAGAAAACTCACTTTCTTCACTGAGGCACTCCTAGAGGTGACTAGAAGACGGGTAACGGCAGTGTCTTTCCGTCAGCCTTGAGGCCGCCACTGTCGACCTTTCAAATTGGGAAAAGACTGCCTTTTTCCAGGCTTCTCAATTACCAACTGGGTCACCCAGCACATACACCTCTCTTCTCTGACAATCCAAGGGAGACCCTTGGAACACAATTCGGCCTTCTGCGATGAAACTTTTGGATGCAGTGTGTGCTGCATGTGGTGAACGGCATAAACCTCCTAATGCCCTCAGCAGGCCTAGGTGACTTTGGATGTTCCAAATGTCTAGCAATGCTCGGGGTTACTCTCTACATTATTTCGGGCTAGACCTAAAGTCCCGTTTCCGCATCACTTAGAGAGACGTCGAGCAGGAGTCCCCAAACCCAATTGGAGCCCCGGTGGTTTCTTTCAGGGCAGCTTAGTTTTTCTCAACGTGGCAGACACGCAGGGAACGAAACCCTGCCAAGAACCGCGTTCCTGAGGCTGTTTCAAAGCTGTGGAACGCCAGCCATAGAGGACACCTTAGTTCCCGGCCCTTCCAACTGCATAGGGAGGGATGTGCCCAGAGCTGTGTATCCCTCGATGGCGCTCAGAAGGCTTTGGGTACAAAGTGTACTTCCTTGGAAAGAAGTGCCCACGTGAGAGTCTTGAGCGCTGTGAGGCATACTAAAGCTAAAGCCGTCCATTGACTAAGACCTCCTGAAAACCGGGGCGCCCCTATCTCTGGGAATGGGAAATGTGCACCTTACCTCGAGACTATAGGTCACAGTTAGTGGGCACCTTAGCTACAGTATGCTCCTGGGGGTGAGCTCCCCGGAAGGAATCGCAAGCACCTGGTTTCTTTTGGAAAAACTCACTGCTCCTCAGAGGCATCTGTGGAGTGAATAGTATCCTGGTGGTGTGGTTTTCAGGCGGCTTGGAAGCTGCAACGCAGTGGCTTTCCAAAGGGGGAAAGTCGGGCTTCTCCCACATTCTCCCAGTGCCAACTTAACCCCACGGCGCATTTACCAGCACTCTCTGACTGACACCCGGAGACTTTCAACAACACTGGGCCTTTCTATGAACACACTTCGTTGGACGGGGGGTGCTTTTCGTGCCACGAAGAGCAGCACCCGCTTAATGACTTAGTCAGGCATAGGGGACCTTGGATCGTCCAATGCCTCACAGTTGTAGCGGGTTTTCTGTACTTTCTGTCAGGCTGCACCTGCAGTGTACCTTGCGTCACAATAGTGAGATGACAGGTTAAGCGTTGCCAGGATGCACTTTAGGCTCAGGGATTCTTTCAGTGCCGTTCGGAGGCCCTCCACACAGGGAGAGCCACGCTGAATGTCATACTGGCCGAAACGTTGTCCCGGGGCTGCCTTACAGCTGAAGACATCAAGCTCTGCAAGCGAGAAGCAGTTCATTGCCCTTCCCTCTGCGTAGAAAGAGTTGACCCCAGCAGTCTGTCCTGTGTTGTGTGGCTTGGAAAACAAAAAGGGAACTCACAGCGCACATGCTCTCCCTCAGAAGGGAACTCACAGGCGACTCTCTTAGGCCTACGCAAAGCCGCAGAGGAGTTAAAGCACGCTAGGGAGTCAGGGTTCATGGAGGTGGCTGCACACAAAACTTGGCTGAGAGGAAACACTCGTGCTTACCTTGAGGCTAGGGGTCACGTTTACTTTGCACTTTAGCTAGGGCAAGCGTGGGATGAGCTCCTAAGCAAGGCACTGGAGACCACCTGAATTCGTAGGAGAAAACTCAGTTTCTTCAATGAGGCACTCCTAGAGGTGACTAGAAGACGGGTAACGGCAGTGTCTTTCCGTCAGCCTTGAGGCCGCCACTGTCGACCCTTCAAATGGGGAAAAGACTGCCTTTTTCCAGGCTTCTCAATTACCAACTGGATCACCCAGCACATACACCTATCTTCTCTGACAATCCAAGGGAGACCCTTGGAACACAATTCGGCCGTCTGCGATGAAACTTTTGGATGCAGTGTGTGCTGCATGTGGTGAACGGCATAAACCTCCTAATGCCCTCAGCAGGCCTAGGTGACTTTGGATGTTCCAAATGTCTAGCAATGCTCGGGGTTACTCTCTACATTATTTCGGGCTAGACCTAAAGTCCCGTGTCCGCATCACTTAGAGAGACGTCGAGCAGGAGTCCCCAAACCGAATTGGAGCCCCGGTGGTTTCTTTCAGGGCAGCTTAGTTTTTCTCAATGTGGCAGACACGCAGGGAACGAAACCGTGCCAAGAACCGCGTTCCTGAGGCGGTTTCAAAGTTGTGGAACGCCAGCCATAGAGGACACCTTAGTTCCCGGCCCTTCCAACTGCATAGGGAGGGATGTGCCCAGAGCTCTGTATCCCTCGATTGCGCTCAGAAGGCTTTGGGTACACAGTGTACTTCCTTGGAGAGAAGTGCCCACGTGAGAGTCTGGAGCGCTGTGAGGCATACTAAGGCTAAAGCTGTCCGTTGACTAAACCTCCTGAAAACCGGGGTGCCCCTATCTGTGGGAATGGGAAAATGTGCACCTTACCTCGAGACTAGAGGTCACAGTTAGTGGGCACCTTAGCTACAGTATGCTCCTGGGGGTGAGCTCCCCGGAAGGAATCGCAAGCACCTGGTTTCTTTTGGAAAAACTCACTGCTCCTCAGAGGCATCTGTGGAGTGAATAGTATCCTGGTGGTGTGGTTTTCAGGCGGCTTGGAAGCTGCAACGCAGTGGCTTTCCAAAGGGGGAAAGTCGGGCTTCTCCCACATTCTCCCAGTGCCAACGTGACCCCACGGGGCATTTACCAGCACTCTCTGACTGACACCCGGAGACTTTCAACAACACTGTGCCTTTCTATGAACACACTTCGTTGGACGGGGGGTGCTTTTCGTGCCACGAAGAGCAGCACCCGCTTAATGACTTAGTCAGGCATAGGGGACCTTGGATCGTCCAAATGCCTCACAGTTGTAGCGGGTTTTCTGTACTTTCTGTCAGGCTGCACCTGCAGTGTACCTTGCGTCACAATAGTGAGATGACAGGGTAAGCGTTGCCAGGATGCACTTTAGGCTCAGGGATTCTTTCAGTGCCGTTCGGAGGCCCTCCACACAGGGAGAGCCACGGTGAATGTCATACTGGCCGAAACGTTGTCCCGGGGCTGCCTTACAGCTGTAGACATCAAGCTCTGCAAGCGAGAAGCAGTTCATTGCCCTTCCCTCTGCGTAGAAAGAGTTGACCCCAGCAGTCTGTCCTGTGTTGTGTGGCTTGGAAAACAAAAAGGGAACTCACAGCACACATGCTCTCCCTCAGAAAGGAACTCACAGGCGACTCTCTTAGGCCTACGCAAAGCCGCAGAGGAGTTAAAGCACGCTAGGTAGTCAGGGTTCATGGAGGGGGCTGCACACAAAACTTGGCTGAGAGGAAACACTCGTGCTTACCTTGAGGCTAGGGGTCACGTTTACTTTGCACTTTAGCTAGGGCAAGCGTGGGATGAGCTCCTAGCAAGGCACTGGAGACCACCTGGATTCGTAGGAGAAAACTCACTTTCTTCACTGAGGCATTCCTAGAGGTGACTAGAAGACGGGTAACGGCAGTGTCTTTCCGTCAGCCTTGAGGCCGCCACTGTCGACCTTTCAAATGGGGAAAAGACTGCCTTTTTCCAGGCTTCTCAATTACCAACTGGATCACCCAGCACATACACCTCTCTTCTCTGACAATCCAAGGGAGACCCTTGGAACACAATTCGGCCTTCTGCGATGAAACTTTTGGATGCAGTGTGTGCTGCATGTGGTGAACGGCATAAACCTCCTAATGCCCTCAGCAGGCCTAGGTGACTTTGGATGTTCCAAATGTCTAGCAATGCTCAGGGTTACTCTCTACATTATTTCGGGCTAGACCTAAAGTCCCGTGTCCGCATCACTTAGAGAGACGTCGAGCAGGAGTCCCCAAACCGAATTGGAGCCCCGGTGGTTTCTTTCAGGGCAGCTTCGTTTTTCTCAACGTGGCAGACACGCAGGGAACGAAACCCTGCCAAGAACCGCGTTCCTGAGGCTGATTCAAAACTGTGGAACGCCAGCCATAGAGGACACCTTAGTTCCCAGCCCTTCCAACTGCATAGGGAGGGATGTGCGCAGAGCTCTGTATCCCTTGATGGCGCTCAGAAGGCTTTGGGTACACAGTGTACTTCCTTGGAAAGAAGTGCCCACGTGAGAGTCTTGAGCGCTGTGAGGCATACTAAGGCTAAAGCCGTCCGTTGACTAAGACCTCCTGAAAAACGGGACGCCCCTATCTGTGGGAATGGGAAAATGTGCACCTTACCTCGAGACTAGAGGTCACAGTTAGTGGGCACCTTAGCTACAGTATGCTCCTGGGGGGGAGCTCCCCGGAAGGAATCGCAGGCACCTGGTTTCTTTTGGAAAAACTCACTGCTCCTCAGAGGCATCTGTGGAGTGAATAGTATCCTGGTGGTGTGGTTTCCAGGCGGCTTGGGAGCTGCAACGAAGTGGCTTTCCAAAGGGGGAAAGGCGGGCTTCTCCCACGCCCTCCCAGTGCCAACCTGACCCCATGGCGCATTTACCAGCACTCTCTGACTGACACCCGGAGACTTTCAACAACACTGGGCCTTTCTATGATCCCACTTCGTTGGACAGGGGGTGTTTTGCGTACCACGAAGTGCAGCACCCGCTTAATGACTTAGTCAGGCATAGGGGACCTTGGATCGTCCAAATGCCTCACGGTTGCACCGGGTTTTCTGTACTTTCTGTCAGGCTGCACCTGCAGTGTACCTTGCGTCACAATAGTGAGATGACAGGTTAAGCGTTGCCAGGATGCACTTTAGGCTCAGGGTTTCTTTCAGTGCCGTTCGGAGGCCCTCCACACAGGGAGAGCCACGCTGAATGTCATACTGGCCAAAACGTTGTGCCGGGGCTGCCTTACAGCTGTAGACATCAAGCTCTGCAAGCGAGAAGCAGGTCACGGCCCTTCCCTCAGCGTAGAAAGAGTTGACGCCAGCAGTCTGTCCTGTGTTGTGTGGCCTGTAAAACAAAAAGGGGACTCACAGCGCACATGCTCTCCCTCAGAAGGGAACTCACAGGCGACTCTCTTAGGCCTACGCAAAGCCGCAGAGGAGTTAAAGCACGCTAGGGAGTCAGGGTTCATGGAGGTGGATGCACACAAAACTTGGCTGAGAGGAAACACTCGTGCTCACTTGAGGCTAGGGGTCACGTTTACTTTGCACTTTAGCTAGGGCAAGCGTGGGATGAGCTCCTAAGCAAGGCACAGGAGACCACCTGGATTCGTAGGAGAAAACTCACTTTCTTCACTGAGGCACTCCTAGAGGTGACTAGAAGACGGGTAACGGCAGTGTCTTTCCATCAGCCTTGAGGCCGCCACTGTCGACCCTTCAAATGGGGAAAAGACTGCCTTTTTCCAGGCTTCTCAATTAACAACTGGATCACCCAGCACATACACCTATCTTCTCTGACCATCCAAGGGAGACCCTTGGAACACAATTCGGCCTTCTGCGATGAAACTTTTGGATGCAGTGTGTGCTGCATGTGGTGAACGGCATAAACCTCCTAATGCCCTCAGCAGGCCTAGGTGACTTTGGATGTTCCAAATGTCTAGCAATGCTCGGGGTTACTCTCTACATTATTTCGGGCTAGACCTAAAGTCCCGTGTCCGCATCACTTAGAGAGACGTCGAGCAGGAGTCCCCAAACCGAATTGGAGCCCCGGTGGTTTCTTTCAGGGCAGCTTAGTTTTTCTCAATGTGGCAGACACGCAGGGAACGAAACCGTGCCAAGAACCTCGTTCCTGAGGCAGTTTCAAAGTTGTGGAACGCCAGCCATAGAGGACACCTTAGTTCCCGGCCCTTCCAACTGCATAGGGAGGGATGTGCCCAGAGCTCTGTATCCCTCGATTGCCCTCAGAAGGCTTTGGGTACACAGTGTACTTCCTTGGAGAGAAGTGCCCACGTGAGAGTCTTGAGCGCTGTGAGGCTTACTAAGGCTAAAGCCGTCCGTTGACTAAGACCTCCTGAAAACCGGGGCGCCCCTATCTGTTGGAATGGGAAAATGTGCACCTTACCTCGAGACTAGAGGTCACAGTTAGTGGGCACCTTAGCTACAGTATGCTCCTGGGGGGGAGCTCCCCGGAAGGAATCGCAAGCACCTGGTTTCTTTTGGAAAAACTCACTGCTCCTCAGAGGCATCTGTGGAGTGAATAGTATCCTGGTGGTGTGGTTTTCAGGCGGCTTGGAAGCTGCAACGCAGTGGCTTTCCAAAGGGGGAAAGTCGGGCTTCTCCCACGTTCTCCCAGTGCCAACGTGACCCCACGGCGCATTTACCAGCACTCTCTGACTGACACCCGGAGACTTTCAACAACACTGGGCCTTTCTATGAACACACTTCGTTGGACGGGGGGTGCTTTTCGTGCCACGAAGAGCAGCACCCGCTTAATGACTTAGTCAGGCATAGGGGACCTTGGATCGTCCAAATGCCTCACGGTTGCACCGGGTTTTCTGTACTTTCTGTCAGGCTGCACCTGCAGTGTACCTTGCGTCACAATAGTGAGATGACAGGTTAAGCGTTGCCAGGATGCACTTTAGGCTCAGGGATTCTTTCAGTGCCGTTCGGAGGCCCTCCACACATGGAGAGCCACGCTGAATGTCATACTGGCCAAAACGTTGTCCCGGGGCTGCCTTACAGCTGTAGACATCAAGCTCTGCTAGCGAGAAGCAGTTCACGGCCCTTCCCTCTGCGTAAAAAGAGTTGACGCCTGCAGTCTGTCCTGGGTTGTGTGGCCTGGAAACCAAAAAGGGGACTCACAGCGCACATGCTCTCCCTCAGAAGGGAACTCACAGGCGACTCTCTTAGGCCTACGCAAAGCCACAGAGGAATTAAAGCACACTAGGGAGTCAGGGTTCATGGAGGTGGCTGCACTCAAAACTTGGCTGAGAGGAAACACTCATGCTCACCTTGAGGCTAGGGGTCACGTTTACTTTGCACTTTAGCTAGGGCAAGCGTGGGATGAGCTCCTAAGCAAGGCACTGGAGACCACCTGGATTCGTAGGAGAAAACTCACTTTCTTCACTGAGGCACTCCTAGAGGTGACTAGAAGACGGGTAACGGCAGTGTCTTTCCATCAGCCTTGAGGCCGCCACTGTCGACCTTTCAAATGGGGAAAAGACTGCCTTTTTCCAGGCTTCTCAATTACCAACTGGGTCACCCAGCACATACACCTCTCTTCTCTGACAATCCAAGGGAGACCCTTGGAACACAATTCGGCCTTCTTCGATGAAACTTTTGGATGCAGTGTGTGCTGCATGTGGTGAACGGCATAAACCTCCTAATGCCCTCAGCAGGCCTAGGTGACTTTGGATGTTCCAAATGTCTAGCAATGCTCGGGGTTACTCTCTACATTATTTCGGGCTAGACCTAAAGTCCCGTTTCCGCATCACTTAGAGAGACGTCGAGCAGGAGTCCCCAAACCGAATTGGAGCCCCGGTGGTTTCTTTCAGGGCAGCTTAGTTTTTCTCAACGTGGCAGACACGCAGGGAACGAAACCCTGCCAAGAACCGCGTTCCTGAGGCGGTTTCAAAGTTGTGGAACGCCAGCCATAGAGGACACCTTAGTTCCCGGCCCTTCCAACTGCATAGGGAGGGATGTGCCCAGAGCTGTGTATCCCTCGATGGCGCTCAGAAGGCTTTGGGTACACAGTGTACTTCCTTGGAGAGAAGTGCCCACGTGAGAGTCTGGAGCGCTGTGAGGCATACTAAGGCTAAAGCCGTCCGTTGACTAAGACCTCCTGAAAACCGGGGCGCCCCTATCTGTGGGAATGGGTAAATGTGCACCTTACCTCGAGACTAGAGGTCACAGTTAGTGGGCACCTTAGCTACAGTATGCTCCTGGGGGGGAGCTCCCCGGAAGGAATCGCAAGCACCTGGTTTCTTTTGGAAAAACTCACTGCTCCTCAGAGGCATCTGTGGAGTGAATAGTATCCTGGTGGTGTGGTTTTCAGGCGGCTTGGAAGCTGCAACGCAGTGGCTTTCCAAAGGGGGAAAGTCGGGCTTCTCCCACGTTCTCCCAGTGCCAACGTGACCCCACGGCGCATTTACCAGCACTCTCTGACTGACACCCGGAGACTTTCAACAACACTGGGCCTTTCTATGAACACACTTCGTTGGACGGGGGGTGCTTTTCGTGCCACGAAGAGCAGCACCCGCTTAATGACTTAGTCAGGCATAGGGGACCTTGGATCGTCCAAATGCCTCACGGTTGCACCGGGTTTTCTGTACTTTCTGTCAGGCTGCACCTGCAGTGTACCTTGCGTCACAATAGTGAGATGACAGGTTAAGCGTTGCCAGGATGCACTTTAGGCTCAGGGATTCTTTCAGTGCCGTTCGGAGGCCCTCCACACAGGGAGAGCCACGCTGAATGTAATACTGGCCAAAACGTTGTCCCGGGGCTGCCTTACAGCTGTAGACATCAAGCTCTGCTAGCGAGAAGCAGTTCACGGCCCTTCCCTCTGCGTAAAAAGAGTTGACGCCAGCAGTCTGTCCTGTGTTGTGTGGCCTGGAAACCAAAAAGGGGACTCACAGCGCACATGCTCTCCCTCAGAAGGGAACTCACAGGCGACTCTCTTAGGCCTACGCAAAGCCACAGAGGAGTTAAAGCACGCTAGGGAGTCAGGGTTCATGGAGGTGGCTGCACTCAAAACTTGGCTGAGAGGAAACACTCATGCTCACCTTGAGGCTAGGGGTCACGTTTACTTTGCACTTTAGCTAGGGCAAGCGTGGGATGAGCTCCTAAGCAAGGCACTGGAGACCACCTGGATTCGTAGGAGAAAACTCACTTTCTTCACTGAGGCACTCCTAGAGGTGACTAGAAGACGGGTAACGGCAGTGTCTTTCCGTCAGCCTTGAGGCCGCCACTGTCGACCTTTCAAATGGGGAAAAGACTGCCTTTTTCCAGGCTTCTCAATTACCAACTGGATCACCCAGCACATACACCTCTCTTCTCTGACAATCCAAGGGAGACCCTTGGAACACAATTCGGCCTTCTGCGATGAAACTTTTGGATGCAGTGTGTGCTGCATGTGGTGAACGGCATAAACCTCCTAATGCCCTCAGCAGGCCTAGGTGACTTTGGATGTTCCAAATGTCTAGCAATGCTCGGGGTTACTCTCTACATTATTTCGGGCTAGACCTAAAGTCCCGTGTCCGCATCACTTAGAGAGACGTCGAGCAGGAGTCCCCAAACCGAATTGGAGCCCCGGTGGTTTCTTTCAGGGCAGCTTAGTTTTTCTCAACGTGGCAGACACGCAGGGAACGAAACCCTGCCAAGAACCGCGTTCCTGAGGCGGTTTCAAAGTTGTGGAACGCCAGCCATAGAGGACACCTTAGTTCCCGGCCCTTCCAACTGCATAGGGAGGGATGTGCCCAGAGCTGTGTATCCCTGGATGGCGCTCAGAAGGCTTTGGGTACACAGTGTACTTCCTTGGAGAGAAGTGCCCACGTGAGAGTCTGGAGCGCTGTGAGGCATACTAAGGCTAAAGCCGTCCGTTGACTAAGACCTCCTGAAAACCGGGGCGCCCCTATCTGTGGGAATGGGTAAATGTGCACCTTACCTCGAGACTAGAGGTCACAGTTAGTGGGCACCTTAGCTACAGTATGCTCCTGGGGGTGAGCTCCCCGGAAGGAATCGCAAGCACCTGGTTTCTTTTGGAAAAACTCACTGCTCCTCAGAGGCATCTGTGGAGTGAATAGTATCCTGGTGGTGTGGTTTTCAGGCGGCTTGGAAGCTGCAACGCAGTGGCTTTCCAAAGGGGGAAAGTCGGGCTTCTCCCACATTCTCCCAGTGCCAACGTGACCCCACGGGGCATTTACCAGCACTCTCTGACTGACACCCGGAGACTTTCAACAACACTGTGCCTTTCTATGAACACACTTCGTTGGACGGGGGGTGCTTTTCGTGCCACGAAGAGCAGCACCCGCTTAATGACTTAGTCAGGCATAGGGGACCTTGGATCGTCCAAATGCCTCACAGTTGTAGCGGGTTTTCTGTACTTTCTGTCAGGCTGCACCTGCAGTGTACCTTGCGTCACAATAGTGAGATGACAGGGTAAGCGTTGCCAGGATGCACTTTAGGCTCAGGGATTCTTTCAGTGCCGTTCGGAGGCCCTCCACACAGGGAGAGCCACGCTGAATGTCATACTGGCCGAAACGTTGTCCCGGGGCTGCCTTACAGCTGTAGACATCAAGCTCTGCAAGCGAGAAGCAGTTCATTGCCCTTCCCTCTGCGTAGAAAGAGTTGACCCCAGCAGTCTGTCCTGTGTTGTGTGGCTTGGAAAACAAAAAGGGAACTCACAGCACACATGCTCTCCCTCAGAAAGGAACTCACAGGCGACTCTCTTAGGCCTACGCAAAGCCGCAGAGGAGTTAAAGCACGCTAGGTAGTCAGGGTTCATGGAGGGGGCTGCACACAAAACTGGGCTGAGAGGAAACACTCGTGCTTACCTTGAGGCTAGGGGTCACGTTTACTTTGCACTTTAGCTAGGGCAAGCGTGGGATGAGCTCCTAGCAAGGCACTGGAGACCACCTGGATTCGTAGGAGAAAACTCACTTTCTTCACTGAGGCATTCCTAGAGGTGACTAGAAGACGGGTAACGGCAGTGTCTTTCCGTCAGCCTTGAGGCCGCCACTGTCGACCTTTCAAATGGGGAAAAGACTGCCTTTTTCCAGGCTTCTCAATTACCAACTGGATCACCCAGCACATACACCTCTCTTCTCTGACAATCCAAGGGAGACCCTTGGAACACAATTCGGCCTTCTGCGATGAAACTTTTGGATGCAGTGTGTGCTGCATGTGGTGAACGGCATAAACCTCCTAATGCCCTCAGCAGGCCTAGGTGACTTTGGATGTTCCAAATGTCTAGCAATGCTCAGGGTTACTCTCTACATTATTTCGGGCTAGACCTAAAGTCCCGTGTCCGCATCACTTAGAGAGACGTCGAGCAGGAGTCCCCAAACCGAATTGGAGCCCCGGTGGTTTCTTTCAGGGCAGCTTCGTTTTTCTCAACGTGGCAGACACGCAGGGAACGAAACCCTGCCAAGAACCGCGTTCCTGAGGCTGATTCAAAACTGTGGAACGCCAGCCATAGAGGACACCTTAGTTCCCAGCCCTTCCAACTGCATAGGGAGGGATGTGCCCAGAGCTCTGTATCCCTTGATGGCGCTCAGAAGGCTTTGGGTACACAGTGTACTTCCTTGGAAAGAAGTGCCCACGTGAGAGTCTTGAGCGCTGTGAGGCATACTAAGGCTAAAGCCGTCCGTTGACTAAGACCTCCTGAAAAACGGGACGCCCCTATCTGTGGGAATGGGAAAATGTGCACCTTACCTCGAGACTAGAGGTCACAGTTAGTGGGCACCTTAGCTACAGTATGCTCCTGGGGGGGAGCTCCCCGGAAGGAATCGCAGGCACCTGGTTTCTTTTGGAAAAACTCACTGCTCCTCAGAGGCATCTGTGGAGTGAATAGTATCCTGGTGGTGTGGTTTCCAGGCGGCTTGGGAGCTGCAACGAAGTGGCTTTCCAAAGGGGGAAAGGCGGGCTTCTCCCACGCTCTCCCAGTGCCAACCTGACCCCATGGCGCATTTACCAGCACTCTCTGACTGACACCCGGAGACTTTCAACAACACTGGGCCTTTCTATGATCCCACTTCGTTGGACAGGGGGTGTTTTGCGTACCACGAAGTGCAGCACCCGCTTAATGACTTAGTCAGGCATAGGGGACCTTGGATCGTCCAAATGCCTCACGGTTGCACCGGGTTTTCTGTACTTTCTGTCAGGCTGCACCTGCAGTGTACCTTGCGTCACAATAGTGAGATGACAGGTTAAGCGTTGCCAGGATGCACTTTAGGCTCAGGGTTTCTTTCAGTGCCGTTCGGAGGCCCTCCACACAGGGAGAGCCACGCTGAATGTCATACTGGCCAAAACGTTGTGCCGGGGCTGCCTTACAGCTGTAGACATCAAGCTCTGCAAGCGAGAAGCAGGTCACGGCCCTTCCCTCAGCGTAGAAAGAGTTGACACCAGCAGTCTGTCCTGTGTTGTGTGGCCTGTAAAACAAAAAGGGGACTCACAGCGCACATGCTCTCCCTCAGAAGGGAACTCACAGGCGACTCTCTTAGGCCTACGCAAAGCCGCAGAGGAGTTAAAGCACGCTAGGGAGTCAGGGTTCATGGAGGTGGATGCACACAAAACTTGGCTGAGAGGAAACACTCGTGCTCACTTGAGGCTAGGGGTCACGTTTACTTTGCACTTTAGCTAGGGCAAGCGTGGGATGAGCTCCTAAGCAAGGCACAGGAGACCACCTGGATTCGTAGGAGAAAACTCACTTTCTTCACTGAGGCACTCCTAGAGGTGACTAGAAGACGGGTAACGGCAGTGTCTTTCCATCAGCCTTGAGGCCGCCACTGTCGACCCTTCAAATGGGGAAAAGACTGCCTTTTTCCAGGCTTCTCAATTAACAACTGGATCACCCAGCACATACACCTATCTTCTCTGACCATCCAAGGGAGACCCTTGGAACACAATTCGGCCTTCTGCGATGAAACTTTTGGATGCAGTGTGTGCTGCATGTGGTGAACGGCATAAACCTCCTAATGCCCTCAGCAGGCCTAGGTGACTTTGGATGTTCCAAATGTCTAGCAATGCTCGGGGTTACTCTCTACATTATTTCGGGCTAGACCTAAAGTCCCGTGTCCGCATCACTTAGAGAGACGTCGAGCAGGAGTCCCCAAACCGAATTGGAGCCCCGGTGGTTT
This sequence comes from Mesoplodon bidens, assembly GCF_964165515.1. Taxonomy (NCBI): domain Eukaryota; kingdom Metazoa; phylum Chordata; class Mammalia; order Artiodactyla; family Ziphiidae; genus Mesoplodon; species Mesoplodon bidens. The sequence continues at coordinate 103,272 of NW_027671447.1, forward strand.
CTTTCAGGGCAGCTTAGTTTTTCTCAATGTGGCAGACACGCAGGGAACGAAACCGTGCCAAGAACCGCGTTCCTGAGGCAGTTTCAAAGTTGTGGAACGCCAGCCATAGAGGACACCTTAGTTCCCGGCCCTTCCAACTGCATAGGGAGGGATGTGCCCAGAGCTCTGTATCCCTCGATTGCCCTCAGAAGGCTTTGGGTACACAGTGTACTTCCTTGGAGAGAAGTGCCCACGTGAGAGTCTTGAGCGCTGTGAGGCTTACTAAGGCTAAAGCCGTCCGTTGACTAAGACCTCCTGAAAACCGGGGCGCCCCTATCTGTTGGAATGGGAAAATGTGCACCTTACCTCGAGACTAGAGGTCACAGTTAGTGGGCACCTTAGCTACAGTATGCTCCTGGGGGTGAGCTCCCCGGAAGGAATCGCAAGCACCTGGTTTCTTTTGGAAAAACTCACTGCTCCTCAGAGGCATCTGTGGAGTGAATAGTATCCTGGTGGTGTGGTTTTCAGGCGGCTTGGAAGCTGCAACGCAGTGGCTTTCCAAAGGGGGAAAGTCGGGCTTCTCCCACATTCTCCCAGTGCCAACGTGACCCCACGGGGCATTTACCAGCACTCTCTGACTGACACCCGGAGACTTTCAACAACACTGTGCCTTTCTATGAACACACTTCGTTGGACGGGGGGTGCTTTTCGTGCCACGAAGAGCAGCACCCGCTTAATGACTTAGTCAGGCATAGGGGACCTTGGATCGTCCAAATGCCTCACAGTTGTAGCGGGTTTTCTGTACTTTCTGTCAGGCTGCACCTGCAGTGTACCTTGCGTCACAATAGTGAGATGACAGGGTAAGCGTTGCCAGGATGCACTTTAGGCTCAGGGATTCTTTCAGTGCCGTTCGGAGGCCCTCCACACAGGGAGAGCCACGCTGAATGTCATACTGGCCGAAACGTTGTCCCGGGGCTGCCTTACAGCTGTAGACATCAAGCTCTGCAAGCGAGAAGCAGTTCATTGCCCTTCCCTCTGCGTAGAAAGAGTTGACCCCAGCAGTCTGTCCTGTGTTGTGTGGCTTGGAAAACAAAAAGGGAACTCACAGCACACATGCTCTCCCTCAGAAAGGAACTCACAGGCGACTCTCTTAGGCCTACGCAAAGCCGCAGAGGAGTTAAAGCACGCTAGGTAGTCAGGGTTCATGGAGGGGGCTGCACACAAAACTTGGCTGAGAGGAAACACTCGTGCTTACCTTGAGGCTAGGGGTCACGTTTACTTTGCACTTTAGCTAGGGCAAGCGTGGGATGAGCTCCTAGCAAGGCACTGGAGACCACCTGGATTCGTAGGAGAAAACTCACTTTCTTCACTGAGGCATTCCTAGAGGTGACTAGAAGACGGGTAACGGCAGTGTCTTTCCGTCAGCCTTGAGGCCGCCACTGTCGACCTTTCAAATGGGGAAAAGACTGCCTTTTTCCAGGCTTCTCAATTACCAACTGGATCACCCAGCACATACACCTCTCTTCTCTGACAATCCAAGGGAGACCCTTGGAACACAATTCGGCCTTCTGCGATGAAACTTTTGGATGCAGTGTGTGCTGCATGTGGTGAACGGCATAAACCTCCTAATGCCCTCAGCAGGCCTAGGTGACTTTGGATGTTCCAAATGTCTAGCAATGCTCAGGGTTACTCTCTACATTATTTCGGGCTAGACCTAAAGTCCCGTGTCCGCATCACTTAGAGAGACGTCGAGCAGGAGTCCCCAAACCGAATTGGAGCCCCGGTGGTTTCTTTCAGGGCAGCTTCGTTTTTCTCAACGTGGCAGACACGCAGGGAACGAAACCCTGCCAAGAACCGCGTTCCTGAGGCTGATTCAAAACTGTGGAACGCCAGCCATAGAGGACACCTTAGTTCCCAGCCCTTCCAACTGCATAGGGAGGGATGTGCCCAGAGCTCTGTATCCCTTGATGGCGCTCAGAAGGCTTTGGGTACACAGTGTACTTCCTTGGAAAGAAGTGCCCACGTGAGAGTCTTGAGCGCTGTGAGGCATACTAAGGCTAAAGCCGTCCGTTGACTAAGACCTCCTGAAAAACGGGACGCCCCTATCTGTGGGAATGGGAAAATGTGCACCTTACCTCGAGACTAGAGGTCACAGTTAGTGGGCACCTTAGCTACAGTATGCTCCTGGGGGGGAGCTCCCCGGAAGGAATCGCAGGCACCTGGTTTCTTTTGGAAAAACTCACTGCTCCTCAGAGGCATCTGTGGAGTGAATAGTATCCTGGTGGTGTGGTTTCCAGGCGGCTTGGGAGCTGCAACGAAGTGGCTTTCCAAAGGGGGAAAGGCGGGCTTCTCCCACGCTCTCCCAGTGCCAACCTGACCCCATGGCGCATTTACCAGCACTCTCTGACTGACACCCGGAGACTTTCAACAACACTGGGCCTTTCTATGATCCCACTTCGTTGGACAGGGGGTGTTTTGCGTACCACGAAGTGCAGCACCCGCTTAATGACTTAGTCAGGCATAGGGGACCTTGGATCGTCCAAATGCCTCACAGTTGTAGCGGGTTTTCTGTACTTTCTGTCAGGCTGCACCTGCAGTGTACCTTGCGTCACAATAGTGAGATGACAGGGTAAGCGTTGCCAGGATGCACTTTAGGCTCAGGGATTCTTTCAGTGCCGTTCGGAGGCCCTCCACACAGGGAGAGCCACGCTGAATGTCATACTGGCCGAAACGTTGTCCCGGGGCTGCCTTACAGCTGTAGACATCAAGCTCTGCAAGCGAGAAGCAGTTCATTGCCCTTCCCTCTGCGTAGAAAGAGTTGACCCCAGCAGTCTGTCCTGTGTTGTGTGGCTTGGAAAACAAAAAGGGAACTCACAGCACACATGCTCTCCCTCAGAAAGGAACTCACAGGCGACTCTCTTAGGCCTACGCAAAGCCGCAGAGGAGTTAAAGCACGCTAGGTAGTCAGGGTTCATGGAGGGGGCTGCACACAAAACTTGGCTGAGAGGAAACACTCGTGCTTACCTTGAGGCTAGGGGTCACGTTTACTTTGCACTTTAGCTAGGGCAAGCGTGGGATGAGCTCCTAGCAAGGCACTGGAGACCACCTGGATTCGTAGGAGAAAACTCACTTTCTTCACTGAGGCATTCCTAGAGGTGACTAGAAGACGGGTAACGGCAGTGTCTTTCCGTCAGCCTTGAGGCCGCCACTGTCGACCTTTTAAATGGGGAAAAGACTGCCTTTTTCCAGGCTTCTCAATTACCAACTGGATCACCCAGCACATACACCTCTCTTCTCTGACAATCCAAGGGAGACCCTTGGAACACAATTCGGCCTTCTGCGATGAAACTTTTGGATGCAGTGTGTGCTGCATGTGGTGAACGGCATAAACCTCCTAATGCCCTCAGCAGGCCTAGGTGACTTTGGATGTTCCAAATGTCTAGCAATGCTCAGGGTTACTCTCTACATTATTTCGGGCTAGACCTAAAGTCCCGTGTCCGCATCACTTAGAGAGACGTCGAGCAGGAGTCCCCAAACCGAATTGGAGCCCCGGTGGTTTCTTTCAGGGCAGCTTCGTTTTTCTCAACGTGGCAGACACGCAGGGAACGAAACCCTGCCAAGAACCGCGTTCCTGAGGCTGATTCAAAACTGTGGAACGCCAGCCATAGAGGACACCTTAGTTCCCAGCCCTTCCAACTGCATAGGGAGGGATGTGCCCAGAGCTCTGTATCCCTTGATGGCGCTCAGAAGGCTTTGGGTACACAGTGTACTTCCTTGGAAAGAAGTGCCCACGTGAGAGTCTTGAGCGCTGTGAGGCATACTAAGGCTAAAGCCGTCCGTTGACTAAGACCTCCTGAAAAACGGGACGCCCCTATCTGTGGGAATGGGAAAATGTGCACCTTACCTCGAGACTAGAGGTCACAGTTAGTGGGCACCTTAGCTACAGTATGCTCCTGGGGGGGAGCTCCCCGGAAGGAATCGCAGGCACCTGGTTTCTTTTGGAAAAACTCACTGCTCCTCAGAGGCATCTGTGGAGTGAATAGTATCCTGGTGGTGTGGTTTCCAGGCGGCTTGGGAGCTGCAACGAAGTGGCTTTCCAAAGGGGGAAAGGCGGGCTTCTCCCACGCTCTCCCAGTGCCAACCTGACCCCATGGCGCATTTACCAGCACTCTCTGACTGACACCCGGAGACTTTCAACAACACTGGGCCTTTCTATGATCCCACTTCGTTGGACAGGGGGTGTTTTGCGTACCACGAAGTGCAGCACCCGCTTAATGACTTAGTCAGGCATAGGGGACCTTGGATCGTCCAAATGCCTCACGGTTGCACCGGGTTTTCTGTACTTTCTGTCAGGCTGCACCTGCAGTGTACCTTGCGTCACAATAGTGAGATGACAGGTTAAGCGTTGCCAGGATGCACTTTAGGCTCAGGGTTTCTTTCAGTGCCGTTCGGAGGCCCTCCACACAGGGAGAGCCACGCTGAATGTCATACTGGCCAAAACGTTGTGCCGGGGCTGCCTTACAGCTGTAGACATCAAGCTCTGCAAGCGAGAAGCAGGTCACGGCCCTTCCCTCAGCGTAGAAAGAGTTGACACCAGCAGTCTGTCCTGTGTTGTGTGGCCTGTAAAACAAAAAGGGGACTCACAGCGCACATGCTCTCCCTCAGAAGGGAACTCACAGGCGACTCTCTTAGGCCTACGCAAAGCCGCAGAGGAGTTAAAGCACGCTAGGGAGTCAGGGTTCATGGAGGTGGATGCACACAAAACGTGGCTGAGAGGAAACACTCGTGCTCACTTGAGGCTAGGGGTCACGTTTACTTTGCACTTTAGCTAGGGCAAGCGTGGGATGAGCTCCTAAGCAAGGCACAGGAGACCACCTGGATTCGTAGGAGAAAACTCACTTTCTTCACTGAGGCACTCCTAGAGGTGACTAGAAGACGGGTAACGGCAGTGTCTTTCCATCAGCCTTGAGGCCGCCACTGTCGACCCTTCAAATGGGGAAAAGACTGCCTTTTTCCAGGCTTCTCAATTAACAACTGGATCACCCAGCACATACACCTATCTTCTCTGACCATCCAAGGGAGACCCTTGGAACACAATTCGGCCTTCTGCGATGAAACTTTTGGATGCAGTGTGTGCTGCATGTGGTGAACGGCATAAACCTCCTAATGCCCTCAGCAGGCCTAGGTGACTTTGGATGTTCCAAATGTCTAGCAATGCTCGGGGTTACTCTCTACATTATTTCGGGCTAGACCTAAAGTCCCGTGTCCGCATCACTTAGAGAGACGTCGAGCAGGAGTCCCCAAACCGAATTGGAGCCCCGGTGGTTTCTTTCAGGGCAGCTTAGTTTTTCTCAATGTGGCAGACACGCAGGGAACGAAACCGTGCCAAGAACCGCGTTCCTGAGGCAGTTTCAAAGTTGTGGAACGCCAGCCATAGAGGACACCTTAGTTCCCGGCCCTTCCAACTGCATAGGGAGGGATGTGCCCAGAGCTCTGTATCCCTCGATTGCCCTCAGAAGGCTTTGGGTACACAGTGTACTTCCTTGGAGAGAAGTGCCCACGTGAGAGTCTTGAGCGCTGTGAGGCTTACTAAGGCTAAAGCCGTCCGTTGACTAAGACCTCCTGAAAACCGGGGCGCCCCTATCTGTTGGAATGGGAAAATGTGCACCTTACCTCGAGACTAGAGGTCACAGTTAGTGGGCACCTTAGCTACAGTATGCTCCTGGGGGGGAGCTCCCCGGAAGGAATCGCAAGCACCTGGTTTCTTTTGGAAAAACTCACTGCTCCTCAGAGGCATCTGTGGAGTGAATAGTATCCTGGTGGTGTGGTTTTCAGGCGGCTTGGAAGCTGCAACGCAGTGGCTTTCCAAAGGGGGAAAGTCGGGCTTCTCCCACGTTCTCCCAGTGCCAACGTGACCCCACGGCGCATTTACCAGCACTCTCTGACTGACACCCGGAGACTTTCAACAACACTGGGCCTTTCTATGAACACACTTCGTTGGACGGGGGGTGCTTTTCGTGCCACGAAGAGCAGCACCCGCTTAATGACTTAGTCAGGCATAGGGGACCTTGGATCGTCCAAATGCCTCACGGTTGCACCGGGTTTTCTGTACTTTCTGTCAGGCTGCACCTGCAGTGTACCTTGCGTCACAATAGTGAGATGACAGGTTAAGCGTTGCCAGGATGCACTTTAGGCTCAGGGATTCTTTCAGTGCCGTTCGGAGGCCCTCCACACAGGGAGAGCCACGCTGAATGTCATACTGGCCAAAACGTTGTCCCGGGGCTGCCTTACAGCTGTAGACATCAAGCTCTGCTAGCGAGAAGCAGTTCACGGCCCTTCCCTCTGCGTAAAAAGAGTTGACGCCTGCAGTCTGTCCTGGGTTGTGTGGCCTGGAAACCAAAAAGGGGACTCACAGCGCACATGCTCTCCCTCAGAAGGGAACTCACAGGCGACTCTCTTAGGCCTACGCAAAGCCACAGAGGAGTTAAAGCACACTAGGGAGTCAGGGTTCATGGAGGTGGCTGCACTCAAAACTTGGCTGAGAGGAAACACTCATGCTCACCTTGAGGCTAGGGGTCACGTTTACTTTGCACTTTAGCTAGGGCAAGCGTGGGATGAGCTCCTAAGCAAGGCACTGGAGACCACCTGGATTCGTAGGAGAAAACTCACTTTCTTCACTGAGGCACTCCTAGAGGTGACTAGAAGACGGGTAACGGCAGTGTCTTTCCATCAGCCTTGAGGCCGCCACTGTCGACCTTTCAAATGGGGAAAAGACTGCCTTTTTCCAGGCTTCTCAATTACCAACTGGGTCACCCAGCACATACACCTCTCTTCTCTGACAATCCAAGGGAGACCCTTGGAACACAATTCGGCCTTCTTCGATGAAACTTTTGGATGCAGTGTGTGCTGCATGTGGTGAACGGCATAAACCTCCTAATGCCCTCAGCAGGCCTAGGTGACTTTGGATGTTCCAAATGTCTAGCAATGCTCGGGGTTACTCTCTACATTATTTCGGGCTAGACCTAAAGTCCCGTTTCCGCATCACTTAGAGAGACGTCGAGCAGGAGTCCCCAAACCGAATTGGAGCCCCGGTGGTTTCTTTCAGGGCAGCTTAGTTTTTCTCAACGTGGCAGACACGCAGGGAACGAAACCCTGCCAAGAACCGCGTTCCTGAGGCGGTTTCAAAGTTGTGGAACGCCAGCCATAGAGGACACCTTAGTTCCCGGCCCTTCCAACTGCATAGGGAGGGATGTGCCCAGAGCTGTGTATCCCTCGATGGCGCTCAGAAGGCTTTGGGTACACAGTGTACTTCCTTGGAGAGAAGTGCCCACGTGAGAGTCTGGAGCGCTGTGAGGCATACTAAGGCTAAAGCCGTCCGTTGACTAAGACCTCCTGAAAACCGGGGCGCCCCTATCTGTGGGAATGGGTAAATGTGCACCTTACCTCGAGACTAGAGGTCACAGTTAGTGGGCACCTTAGCTACAGTATGCTCCTGGGGGGGAGCTCCCCGGAAGGAATCGCAAGCACCTGGTTTCTTTTGGAAAAACTCACTGCTCCTCAGAGGCATCTGTGGAGTGAATAGTATCCTGGTGGTGTGGTTTTCAGGCGGCTTGGAAGCTGCAACGCAGTGGCTTTCCAAAGGGGGAAAGTCGGGCTTCTCCCACGTTCTCCCAGTGCCAACGTGACCCCACGGCGCATTTACCAGCACTCTCTGACTGACACCCGGAGACTTTCAACAACACTGGGCCTTTCTATGAACACACTTCGTTGGACGGGGGGTGCTTTTCGTGCCACGAAGAGCAGCACCCGCTTAATGACTTAGTCAGGCATAGGGGACCTTGGATCGTCCAAATGCCTCACGGTTGCACCGGGTTTTCTGTACTTTCTGTCAGGCTGCACCTGCAGTGTACCTTGCGTCACAATAGTGAGATGACAGGTTAAGCGTTGCCAGGATGCACTTTAGGCTCAGGGATTCTTTCAGTGCCGTTCGGAGGCCCTCCACACAGGGAGAGCCACGCTGAATGTAATACTGGCCAAAACGTTGTCCCGGGGCTGCCTTACAGCTGTAGACATCAAGCTCTGCTAGCGAGAAGCAGTTCACGGCCCTTCCCTCTGCGTAAAAAGAGTTGACGCCAGCAGTCTGTCCTGTGTTGTGTGGCCTGGAAACCAAAAAGGGGACTCACAGCGCACATGCTCTCCCTCAGAAGGGAACTCACAGGCGACTCTCTTAGGCCTACGCAAAGCCACAGAGGAGTTAAAGCACGCTAGGGAGTCAGGGTTCATGGAGGTGGCTGCACTCAAAACTTGGCTGAGAGGAAACACTCATGCTCACCTTGAGGCTAGGGGTCACGTTTACTTTGCACTTTAGCTAGGGCAAGCGTGGGATGAGCTCCTAAGCAAGGCACTGGAGACCACCTGGATTCGTAGGAGAAAACTCACTTTCTTCACTGAGGCACTCCTAGAGGTGACTAGAAGACGGGTAACGGCAGTGTCTTTCCGTCAGCCTTGAGGCCGCCACTGTCGACCTTTCAAATGGGGAAAAGACTGCCTTTTTCCAGGCTTCTCAATTACCAACTGGATCACCCAGCACATACACCTCTCTTCTCTGACAATCCAAGGGAGACCCTTGGAACACAATTCGGCCTTCTGCGATGAAACTTTTGGATGCAGTGTGTGCTGCATGTGGTGAACGGCATAAACCTCCTAATGCCCTCAGCAGGCCTAGGTGACTTTGGATGTTCCAAATGTCTAGCAATGCTCGGGGTTACTCTCTACATTATTTCGGGCTAGACCTAAAGTCCCGTTTCCGCATCACTTAGAGAGACGTCGAGCAGGAGTCCCCAAACCGAATTGGAGCCCCGGTGGTTTCTTTCAGGGCAGCTTAGTTTTTCTCAACGTGGCAGACACGCAGGGAATGAAACCCTGCCAAGAACCGCGTTCCTGAGGCGGTTTCAAAGTTGTGGAACGCCAGCCATAGAGGACACCTTAGTTCCCGGCCCTTCCAACTGCATAGGGAGGGATGTGCCCAGAGCTGTGTATCCCTGGATGGCGCTCAGAAGGCTTTGGGTACACAGTGTACTTCCTTGGAGAGAAGTGCCCACGTGAGAGTCTGGAGCGCTGTGAGGCATACTAAGGCTAAAGCCGTCCGTTGACTAAGACCTCCTGAAAACCGGGGCGCCCCTATCTGTGGGAATGGGTAAATGTGCACCTTACCTCGAGACTAGAGGTCACAGTTAGTGGGCACCTTAGCTACAGTATGCTCCTGGGGGTGAGCTCCCCGGAAGGAATCGCAAGCACCTGGTTTCTTTTGGAAAAACTCACTGCTCCTCAGAGGCATCGGTGGAGTGAATAGTATCCTGGTGGTGTGGTTTTCAGGCGGCTTGGAAGCTGCAACGCAGTGGCTTTCCAAAGGGGGAAAGTCGGGCTTCTCCCACGTTCTCCCAGTGCCAACGTGACCCCACGGCGCATTTACCAGCACTCTCTGACTGACACCCGGAGACTTTCAACAACACTGGGCCTTTCTATGAACACACTTCGTTGGACGGGGGGTGCTTTTCGTGCCACGAAGAGCAGCACCCGCTTAATGACTTAGTCAGGCATAGGGGACCTTGGATCGTCCAAATGCCTCACGGTTGCACCGGGTTTGCTGTACTTTCTGTCAGGCTGCACCTGCAGTGTACCTTGCGTCACAATAGTGAGATGACAGGTTAAGCGTTGCCAGGATGCACTTTAGGCTCAGGGATTCTTTCAGTGCCGTTCGGAGGCCCTCCACACAGTGAGAGCCACGCAGAATGTAATACTGGCCAAAACGTTGTCCCGGGGCTGCCTTACAGCTGTAGACATCAAGCTCTGCTAGCGAGAAGCAGTTCACTGCCCTTCCCTCTGCGTAAAAAGAGTTGACGCCAGCAGTCTGTCCTGTGTTGTGTGGCCTGGAAACCAAAAAGGGGACTCACAGCGCACATGCTCTCCCTCAGAAGGGAACTCACAGGCGACTCTCTTAGGCCTACGCAAAGCCACAGAGGAGTTAAAGCACGCTAGGGAGTCAGGGTTCATGGAGGTGGCTGCACTCAAAACTTGGCTGAGAGGAAACACTCATGCTCACCTTGAGGCTAGAAGTCACGTTTACTTTGCACTTTAGCTAGGGCAAGCGTGGGATGAGCTCCTAGCAAGGCACTGGAGACCACCTGGATTCGTAGGAGAAAACTCACTTGCTTCACTGAGGCATTCCTAGAGGTGACTAGAAGACGGGTAACGGCAGTGTCTTTCCGTCAGCCTTGAGGCCGCCACTGTCGACCTTTCAAATGGGGAAAAGACTGCCTTTTTCCAGGCTTCTCAATTACCAACTGGATCACCCAGCACATACACCTCTCTTCTCTGACAATCCAAGGGAGACCCTTGGAACACAATTCGGCCTTCTGCGATGAAACTTTTGGATGCAGTGTGTGCTGCATGTGGTGAACGGCATAAACCTCCTAATGCCCTCAGCAGGCCTAGGTGACTTTGGATGTTCCAAATGTCTAGCAATGCTCGGGGTTACTCTCTACATTATTTCGGGCTAGACCTAAAGTCCCGTTTCCGCATCACTTAGATAGACGTCGAGCAGGAGTCCCCAAACCGAATTGGAGCCCCGGTGGTTTCTTTCAGGGCAGCTTAGTTTTCTCAACGTGGCAGACACGCAGGGAATGAAACCCTGCCAAGAGCCGCGTTCCTGAGGCTGTTTCAAAGCTGTGGAACGCCAGCCATAGAGGACACCTTAGTTCCCGGCCCTTCCAACTGCATAGGGAGGGATGTGCCCAGAGCTGTGTATCCCTGGATGGCGCTCAGAAGGCTTTGGGTACACAGTGTACTTCCTTGGAGAGAAGTGCCCACGTGAGAGTCTGGAGCGCTGTGAGGCATACTAAGGCTAAAGCCGTCCGTTGACTAAGACCTCCTGAAAACCGGGGCGCCCCTATCTGTGGGAATGGGTAAATGTGCACCTTACCTCGAGACTAGAGGTCACAGTTAGTGGGCACCTTAGCTACAGTATGCTCCTGGGGGTGAGCTCCCCGGAAGGAATCGCAAGCACCTGGTTTCTTTTGGAAAAACTCACTGCTCCTCAGAGGCATCTGTGGAGTGAATAGTATCCTGGTGGTGTGGTTTTCAGGCGGCTTGGAAGCTGCAACGCAGTGGCTTTCCAAAGGGGGAAAGTCGGGCTTCTCCCACGTTCTCCCAGTGCCAACGTGACCCCATGGCGCATTTACCAGCACTCTCTGACTGACACCCGGAGACTTTCAACAACACTGGGCCTTTCTATGAACACACTTCGTTGGACGGGGGGTGCTTTTCGTGCCACGAAGAGCAGCACCCGCTTAATGACTTAGTCAGGCATAGGGGACCTTGGATCGTCCAAATGCCTCACGGTTGCACCGGGTTTTCTGTACTTTCTGTCAGGCTGCACCTGCAGTGTACCTTGCGTCACAATAGTGAGATGACAGGTTAAGCGTTGCCAGGATGCACTTTAGGCTCAGGGATTCTTTCAGTGCCGTTCGGAGGCCCTCCACACAGGGAGAGCCACGCTGAATGTCATACTGGCCGAAACGTTGTCCCGGGGCTGCCTTACAGCTGAAGACATCAAGCTCTGCAAGCGAGAAGCAGTTCATTGCCCTTCCCTCTGCGTAGAAAGAGTTGACCCCAGCAGTCTGTCCTGTGTTGTGTGGCTTGGAAAACAAAAAGGGAACTCACAGCGCACATGCTCTCCCTCAGAAGGGAACTCACAGGCGACTCTCTTAGGCCTACGCAAAGCCGCAGAGGAGTTAAAGCACTCTATGGAGTCAGGGTTCATGGAGGTGGCTGCACACAAAACTTGGCTGAGAGAAAATACTCGTGCTTACCTTGTGGCTAGGGGTCACGTTTACTTTGCACTTTAGGTAGGGCAAGCGTGGGATGAGCTCCTAGCAAGGCACTGGAGACCACCTGGATTCGTAGGAGAAAACTCACTTGCTTCACTGAGGCATTTCTAGAGGTGACTAAAAGACGGGTAACGGCAGTGTCTTTCCGTCAGCCTTGAGGCCGCCACTGTCGACCTTTCAAATGGGGAAAAGACTGCCTTTTTCCAGGCTTCTCAATTACCAACTGGATCACCCAGCACATACACCTATCTTCTCTGACAATCCAAGGGAGACCCTTGGAACACAATTCGGCCTTCTGCGATGAAACTTTTGGATGCAGTGTGTGCTGCATGTGGTGAACGGCATAAACCTCCTAATGCCCTCAGCAGGCCTAGGTGACTTTGGATGTTCCAAATGTCTAGCAATGCTCGGGGTTACTCTCTACATTATTTCGGGCTAGACCTAAAGTCCCGTTTCCGCATCACTTAGAGAGACGTCGAGCAGGAGTCCCCAAACCGAATTGGAGCCCCGGTGGTTTCTTTCAGGGCAGCTTAGTTTTTCTCAACGTGGCAGACATGCAGGGAACGAAACCCTGCCAAGAACCGCGTTCCTGAGGCGGTTTCAAAGTTGTGGAACGCCAGCCATAGAGGACACCTTAGTTCCCGGCCCTTCCAACAGCATAGGGAGGGATGTGCCCAGAGCTGTGTATCCCTGGATGGCGCTCAGAAGGCTTTGGGTACACAGTGTACTTCCTTGGAGAGAAGTGCCCACGTGAGAGTCTGGAGCGCTGTGAGGCATACTAAGGCTAAAGCCGTTCGTTGACTAAGACCTCCTGAAAACCGGGGCGCCCCTATCTGTGGGAATGGGTAAATGTGCACCTTACCTCGAGACTAGAGGTCACAGTTAGTGGGCACCTTAGCTACAGTATGCTCCTGGGCGGGAGCTCCCCGGAAGGAATCGCAAGCACCTGGTTTCTTTTGGAAAAACTCACTGCTCCTCAGAGGCATCTGTGGAGTGAATAGTATCCTGGTGGTGTGGTTTTCAGGCGGCTTGGAAGCTGCAACGCAGTGGCTTTCCAAAGGGGGAAAGTCGGGCTTCTCCCACGTTCTCCCAGTGCCAACGTGACCCCACGGCGCATTTACCAGCACTCTCTGACTGACACCCGGAGACTTTCAACAACACTGGGCCTTTCTATGAACACACTTCGTTGGACGGGGGGTGCTTTTCGTGCCACGAAGAGCAGCACCCGCTTAATGACTTAGTCAGGCATAGGGGACCTTGGATCGTCCAAATGCCTCACGGTTGCACCGGGTTTTCTGTACTTTCTGTCAGGCTGCACCTGCAGTGTACCTTGCGTCACAATAGTGAGATGACAGGTTAAGCGTTGCCAGGATGCACTTTAGGCTCAGGGATTCTTTCAGTGCCGTTCGGAGGCCCTCCACACAGGGAGAGCCACGCTGAATGTAATACTGGCCAAAACGTTGTCCCGGGGCTGCCTTACAGCTGTAGACATCAAGCTCTGCTAGCGAGAAGCAGTTCACGGCCCTTCCCTCTGCGTAAAAAGAGTTGACGCCTGCAGTCTGTCCTGGGTTGTGTGGCCTGGAAACCAAAAAGGGGACTCACAGCGCACATGCTCTCCCTCAGAAGGGAACTCACAGGCGACTCTCTTAGGCCTACGCAAAGCCACAGAGGAGTTAAAGCACGCTAGGGAGTCAGGGTTCATGGAGGTGGCTGCACTCAAAACTTGGCTGAGAGGAAACACTCATGCTCACCTTGAGGCTAGGGGTCACGTTTACTTTGCACTTTAGCTAGGGCAAGCGTGGGATGAGCTCCTAAGCAAGGCGCTGGAGACCACCTGGATTCGTAGGAGAAAACTCACTTTCTTCACTGAGGCACTCCTAGAGGTGACTAGAAGACGGGTAACGGCAGTGTCTTTCCGTCAGCCTTGAGGCCGCCACTGTCGACCTTTCAAATGGGGAAAAGACTGCCTTTTTCCAGGCTTCTCAATTACCAACTGGGTCACCCAGCACATACACCTCTCTTCTCTGACAATCCAAGGGAGACCCTTGGAACACAATTCGGCCTTCTGCGATGAAACTTTTGGATGCAGTGTGTGCTGCATGTGGTGAACGGCATAAACCTCCTAATGCCCTCAGCAGGCCTAGGTGACTTTGGATGTTCCAAATGTCTAGCAATGCTCGGGGTTACTCTCTACATTATTTCGGGCTAGACCTAAAGTCCCGTTTCCGCATCACTTAGAGAGACGTCGAGCAGGAGTCCACAAACCGAATTGGAGCCCCGGTGGTTTCTTTCAGGGCAGCTTAGTTTTTCTCAACGTGGCAGACACGCAGGGAACGAAACCCTGCCAAGAACCGCGTTCCTGAGGCGGTTTCAAAGTTGTGGAACGCCAGCCATAGAGGACACCTTAGTTCCCGGCCCTTCCAACTGCATAGGGAGGGATGTGCCCAGAGCTGTGTATCCCTGGATGGCGCTCAGAAGGCTTTGGGTACACAGTGTACTTCCTTGGAGAGAAGTGCCCACGTGAGAGTCTGGAGCGCTGTGAGGCATACTAAGGCTAAAGCCGTCCGTTGACTAAGACCTCCTGAAAACCGGGGCGCCCCTATCTGTGGGAATGGGTAAATGTGCACCTTACCTCGAGACTAGAGGTCACAGTTAGTGGGCACCTTAGCTACAGTATGCTCCTGGGGGTGAGCTCCCCGGAAGGAATCGCAAGCACCTGGTTTCTTTTGGAAAAACTCACTGCTCCTCAGAGGCATCTGTGGAGTGAATAGTATCCTGGTGGTGTGGTTTTCAGGCGGCTTGGAAGCTGCAACGCAGTGGCTTTCCAAAGGGGGAAAGTCGGGCTTCTCCCACGTTCTCCCAGTGCCAACGTGACCCCACGGCGCATTTACCAGCACTCTCTGACTGACACCCGGAGACTTTCAACAACACTGGGCCTTTCTATGAACACACTTCGTTGGACGGGGGGTGCTTTTCGTGCCACGAAGAGCAGCACCCGCTTAATGACTTAGTCAGGCATAGGGGACCTTGGATCGTCCAAATGCCTCACGGTTGCACCGGGTTTTCTGTACTTTCTGTCAGGCTGCACCTGCAGTGTACCTTGCGTCACAATAGTGAGATGACAGGTTAAGCGTTGCCAGGATGCACTTTAGGCTCAGGGATTCTTTCAGTGCCGTTCGGAGGCCCTCCACACAGGGAGAGCCACGCTGAATGTAATACTGGCCAAAACGTTGTCCCGGGGCTGCCTTACAGCTGTAGACATCAAGCTCTGCTAGCGAGAAGCAGTTCACGGCCCTTCCCTCTGCGTAAAAAGAGTTGACGCCAGCAGTCTGTCCTGTGTTGTGTGGCCTGGAAACCAAAAAGGGGACTCACAGCGCACATGCTCTCCCTCAGAAGGGAACTCACAGGCGACTCTCTTAGGCCTACGCAAAGCCACAGAGGAGTTAAAGCACGCTAGGGAGTCAGGGTTCATGGAGGTGGCTTCACTCAAAACTTGGCTGAGAGGAAACACTCATGCTCACCTTGAGGCTAGGGGTCACGTTTACTTTGCACTTTAGCTAGGGCAAGCGTGGGATGAGCTCCTAAGCAAGGCACTGGAGACCACCTGGATTCGTAGGAGAAAACTCACTTTCTTCACTGAGGCACTCCTAGAGGTGACTAGAAGACGGGTAACGGCAGTGTCTTTCCGTCAGCCTTGAGGCCGCCACTGTCGACCTTTCAAATGGGGAAAAGACTGCCTTTTTCCAGGCTTCTCAATTACCAACTGGGTCACCCAGCACATACACCTCTCTTCTCTGACAATCCAAGGGAGACCCTTGGAACACAATTCGGCCTTCTGCGATGAAACTTTTGGATGCAGTGTGTGCTGCATGTGGTGAACGGCATAAACCTCCTAATGCCCTCAGCAGGCCTAGGTGACTTTGGATGTTCCAAATGTCTAGCAATGCTCGGGGTTACTCTCTACATTATTTCGGGCTAGACCTAAAGTCCCGTTTCCGCATCACTTAGAGAGACGTCGAGCAGGAGTCCCCAAACCGAATTGGAGCCCCGGTGGTTTCTTTCAGGGCAGCTTAGTTTTTCTCAACGTGGCAGACACGCAGGGAACGAAACCCTGCCAAGAACCGCGTTCCTGAGGCTGTTTCAAAGCTGTGGAACGCCACCCATAGAGGACACCTTAGTTCCCGGCCCTTCCAACTGCATAGGGAGGGATGTGCCCAGAGCTGTGTATCCCTCGATGGCGCTCAGAAGGCTTTGGGTACAAAGTGTACTTCCTTGGAAAGAAGTGCCCACGTGAGAGTCTGGAGCGCTGTGAGGCATACTAAAGCTAAAGCCGTCCATTGACTAAGACCTCCTGAAAACCGGGGCGCCCCTATCTCTGGGAATGGGAAATGTGCACCTTACCTCGAGACTATAGGTCACAGTTAGTGGGCACCTTAGCTACAGTATGCTCCTGGGGGTGAGCTCCCCGGAAGGAATCGCAAGCACCTGGTTTCTTTTGGAAAAACTCACTGCTCCTCAGAGGCATCTGTGGAGTGAATAGTATCCTGGTGGTGTGGTTTTCAGGAGGCTTGGAAGCTGCAACGCAGTGGCTTTCCAAAGGGGGAAAGTCGGGCTTCTCCCACGTTCTCCCAGTGCCAACGTGACCCCACGGCGCATTTACCAGCACTCTCTGACTGACACCCGGAGACTTTCAACAACACTGGGCCTTTCTATGAACACACTTCGTTGGACGGGGGGTGCTTTTCGTGCCACGAAGAGCAGCACCCGCTTAATGACTTAGTCAGGCATAGGGGACCTTGGATCGTCCAAATGCCTCACAGTTGTAGCGGGTTTTCTGTACTTTCTGTCAGGCTGCACCTGCAGTGTACCTTGCGTCACAATAGTGAGATGACAGGGTAAGCGTTGCCAGGATGCACTTTAGGCTCAGGGATTCTTTCAGTGCCGTTCGGAGGCCCTCCACACAGGGAGAGCCACGCTGAATGTCATACTGGCCGAAACGTTGTCCCGGGGCTGCCTTACATCTGAAGACATCAAGCTCTGCAAGCGAGAAGCAGTTCATTGCCCTTCCCTCTGCGTAGAAAGAGTTGACCCCAGCAGTTTGTCCTGTGTTGTGTGGCTTGGAAAACAAAAAGGGAACTCACAGCGCACATGCTCTCCCTCAGAAGGGAACTCTCAGGCGACTCTCTTAGGCCTACGCAAAGCCGCAGAGGAGTTAAAGCACTCTATGGAGTCAGGGTTCATGGAGGTGGCTGCACACAAAACTTGGCTGAGAGGAAACACTCGTGCTTACCTTGAGGCTAGGGGTCACGTTTACTTTGCACTTTAGCTAGGGCAAGCGTGGGATGAGCTCCTAGCAAGGCACTGGAGACCACCTGGATTCGTAGGAGAAAACTCACTTGCTTCACTGAGGCATTCCTAGAGGTGACTAGAAGACGGGTAACGGCAGTGTCTTTCCGTCAGCCTTGAGGCCGCCACTGTCGACCTTTCAAATGGGGAAAAGACTGCCTTTTTCCAGGCTTCTCAATTACCAACTGGATCACCCAGCACATACACCTATCTTCTCTGACAATCCAAGGGAGACCCTTGGAACACAATTCGGCCGTCTGCGATGAAACTTTTGGATGCAGTGTGTGCTGCATGTGGTGAACGGCATAAACCTCCTAATGCCCTCAGCAGGCCTAGGTGACTTTGGATGTTCCAAATGTCTAGCAATGCTCGGGGTTACTCTCTACATTATTTCGGGCTAGACCTGAAGTCCCGTGTCCGCATCACTTAGAGAGACGTCGAGCAGGAGTCCCCAAACCGAATTGGAGCCCCGCTGGTTTCTTTCAGGGCAGCTTAGTTTTTCTCAACGTGGCAGACACGCAGGGAACGAAACCCTGCCAAGAACCGCGTTCCTGAGGCGGTTTCAAAGTTGTGGAACGCCAGCCATAGAGGACACCTTAGTTCCCGGCCCTTCCAACTGCATAGGGAGGGATGTGCCCAGAGCTGTGTATCCCTCGATGGCGCTCAGAAGGCTTTGGGTACACAGTGTACTTCCTTGGAGAGAAGTGCCCACGTGAGAGTCTGGAGTGCTGTGAGGCATACTAAGGCTAAAGCCGTCCGTTGACTAAGACCTCCTGAAAACCGGGGCGCCCCTATCTGTGGGAATGGGTAAATGTGCACCTTACCTCGAGACAAGAGGTCACAGTTAGTGGGCAACTTAGCTACAGTATGCTCCTGGGGGTGAGCTCCCCGGAAGGAATCGCAAGCACCTGGTTTCTTTTGGAAAAACTCACTGCTCCTCAGAGGCATCGGTGGAGTGAATAGTATCCTGGTGGTGTGGTTTTCAGGCGGCTTGGAAGCTGCAACGCAGTGGCTTTCCAAAGGGGGAAAGTCGGGCTTCACCCACGTTCTCCCAGTGCCAACGTGACCCCACGGCGCATTTACCAGCACTCTCTGACTGACACCCGGAGACTTTCAACAACACTGGGCCTTTCTATGAACACACTTCGTTGGACGGGGGGTGCTTTTCGTGCCACGAAGAGCAGCACCCGCTTAATGACTTAGTCAGGCATAGGGGACCTTGGATCGTCCAATGCCTCACAGTTGTAGCGGGTTTTCTGTACTTTCTGTCAGGCTGCACCTGCAGTGTACCTTGCGTCACAATAGTGAGATGACAGGTTAAGCGTTGCCAGGATGCACTTTAGGCTCAGGGATTCTTTCAGTGCCGTTCGGAGGCCCTCCACACAGGGAGAGCCACGCTGAATGTCATACTGGCCGAAACGTTGTCCCGGGGCTGCCTTACAGCTGAAGACATCAAGCTCTGCAAGCGAGAAGCAGTTCATTGCCCTTCCCTCTGCGTAGAAAGAGTTGACCCCAGCAGTCTGTCCTGTGTTGTGTGGCTTGGAAAACAAAAAGGGAACTCACAGCGTTCATGCTCTCCCTCACAAGGAAACTCACAGGCGACTCTCTTAGGCCTACGCAAAGCCGCAGAGGAGTTAAAGCACTCTATGGAGTCAGGGTTCATGGAGGTGGCTGCACACAAATCTTGGCTGAGAGGAAACACTCGTGCTTACCTTGAGGCTAGGGGTCACGTTTACTTTGCACTTTAGCTAGGGCAAGCGTGGGATGAGCTCCTAGCAAGGCACTGGAGACCACCTGGATTCGTAGGAGAAAACTCACTTGCTTCACTGAGGCATTCCTAGAGGTGACTAGAAGACGGGTAACGGCAGTGTCTTTCCGTCAGCCTTGAGGCCGCCACTGTCGACCTTTCAAATGGGGAAAAGACTGCCTTTTTCCAGGCTTCTCAATTACCAACTGGGTCACCCAGCACATACACCTCTCTTCTCTGACAATCCAAGGGAGACCCTTGGAACACAATTCGGCCTTCTGCGATGAAACTTTTGGATGCAGTGTGTGCTGCATGTGGTGAACGGCATAAACCTCCTAATGCCCTCAGCAGGCCTAGGTGACTTTGGATGTTCCAAATGTCTAGCAATGCTCGGGGTTACTCTCTACATTATTTCGGGCTAGACCTAAAGTCCCGTGTCCGCATCACTTAGAGAGACGTCGAGCAGGAGTCCCCAAACCGAATTGGAGCCCCGGTGGTTTCTTTCAGGGCAGCTTAGTTTTTCTCAACGTGGCAGACACGCAGGGAACGAAACCCTGCCAAGAACCGCGTTCCTGAGGCTGTTTCAAAGCTGTGGAACGCCACCCATAGAGGACACCTTAGTTCCCGGCCCTTCCAACTGCATAGGGAGGGATGTGCCCAGAGCTGTGTATCCCTCGATGGCGCTCAGAAGGCTTTGGGTACAAAGTGTACTTCCTTGGAAAAAAGTGCCCACGTGAGAGTCTTGAGCGCTGTGAGGCATACTAAAGCTAAAGCCATCCATTGACTAGGACCTCCTGAAAACCGGGGCGCCCCTATCTCTGGGAATGGGAAATGTGCACCTTACCTCGAGACTATAGGTCACAGTTAGTGGGCACCTTAGCTACAGTATGCTCCTGGGGGTGAGCTCCCCGGAAGGAATCGCAAGCACCTGGTTTCTTTTGGAAAAACTCACTGCTGCTCAGAGGCATCTGTGGAGTGAATAGTATCCTGGTGGTGTGGTTTTCAGGCGGCTTGGAAGCTGCAACGCAGTGGCTTTCCAAAGGGGGAAAGTCGGGCTTCTCCCACATTCTCCCAGTGCCAACTTAACCCCACGGCGCATTTACCAGCACTCTCTGACTGACACCCGGAGACTTTCAACAACACTGGGCCTTTCTATGAACACACTTCGTTGGACGGGGGGTGCTTTTCGTGCCACGAAGAGCAGCACCCGCTTAATGACTTAGTCAGGCATAGGGGACCTTGGATCGTCCAATGCCTCACAGTTGTAGCGGGTTTTCTGTACTTTCTGTCAGGCTGCACCTGCAGTGTACCTTGCGTCACAGTAGTGAGATGACAGGTTAAGCGTTGCCAGGATGCACTTTAGGCTCAGGGATTCTTTCAGTGCCGTTCGGAGGCCCTCCACACAGGGAGAGCCACGCTGAATGTCATACTGGCCGAAACGTTGTCCCAGGGCTGCCTTACAGCTGAAGACATCAAGCTCTGCAAGCGAGAAGCAGTTCATTGCCCTTCCCTCTGCGTAGAAAGAGTTGACCCCAGCAGTCTGTCCTGTGTTGTGTGGCTTGTAAAACAAAAAGGGAACTCACAGCGCACATGCTCTCCCACAGAAGGGAACTCACAGGCGACTCTCTTAGGCCTACGCAAAGCCACAGAGGAGTTAAAGCACTCTATGGAGTCAGGGTTCATGGAGGTGGCTGCACACAAAACTTGGCTGAGAGGAAACACTCGTGCTTACGTTGAGGCTAGGGGTCACGTTTACTTTGCACTTTAGCTAGGGCAAGCGTGGGATGAGCTCCTAGCAAGGCACTGGAGACCACCTGGATTCGTAGGAGAAAACTCACTTGCTTCACTGAGGCATTCCTAGAGGTGACTAGAAGACGGGTAACGGCAGTGTCTTTCCGTCAGCCTTGAGGCCGCCACTGTCGACCTTTCAAATGGGGAAAAGACTGCCTTTTTCCAGGCTTCTCAATTACCAACTGGATCACCCAGCACATACACCTATCTTCTCTGACAATCCAAGGGAGACCCTTGGAACACAATTCGGCCTTCTGCGATGAAACTTTTGGATGCAGTGTGTGCTGCATGTGGTGAACGGCATAAACCTCCTAATGCCCTCAGCAGGCCTAGGTGACTTTGGATGTTCCAAATGTCTAGCAATGCTCGGGGTTACTCTCTACATTATTTCGGGCTAGACCTAAAGTCCCGTGTCCGCATCACTTAGAGAGACGTCGAGCAGGAGTCCCCAAACCGAATTGGAGCCCCGGTGGTTTCTTTCAGGGCAGCTTAGTTTTTCTCAACGTGGCAGACACGCAGGGAACGAAACCGTGCCAAGAACCGCGTTCCTGAGGCGGTTTCAAAGTTGTGGAACGCCAGCCATAGAGGACACCTTAGTTCCCGGCCCTTCCAACTGCATAGGGAGGGATGTGCCCAGAGCTGTGTATCCCTCGATGGCGCTCAGAAGGCTTTGGGTACACAGTGTACTTCCTTGGAGAGAAGTGCCCACGTGAGAGTCTGGAGCGCTGTGAGGCATACTAAGGCTAAAGCCGTCCGTTGACTAAGACCTCCTGAAAACCGGGGCGCCCCTATCTGTGGGAATGGGTAAATGTGCACCTTACCTCGAGACTAGAGGTCACAGTTAGTGGGCACCTTAGCTACAGTATGCTCCTGGGGGTGAGCTCCCCGGAAGGAATCGCAAGCACCTGGTTTCTTTTGGAAAAACTCACTGCTCCTCAGAGGCATCGGTGGAGTGAATAGTATCCTGGTGGTGTGGTTTTCAGGCGGCTTGGAAGCTGCAACGCAGTGCCTTTCCAAAGGGGGAAAGTCGGGCTTCTCCCACGTTCTCCCAGTGCCAACGTGACCCCACGGCGCATTTACCAGCACTCTCTGACTGACACCCGGAGACTTTCAACAACACTGGGCCTTTCTATGAACACACTTCGTTGGACGGGGGGTGCTTTTCGTGCCACGAAGAGCAGCACCCGCTTAATGACTTAGTCAGGCATAGGGGACCTTGGATCGTCCAAATGCCTCACGGTTGCACCGGGTTTTCTGTACTTTCTGTCAGGCTGCACCTGCAGTGTACCTTGCGTCACAATAGTGAGATGACAGGTTAAGCGTTGCCAGGATGCACTTTAGGCTCAGGGATTCTTTCAGT
Organism: Mesoplodon bidens; assembly: GCF_964165515.1. Lineage (NCBI taxonomy): Eukaryota > Metazoa > Chordata > Mammalia > Artiodactyla > Ziphiidae > Mesoplodon > Mesoplodon bidens. The sequence goes on from NW_027671447.1 coordinate 125,383, forward strand.
GCCGTTCGGAGGCCCTCCACACAGGGCGAGCCACGCTGAATGTAATACTGGCCAAAACGTTGTCCCGGGGCTGCCTTACAGCTGTAGACATCAAGCTCTGCTAGCGAGAAGCAGTTCACGGTCCTTCCCTCTGCGTAAAAAGAGTTGACGCCAGCAGTCTGTCCTGTGTTGTGTGGCCTGGAAACCAAAAAGGGGACTCACAGCGCACATGCTCTCCCTCAGAAGGGAACTCACAGGCGACTCTCTTAGGCCTACGCAAAGCCACAGAGGAGTTAAAGCACGCTAGGGAGTCAGGGTTCATGGAGGTGGCTGCACTCAAAACTTGGCTGAGAGGAAACACTCATGCTCACCTTGAGGCTAGGGGTCACGTTTACTTTGCACTTTAGCTAGGGCAAGCGTGGGATGAGCTCCTAAGCAAGGCACTGGAGACCACCTGGATTCGTAGGAGAAAACTCACTTTCTTCACTGAGGCACTCCTAGAGGTGACTAGAAGACGGGTAACGGCAGTGTCTTTCCGTCAGCCTTGAGGCCGCCACTGTCGACCTTTCAAATGGGGAAAAGACTGCCTTTTTCCAGGCTTCTCAATTACCAACTGGGTCACCCAGCACATACACCTCTCTTCTCTGACAATCCAAGGGAGACCCTTGGAACACAATTCGGCCTTCTGCGATGAAACTTTTGGATGCAGTGTGTGCTGCATGTGGTGAACGGCATAAACCTCCTAATGCCCTCAGCAGGCCTAGGTGACTTTGGATGTTCCAAATGTCTAGCAATGCTCGGGGTTACTCTCTACATTATTTCGGGCTAGACCTAAAGTCCCGTTTCCGCATCACTTAGAGAGACGTCGAGCAGGAGTCCCCAAACCGAATTGGAGCCCCGGTGGTTTCTTTCAGGGCAGCTTAGTTTTTCTCAACGTGGCAGACACGCAGGGAATGAAACCCTGCCAAGAACCGCGTTCCTGAGGCTGTTTCAAAGCTGTGGAACGCCAGCCATAGAGGACACCATAGTTCCCGGCCCTTCCAACTGCATAGGGAGGGATGTGCCCAGAGCTGTGTATCCCTCGATGGCGCTCAGAAGGCTTTGGGTACAAAGTGTACTTCCTTGGAAAGAAGTGCCCACGTGAGAGTCTTGAGCGCTGTGAGGCATACTAAAGCTAAAGCCGTCCATTGACTAAGACCTCCTGAAAACCGGGGCGCCCCTATCTCTGGGAATGGGAAATGTGCACCTTACCTCGAGACTATAGGTCACAGTTAGTGGGCACCTTAGCTACAGTATGCTCCTGGGGGTGAGCTCCCCGGAAGGAATCGCAAGCACCTGGTTTCTTTTGGAAAAACTCACTGCTCCTCAGAGGCATCTGTGGAGTGAATAGTATCCTGGTGGTGTGGTTTTCAGGCGGCTTGGAAGCTGCAACGCAGTGGCTTTCCAAAGGGGGAAAGTCGGGCTTCTCCCACATTCTCCCAGTGCCAACGTGACCCCACGGCGCATTTACCAGCACTCTCTGACTGACACCCGGAGACTTTCAACAACACTGGGCCTTTCTATGAACACACTTCGTTGGACGGGGGGTGCTTTTCGTGCCACGAAGAGCAGCATCCGCTTAATGACTTAGTCAGGCATAGGGGACCTTGGATCGTCCAAATGCCTCACAGTTGTAGCGGGTTTTCTGTACTTTCTGTCAGGCTGCACCTGCAGTGTACCTTGCGTCACAATAGTGAGATGACAGGTTAAGCGTTGCCAGGATGCACTTTAGGCTCAGGGATTCTTTCAGTGCCGTTCGGAGGCCCTCCACACAGGGAGAGCCACGCTGAATGTCATACTGGCCGAAACGTTGTCCCGGGGCTGCCTTACAGCTGAAGACATCAAGCTCTGCAAGCGAGAAGCAGTTCATTGCCCTTCCCTCTGCGTAGAAAGAGTTGACCGCAGCAGTCTGTCCTGTGTTGTGTGGCTTGGAAACAAAAAGGGAACTCACAGTGCACATGCTCTCCCTCAGAAGGGAACTCACAGGCGACTCTCTTAGGCCTACGCAAAGCCGCAGAGGAGTTAAAGCACTCTATGGAGTCAGTGTTCATGGAGGTGGCTGCACACAAAACTTGGCTGAGAGGAAACACTCGTGCTTACCTTGAGGCTAGTGGTCACGTTTACTTTGCAATTTAGCTGGGGCAAGCGTGGGATGAGCTCCTAGCAAGGCACTGGAGACCACCTGGATTCGTAGGAGAAAACTCACTTTCTTCACTGAGGCATTCCTAGAGGTGACTAGAAGACGGGTAACGGCAGTGTCTTTCCGTCAGCCTTGAGGCCGCCACTGTCGACCTTTCAAATGGGGAAAAGACTGCCTTTTTCCAGGCTTCTCAATTACCAACTGGATCACCCAGCACATACACCTATCTTCTCTGACAATCCAAGGGAGACCCTTGGAACACAATTCGGCCTTCTGCGATGAAACTTTTGGATGCAGTGTGTGCTGCATGTGGTGAACGGCATAAACCTCCTAATGCCCTCAGCAGGCCTAGGTGACTTTGGATGTTCCAAATGTCTAGCAATGCTCGGGGTTACTCTCTACATTATTTCGGGCTAGACCTAAAGTCCCGTGTCCGCATCACTTAGAGAGACGTCGAGCAGGAGTCCCCAAACCGAATTGGAGCCCCGGTGGTTTCTTTCAGGGCAGCTTAGTTTTTCTCAACGTGGCAGACACGCAGGGAACGAAACCGTGCCAAGAACCGCGTTCCTGAGGCGGTTTCAAAGTTGTGGAACGCCAGCCATAGAGGACACCTTAGTTCCCGGCCCTTCCAACTGCATAGGGAGGGATGTGCCCAGAGCTGTGTATCCCTCGATGGCGCTCAGAAGGCTTTGGGTACACAGTGTACTTCCTTGGAGAGAAGTGCCCACGTGAGAGTCTGGAGCGCTGTGAGGCATACTAAGGCTAAAGCCGTCCGTTGACTAAGACCTCCTGAAAACCGGGGCGCCCCTATCTGTGGGAATGGGTAAATGTGCACCTTACCTCGAGACTAGAGGTCACAGTTAGTGGGCACCTTAGCTACAGTATGCTCCTGGGGGTGAGCTCCCCGGAAGGAATCGCAAGCACCTGGTTTCTTTTGGAAAAACTCACTGCTCCTCAGAGGCATCTGTGGAGTGAATAGTATCCTGGTGGTGTGGTTTTCAGGCGGCTTGGAAGCTGCAACGCAGTGCCTTTCCAAAGGGGGAAAGTCGGGCTTCTCCCACGTTCTCCCAGTGCCAACGTGACCCCACGGCGCATTTACCAGCACTCTCTGACTGACACCCGGAGACTTTCAACAACACTGGGCCTTTCTATGAACACACTTCGTTGGACGGGGGGTGCTTTTCGTGCCACGAAGAGCAGCACCCGCTTAATGACTTAGTCAGGCATAGGGGACCTTGGATCGTCCAAATGCCTCACGGTTGCACCGGGTTTTCTGTACTTTCTGTCAGGCTGCACCTGCAGTGTACCTTGCGTCACAATAGTGAGATGACAGGTTAAGCGTTGCCAGGATGCACTTTAGGCTCAGGGATTCTTTCAGTGCCGTTCGGAGGCCCTCCACACAGGGCGAGCCACGCTGAATGTAATACTGGCCAAAACGTTGTCCCGGGGCTGCCTTACAGCTGTAGACATCAAGCTCTGCTAGCGAGAAGCAGTTCACGGTCCTTCCCTCTGCGTAAAAAGAGTTGACGCCAGCAGTCTGTCCTGTGTTGTGTGGCCTGGAAACCAAAAAGGGGACTCACAGCGCACATGCTCTCCCTCAGAAGGGAACTCACAGGCGACTCTCTTAGGCCTACGCAAAGCCACAGAGGAGTTAAAGCACGCTAGGGAGTCAGGGTTCATGGAGGTGGCTGCACTCAAAACTTGGCTGAGAGGAAACACTCATGCTCACCTTGAGGCTAGGGGTCACGTTTACTTTGCACTTTAGCTAGGGCAAGCGTGGGATGAGCTCCTAAGCAAGGCACTGGAGACCACCTGGATTCGTAGGAGAAAACTCACTTTCTTCACTGAGGCACTCCTAGAGGTGACTAGAAGACGGGTAACGGCAGTGTCTTTCCATCAGCCTTGAGGCCGCCACTGTCGACCTTTCAAATGGGGAAAAGACTGCCTTTTTCCAGGCTTCTCAATTACCAACTGGGTCACCCAGCACATACACCTCTCTTCTCTGACAATCCAAGGGAGACCCTTGGAACACAATTCGGCCTTCTGCGATGAAACTTTTGGATGCAGTGTGTGCTGCATGTGGTGAACGGCATAAACCTCCTAATGCCCTCAGCAGGCCTAGGTGACTTTGGATGTTCCAAATGTCTAGCAATGCTCGGGGTTACTCTCTACATTATTTCGGGCTAGACCTAAAGTCCCGTTTCCGCATCACTTAGAGAGACGTCGAGCAGGAGTCCCCAAACCGAATTGGAGCCCCGGTGGTTTCTTTCAGGGCAGCTTAGTTTTTCTCAACGTGGCAGACACGCAGGGAATGAAACCCTGCCAAGAACCGCGTTCCTGAGGCTGTTTCAAAGCTGTGGAACGCCAGCCATAGAGGACACCATAGTTCCCGGCCCTTCCAACTGCATAGGGAGGGATGTGCCCAGAGCTGTGTATCCCTCGATGGCGCTCAGAAGGCTTTGGGTACAAAGTGTACTTCCTTGGAAAGAAGTGCCCACGTGAGAGTCTTGAGCGCTGTGAGGCATACTAAAGCTAAAGCCGTCCATTGACTAAGACCTCCTGAAAACCGGGGCGCCCCTATCTCTGGGAATGGGAAATGTGCACCTTACCTCGAGACTATAGGTCACAGTTAGTGGGCACCTTAGCTACAGTATGCTCCTGGGGGTGAGCTCCCCGGAAGGAATCGCAAGCACCTGGTTTCTTTTGGAAAAACTCACTGCTCCTCAGAGGCATCTGTGGAGTGAATAGTATCCTGGTGGTGTGGTTTTCAGGCGGCTTGGAAGCTGCAACGCAGTGGCTTTCCAAAGGGGGAAAGTCGGGCTTCTCCCACATTCTCCCAGTGCCAACTTAACCCCACGGCGCATTTACCAGCACTCTCTGACTGACACCCGGAGACTTTCAACAACACTGGGCCTTTCTATGAACACACTTCGTTGGACGGGGGGTGCTTTTCGTGCCACGAAGAGCAGCACCCGCTTAATGACTTAGTCAGGCATAGGGGACCTTGGATCGTCCAATGCCTCACAGTTGTAGCGGGTTTTCTGTACTTTCTGTCAGGCTGCACCTGCAGTGTACCTTGCGTCACAATAGTGAGATGACAGGTTAAGCGTTGCCAGTATGCACTTTAGGCTCAGGGATTCTTTCAGTGCCGTTCGGAGGCCCTCCACACAGGGAGAGCCACGCTGAATGTCATACTGGCCGAAACGTTGTCCCGGGGCTGCCTTACAGCTGAAGACATCAAGCTCTGCAAGCGAGAAGCAGTTCATTGCCCTTCCCTCTGCGTAGAAAGAGTTGACCCCAGCAGTCTGTCCTGTGTTGTGTGGCTTGGAAAACAAAAAGGGAACTCACAGCGCACATGCTCTCCCTCAGAAGGGAACTCACAGGCGACTCTCTTAGGCCTACGCAAAGCCGCAGAGGAGTTAAAGCACGCTAGGGAGTCAGGGTTCATGGAGGTGGCTGCACACAAAACTTGGCTGAGAGGAAACACTCGTGCTTACCTTGAGGCTAGGGGTCACGTTTACTTTGCACTTTAGCTAGGGCAAGCGTGGGATGAGCTCCTAAGCAAGGCACTGGAGACCACCTGAATTCTTAGGAGAAAACTCAGTTTCTTCACTGAGGCACTCCTAGAGGTGACTAGAAGACGGGTAACGGCAGTGTCTTTCCGTCAGCCTTGAGGCCGCCACTGTCGACCCTTCAAATGGGGAAAAGACTGCCTTTTTCCAGGCTTCTCAATTACCAACTGGATCACCCAGCACATACACCTATCTTCTCTGACAATCCAAGGGAGACCCTTGGAACACAATTCGGCCTTCTGCGATGAAACTTTTGGATGCAGTGTGTGCTGCATGTGGTGAACGGCATAAACCTCCTAATGCCCTCAGCAGGCCTAGGTGACTTTGGATGTTCCAAATGTCTAGCAATGCTCGGGGTTACTCTCTACATTATTTCGGGCTAGACCTAAAGTCCCGTGTCCGCATCACTTAGAGAGACGTCGAGCAGGAGTCCCCAAACCGAATTGGAGCCCCGGTGGTTTCTTTCAGGGCAGCTTAGTTTTTCTCAATGTGGCAGACACGCAGGGAACGAAACCGTGCCAAGAACCGCGTTCCTGAGGCGGTTTCAAAGTTGTGGAACGCCAGCCATAGAGGACACCTTAGTTCCCGGCCCTTCCAACTGCATAGGGAGGGATGTGCCCAGAGCTCTGTATCCCTCGATTGCGCTCAGAAGGCTTTGGGTACACAGTGTACTTCCTTGGAGAGAAGTGCCCACGTGAGAGTCTGGAGCGCTGTGAGGCATACTAAGGCTAAAGCTGTCCGTTGACTAAACCTCCTGAAAACCGGGGTGCCCCTATCTGTGGGAATGGGAAAATGTGCACCTTACCTCGAGACTAGAGGTCACAGTTAGTGGGCACCTTAGCTACAGTATGCTCCTGGGGGTGAGCTCCCCGGAAGGAATCGCAAGCACCTGGTTTCTTTTGGAAAAACTCACTGCTCCTCAGAGGCATCTGTGGAGTGAATAGTATCCTGGTGGTGTGGTTTTCAGGCGGCTTGGAAGCTGCAACGCAGTGGCTTTCCAAAGGGGGAAAGTCGGGCTTCTCCCACATTCTCCCAGTGCCAACGTGACCCCACGGCGCATTTACCAGCACTCTCTGACTGACACCCGGAGACTTTCAACAACACTGTGCCTTTCTATGAACACACTTCGTTGGACGGGGGGTGCTTTTCGTGCCACGAAGAGCAGCACCCGCTTAATGACTTAGTCAGGCATAGGGGACCTTGGATCGTCCAAATGCCTCACAGTTGCACCGGGTTTTCTGTACTTTCTGTCAGGCTGCACCTGCAGTGTACCTTGCGTCACAATAGTGAGATGACAGGTTAAGCGTTGCCAGGATGCACTTTAGGCTCAGGGATTCTTTCAGTGCCGTTCGGAGGCCCTCCACACAGGGAGAGCCACGCTGAATGTCATACTGGCCGAAACGTTGTCCCGGGGCTGCCTTACAGCTGTAGACATCAAGCTTTGCAAGCGAGAAGCAGTTCATTGCCCTTCCCTCTGCGTAGAAAGAGTTGACCCCAGCAGTCTGTCCTGTGTTGTGTGGCTTGGAAAACAAAAAGGGAACTCACAGCACACATGCTCTCCCTCAGAAAGGAACTCACAGGCGACTCTCTTAGGCCTACGCAAAGCCGCAGAGGAGTTAAAGCACGCTAGGTAGTCAGGGTTCATGGAGGGGGCTGCACACAAAACTTGGCTGAGAGGAAACACTCGTGCTTACCTTGAGGCTAGGGGTCACGTTTACTTTGCACTTTAGCTAGGGCAAGCGTGGGATGAGCTCCTAGCAAGGCACTGGAGACCACCTGGATTCGTAGGAGAAAACTCACTTTCTTCACTGAGGCATTCCTAGAGGTGACTAGAAGACGGGTAACGGCAGTGTCTTTCCGTCAGCCTTGAGGCCGCCACTGTCGACCTTTCAAATGGGGAAAAGACTGCCTTTTTCCAGGCTTCTCAATTACCAACTGGATCACCCAGCACATACACCTCTCTTCTCTGACAATCCAAGGGAGACCCTTGGAACACAATTCGGCCTTCTGCGATGAAACTTTTGGATGCAGTGTGTGCTGCATGTGGTGAACGGCATAAACCTCCTAATGCCCTCAGCAGGCCTAGATGACTTTGGATGTTCCAAATGTCTAGCAATGCTCAGGGTTACTCTCTACATTATTTCGGGCTAGACCTAAAGTCCCGTGTCCGCATCACTTAGAGAGACGACGAGCAGGAGTCCCCAAACCGAATTGGAGCCCCGGTGGTTTCTTTCAGGGCAGCTTCGTTTTTCTCAACGTGGCAGACACGCAGGGAACGAAACCCTGCCAAGAACCGCGTTCCTGAGGCTGATTCAAAACTGTGGAACGCCAGCCATAGAGGACACCTTAGTTCCCAGCCCTTCCAACTGCATAGGGAGTGATGTGCCCAGAGCTCTGTATCCCTTGATGGCGCTCAGAAGGCTTTGGGTACACAGTGTACTTCCTTGGAAAGAAGTGCCCACGTGAGAGTCTTGAGCGCTGTGAGGCATACTAAGGCTAAAGCCGTCCGTTGACTAAGACCTCCTGAAAAACGGGACGCCCCTATCTGTGGGAATGGAAAAATGTGCACCTTACCTCGAGACTAGAGGTCACAGTTAGTGGGCACCTTAGCTACAGTATGCTCCTGGGGGGGAGCTCCCCGGAAGGAATCGCAGGCACCTGGTTTCTTTTGGAAAAACTCACTGCTCCTCAGAGGCATCTGTGGAGTGAATAGTATCCTGGTGGTGTGGTTTCCAGGCGGCTTGGGAGCTGCAACGAAGTGGCTTTCCAAAGGGGGAAAGGCGGGCTTCTCCCACGCTCTCCCAGTGCCAACCTGACCCCATGGCGCATTTACCAGCACTCTCTGACTGACACCCGGAGACTTTCAACAACACTGGGCCTTTCTATGATCCCACTTCGTTGGACAGGGGGTGTTTTGCGTACCACGAAGTGCAGCACCCGCTTAATGACTTAGTCAGGCATAGGGGACCTTGGATCGTCCAAATGCCTCACGGTTGCACCGGGTTTTCTGTACTTTCTGTCAGGCTGCACCTGCAGTGTACCTTGCGTCACAATAGTGAGATGACAGGTTAAGCGTTGCCAGGATGCACTTTAGGCTCAGGTTTCTTTCAGTGCCGTTCGGAGGCCCTCCACACAGGGAGAGCCACGCTGAATGTCATACTGGCCAAAACGTTGTGCCGGAGCTGCCTTACAGCTGTAGACATCAAGCTCTGCAAGCGAGAAGCAGGTCACGGCCCTTCCCTCAGCGTAGAAAGAGTTGACGCCAGCAGTCTGTCCTGTGTTGTGTGGCCTGTAAAACAAAAAGGGGACTCACAGCGCTCATGCTCTCCTTCAGAAGGGAACTCACAGGCGACTCTCTTAGGCCTACGCAAAGCCGCAGAGGAGTTAAAGCACGCTAGGGAGTCAGGGTTCATGGAGGTGGCTGCACACAAAACTTGGCTGAGAGGAAACACTCGTGCTCACTTGAGGCTAGGGGTCACGTTTACTTTGCACTTTAGCTAGGGCAAGCGTGGGATGAGCTCCTAAGCAAGGCACAGGAGACCACCTGGATTCGTAGGAGAAAACTCACTTTCTTCACTGAGGCACTCCTAGAGGTGACTAGAAGACGGGTAACGGCAGTGTCTTTCCATCAGCCTTGAGGCCGCCACTGTCGACCCTTCAAATGGGGAAAAGACTGCCTTTTTCCAGGCTTCTCAATTACCAACTGGATCACCCAGCACATACACCTATCTTCTCTGACCATCCAAGGGAGACCCTTGGAACACAATTCGGCCTTCTGCGATGAAACTTTTGGATGCAGTGTGTGCTGCATGTGGTGAACGGCATAAACCTCCTAATGCCCTCAGCAGGCCTAGGTGACTTTGGATGTTCCAAATGTCTAGCAATGCTCGGGGTTACTCTCTACATTATTTCGGGCTAGACCTAAAGTCCCGTGTCCGTATCACTTAGAGAGACGTCGAGCAGGAGTCCCCAAACCGAATTGGAGCCCCGGTGGATTCTTTCAGGGCAGCTTAGTTTTTCTCAATGTGGCAGACACGCAGGGAACGAAACCGTGCCAAGAACCGCGTTCCTGAGGCGGTTTCAAAGTTGTGGAACGCCAGCCATAGAGGACACCTTAGTTCCCGGCCCTTCCAACTGCATAGGGAGGGATGTGCCCAGAGCTGTGTATCCCTCGATGGCGCTCAGAAGGCTTTGGGTACAAAGTGTACTTCCTTGGAAAAAAGTGCCCACGTGAGAGTCTTGAGCGCTGTGAGGCATACTAAAGCTAAAGCCATCCATTGACTAGGACCTCCTGAAAACCGGGGCGCCCCTATCTCTGGGAATGGGAAATGTGCACCTTACCTCGAGACTATAGGTCACAGTTAGTGGGCACCTTAGCTACAGTATGCTCCTGGGAGTGAGCTCCCCGGAAGGAATCGCAAGCACCTGGTTTCTTTTGGAAAAACTCACTGCTCCTCAGAGGCATCTGTGGAGTGAATAGTATCCTGGTGGTGTGGTTTTCAGGCGGCTTGGAAGCTGCAACGAGGTGGCTTTCCAAACGGGGAAAGTCGGGCTTCTCCCACGTTCTCCCAGTGCCAACGTGACCCCACGGCACATTTACCAGCACTCTCTGACTGACACCCGGAGACTTTCAACAACACTGGGCCTTTCTATGAACACACTTCGTTGGACGGGGGGTGCTTTTCGTGCCACGAAGAGCAGCACCCGCTTAATGACTTAGTCAGGCATAGGGGACCTTGGATTGTCCAAATGCCTCACGGTTGCACCGGGTTTTCTGTACTTTCTGTCAGGCTGCACCTGCAGTGTACCTTGCGTCACAATAGTGAGATGACAGGTTAAGCGTTGCCAGGATGCACTTTAGGCTCAGGGATTCTTTCAGTGCCGTTCGGAGGCCCTCCACACAGGGAGAGCCACGCTGAATGTCATACTGGCCGAAACGTTGTCCCGGGGCTGCCTTACAGCTGAAGACATCAGCTCTGCAAGCGAGAAGCAGTTCACTGCCCTTCCCTCTGCGTAGAAAGAGTTGACCCCAGCAGTCTGTCCTGTGTTGTGTGGCTTGGAAAACAAAAAGGGAACTCACAGCGCACATGCTCTCCCTCAGAAGGGAACTCACAGGCGACTCTCTTAGGCCTACGCAAAGCCGCAGAGGAGTTAAAGCACTCTATGGAGTCAGGGTTCATGGAGGTGGCTGCACACAAAACTTGGCTGAGAGGAAACACTCGTGCTTACCTTGTGGCTAGGGGTCACGTTTACTTTGCACTTTAGCTAGGGCAAGCGTGGGATGAGCTCCTAGCAAGGCACTGGAGACCACCTGGATTCGTAGGAGAAAACTCACTTGCTTCACTGAGGCATTCCTAGAGGTGACTAGAAGACGGGTAACGGCAGTGTCTTTCCGTCAGCCTTGAGGCCGCCACTGTCGACCTTTCAAATGGGGAAAAGACTGCCTTTTTCCAGGCTTCTCAATTACCAACTGGATCACCCAGCACATACACCTCTCTTCTCTGACAATCCAAGGGAGACCCTTGGAACACAATTCGGCCTTCTGCGATGAAACTTTTGGATGCAGTGTGTGCTGCATGTGGTGAACGGCATAAACCTCCTAATGCCCTCAGCAGGCCTAGGTGACTTTGGATGTTCCAAATGTCTAGCAATGCTCGGGGTTACTCTCTACATTATTTCGGGCTAGACCTGAAGTCCCGTGTCCGCATCACTTAGAGAGACGTCGAGCAGGAGTCCCCAAACCGAATTGGAGCCCCGCTGGTTTCTTTCAGGGCAGCTTAGTTTTTCTCAACGTGGCAGACACGCAGGGAACGAAACCCTGCCAAGAACCGCGTTCCTGAGGCGGTTTCAAAGTTGTGGAACGCCAGCCATAGAGGACACCTTAGTTCCCGGCCCTTCCAACTGCATAGGGAGGGATGTGCCCAGAGCTGTGTATCCCTCGATGGCGCTCAGAAGGCTTTGGGTACACAGTGTACTTCCTTGGAGAGAAGTGCCCACGTGAGAGTCTGGAGTGCTGTGAGGCATACTAAGGCTAAAGCCGTCCGTTGACTAAGACCTCCTGAAAACCGGGGCGCCCCTATCTGTGGGAATGGGTAAATGTGCACCTTACCTCGAGACAAGAGGTCACAGTTAGTGGGCAACTTAGCTACAGTATGCTCCTGGGGGTGAGCTCCCCGGAAGGAATCGCAAGCACCTGGTTTCTTTTGGAAAAACTCACTGCTCCTCAGAGGCATCGGTGGAGTGAATAGTATCCTGGTGGTGTGGTTTTCAGGCGGCTTGGAAGCTGCAACGCAGTGGCTTTCCAAAGGGGGAAAGTCGGGCTTCACCCACGTTCTCCCAGTGCCAACGTGACCCCACGGCGCATTTACCAGCACTCTCTGACTGACACCCGGAGACTTTCAACAACACTGGGCCTTTCTATGAACACACTTCGTTGGACGGGGGGTGCTTTTCGTGCCACGAAGAGCAGCACCCGCTTAATGACTTAGTCAGGCATAGGGGACCTTGGATCGTCCAATGCCTCACAGTTGTAGCGGGTTTTCTGTACTTTCTGTCAGGCTGCACCTGCAGTGTACCTTGCGTCACAATAGTGAGATGACAGGTTAAGCGTTGCCAGGATGCACTTTAGGCTCAGGGATTCTTTCAGTGCCGTTCGGAGGCCCTCCACACAGGGAGAGCCACGCTGAATGTCATACTGGCCGAAACGTTGTCCCGGGGCTGCCTTACAGCTGAAGACATCAAGCTCTGCAAGCGAGAAGCAGTTCATTGCCCTTCCCTCTGCGTAGAAAGAGTTGACCCCAGCAGTCTGTCCTGTGTTGTGTGGCTTGGAAAACAAAAAGGGAACTCACAGCGTTCATGCTCTCCCTCACAAGGAAACTCACAGGCGACTCTCTTAGGCCTACGCAAAGCCGCAGAGGAGTTAAAGCACTCTATGGAGTCAGGGTTCATGGAGGTGGCTGCACACAAATCTTGGCTGAGAGGAAACACTCGTGCTTACCTTGAGGCTAGGGGTCACGTTTACTTTGCACTTTAGCTAGGGCAAGCGTGGGATGAGCTCCTAGCAAGGCACTGGAGACCACCTGGATTCGTAGGAGAAAACTCACTTGCTTCACTGAGGCATTCCTAGAGGTGACTAGAAGACGGGTAACGGCAGTGTCTTTCCGTCAGCCTTGAGGCCGCCACTGTCGACCTTTCAAATGGGGAAAAGACTGCCTTTTTCCAGGCTTCTCAATTACCAACTGGGTCACCCAGCACATACACCTCTCTTCTCTGACAATCTAAGGGAGACCCTTGGAACACAATTCGGCCTTCTGCGATGAAACTTTTGGATGCAGTGTGTGCTGCATGTGGTGAACGCCATAAACCTCCTAATGCCCTCAGCAGGCCTAGGTGACTTTGGATGTTCCAAATGTCTAGCAATGCTCGGGGTTACTCTCTACATTATTTCGGGCTAGACCTAAAGTCCCGTGTCCGCATCACTTAGAGAGACGTCGAGCAGGAGTCCCCAAACCGAATTGGAGCCCCGGTGGTTTCTTTCAGGGCAGCTTAGTTTTTCTCAACGTGGCAGACACGCAGGGAACGAAACCCTGCCAAGAACCGCGTTCCTGAGGCTGTTTCAAAGCTGTGGAACGCCACCCATAGAGGACACCTTAGTTCCCGGCCCTTCCAACTGCATAGGGAGGGATGTGCCCAGAGCTGTGTATCCCTCGATGGCGCTCAGAAGGCTTTGGGTACAAAGTGTACTTCCTTGGAAAAAAGTGCCCACGTGAGAGTCTTGAGCGCTGTGAGGCATACTAAAGCTAAAGCCATCCATTGACTAGGACCTCCTGAAAACCGGGGCGCCCCTATCTCTGGGAATGGGAAATGTGCACCTTACCTCGAGACTATAGGTCACAGTTAGTGGGCACCTTAGCTACAGTATGCTCCTGGGGGTGAGCTCCCCGGAAGGAATCGCAAGCACCTGGTTTCTTTTGGAAAAACTCACTGCTGCTCAGAGGCATCTGTGGAGTGAATAGTATCCTGGTGGTGTGGTTTTCAGGCGGCTTGGAAGCTGCAACGCAGTGGCTTTCCAAAGGGGGAAAGTCGGGCTTCTCCCACATTCTCCCAGTGCCAACTTAACCCCACGGCGCATTTACCAGCACTCTCTGACTGACACCCGGAGACTTTCAACAACACTGGGCCTTTCTATGAACACACTTCGTTGGACGGGGGGTGCTTTTCGTGCCACGAAGAGCAGCACCCGCTTAATGACTTAGTCAGGCATAGGGGACCTTGGATCGTCCAATGCCTCACAGTTGTAGCGGGTTTTCTGTACTTTCTGTCAGGCTGCACCTGCAGTGTACCTTGCGTCACAATAGTGAGATGACAGGTTAAGCGTTGCCAGGATGCACTTTAGGCTCAGGGATTCTTTCAGTGCCGTTCGGAGGCCCTCCACACAGGGAGAGCCACGCTGAATGTCATACTGGCCGAAACGTTGTCCCAGGGCTGCCTTACAGCTGAAGACATCAAGCTCTGCAAGCGAGAAGCAGTTCATTGCCCTTCCCTCTGCGTAGAAAGAGTTGACCCCAGCAGTCTGTCCTGTGTTGTGTGGCTTGTAAAACAAAAAGGGAACTCACAGCGCACATGCTCTCCCACAGAAGGGAACTCACAGGCGACTCTCTTAGGCCTACGCAAAGCCACAGAGGAGTTAAAGCACTCTATGGAGTCAGGGTTCATGGAGGTGGCTGCACACAAAACTTGGCTGAGAGGAAACACTCGTGCTTACGTTGAGGCTAGGGGTCACGTTTACTTTGCACTTTAGCTAGGGCAAGCGTGGGATGAGCTCCTAGCAAGGCACTGGAGACCACCTGGATTCGTAGGAGAAAACTCACTTGCTTCACTGAGGCATTCCTAGAGGTGACTAGAAGACGGGTAACGGCAGTGTCTTTCCGTCAGCCTTGAGGCCGCCACTGTCGACCTTTCAAATGGGGAAAAGACTGCCTTTTTCCAGGCTTCTCAATTACCAACTGGATCACCCAGCACATACACCTATCTTCTCTGACAATCCAAGGGAGACCCTTGGAACACAATTCGGCCTTCTGCGATGAAACTTTTGGATGCAGTGTGTGCTGCATGTGGTGAACGGCATAAACCTCCTAATGCCCTCAGCAGGCCTAGGTGACTTTGGATGTTCCAAATGTCTAGCAATGCTCGGGGTTACTCTCTACATTATTTCGGGCTAGACCTAAAGTCCCGTGTCCGCATCACTTAGAGAGACGTCGAGCAGGAGTCCCCAAACCGAATTGGAGCCCCGGTGGTTTCTTTCAGGGCAGCTTAGTTTTTCTCAACGTGGCAGACACGCAGGGAACGAAACCGTGCCAAGAACCGCGTTCCTGAGGCGGTTTCAAAGTTGTGGAACGCCAGCCATAGAGGACACCTTAGTTCCCGGCCCTTCCAACTGCATAGGGAGGGATGTGCCCAGAGCTGTGTATCCCTGGATGGCGCTCAGAAGGCTTTGGGTACACAGTGTACTTCCTTGGAGAGAAGTGCCCACGTGAGAGTCTGGAGCGCTGTGAGGCATACTAAGGCTAAAGCCGTCCGTTGACTAAGACCTCCTGAAAACCGGGGCGCCCCTATCTGTGGGAATGGGTAAATGTGCACCTTACCTCGAGACTAGAGGTCACAGTTAGTGGGCACCTTAGCTACAGTATGCTCCTGGGGGTGAGCTCCCCGGAAGGAATCGCAAGCACCTGGTTTCTTTTGGAAAAACTCACTGCTCCTCAGAGGCATCGGTGGAGTGAATAGTATCCTGGTGGTGTGGTTTTCAGGCGGCTTGGAAGCTGCAACGCAGTGCCTTTCCAAAGGGGGAAAGTCGGGCTTCTCCCACGTTCTCCCAGTGCCAACGTGACCCCACGGCGCATTTACCAGCACTCTCTGACTGACACCCGGAGACTTTCAACAACACTGGGCCTTTCTATGAACACACTTCGTTGGACGGGGGGTGCTTTTCGTGCCACGAAGAGCAGCACCCGCTTAATGACTTAGTCAGGCATAGGGGACCTTGGATCGTCCAAATGCCTCACGGTTGCACCGGGTTTTCTGTACTTTCTGTCAGGCTGCACCTGCAGTGTACCTTGCGTCACAATAGTGAGATGACAGGTTAAGCGTTGCCAGGATGCACTTTAGGCTCAGGGATTCTTTCAGTGCCGTTCGGAGGCCCTCCACACAGGGCGAGCCACGCTGAATGTAATACTGGCCAAAACGTTGTCCCGGGGCTGCCTTACAGCTGTAGACATCAAGCTCTGCTAGCGAGAAGCAGTTCACGGTCCTTCCCTCTGCGTAAAAAGAGTTGACGCCAGCAGTCTGTCCTGTGTTGTGTGGCCTGGAAACCAAAAAGGGGACTCACAGCGCACATGCTCTCCCTCAGAAGGGAACTCACAGGCGACTCTCTTAGGCCTACGCAAAGCCACAGAGGAGTTAAAGCACGCTAGGGAGTCAGGGTTCATGGAGGTGGCTGCACTCAAAACTTGGCTGAGAGGAAACACTCATGCTCACCTTGAGGCTAGGGGTCACGTTTACTTTGCACTTTAGCTAGGGCAAGCGTGGGATGAGCTCCTAAGCAAGGCACTGGAGACCACCTGGATTCGTAGGAGAAAACTCACTTTCTTCACTGAGGCACTCCTAGAGGTGACTAGAAGACGGGTAACGGCAGTGTCTTTCCGTCAGCCTTGAGGCCGCCACTGTCGACCTTTCAAATGGGGAAAAGACTGCCTTTTTCCAGGCTTCTCAATTACCAACTGGGTCACCCAGCACATACACCTCTCTTCTCTGACAATCCAAGGGAGACCCTTGGAACACAATTCGGCCTTCTGCGATGAAACTTTTGGATGCAGTGTGTGCTGCATGTGGTGAACGGCATAAACCTCCTAATGCCCTCAGCAGGCCTAGGTGACTTTGGATGTTCCAAATGTCTAGCAATGCTCGGGGTTACTCTCTACATTATTTCGGGCTAGACCTAAAGTCCCGTTTCCGCATCACTTAGAGAGACGTCGAGCAGGAGTCCCCAAACCGAATTGGAGCCCCGGTGGTTTCTTTCAGGGCAGCTTAGTTTTTCTCAACGTGGCAGACACGCAGGGAATGAAACCCTGCCAAGAACCGCGTTCCTGAGGCTGTTTCAAAGCTGTGGAACGCCAGCCATAGAGGACACCTTAGTTCCCGGCCCTTCCAACTGCATAGGGAGGGATGTGCCCAGAGCTGTGTATCCCTCGATGGCGCTCAGAAGGCTTTGGGTACAAAGTGTACTTCCTTGGAAAGAAGTGCCCACGTGAGAGTCTTGAGCGCTGTGAGGCATACTAAAGCTAAATCCGTCCATTGACTAAGACCTCCTGAAAACCGGGGCGCCCCTATCTCTGGGAATGGGAAATGTGCACCTTACCTCGAGACTATAGGTCACAGTTAGTGGGCACCTTAGCTACAGTATGCTCCTGGGGGTGAGCTCCCCGGAAGGAATCGCAAGCACCTGGTTTCTTTTGGAAAAACTCACTGCTCCTCAGAGGCATCTGTGGAGTGAATAGTATCCTGGTGGTGTGGTTTTCAGGCGGCTTGGAAGCTGCAACGCAGTGGCTTTCCAAAGGGGGAAAGTCGGGCTTCTCCCACATTCTCCCAGTGCCAACGTGACCCCACGGCGCATTTACCAGCACTCTCTGACTGACACCCGGAGACTTTCAACAACACTGGGCCTTTCTATGAACACACTTCGTTGGACGGGGGGTGCTTTTCGTGCCACGAAGAGCAGCATCCGCTTAATGACTTAGTCAGGCATAGGGGACCTTGGATCGTCCAAATGCCTCACAGTTGTAGCGGGTTTTCTGTACTTTCTGTCAGGCTGCACCTGCAGTGTACCTTGCGTCACAATAGTGAGATGACAGGTTAAGCGTTGCCAGGATGCACTTTAGGCTCAGGGATTCTTTCAGTGCCGTTCGGAGGCCCTCCACACAGGGAGAGCCACGCTGAATGTCATACTGGCCGAAACGTTGTCCCGGGGCTGCCTTACAGCTGAAGACATCAAGCTCTGCAAGCGAGAAGCAGTTCATTGCCCTTCCCTCTGCGTAGAAAGAGTTGACCGCAGCAGTCTGTCCTGTGTTGTGTGGCTTGGAAACAAAAAGGGAACTCACAGTGCACATGCTCTCCCTCAGAAGGGAACTCACAGGCGACTCTCTTAGGCCTACGCAAAGCCGCAGAGGAGTTAAAGCACTCTATGGAGTCAGTGTTCATGGAGGTGGCTGCACACAAAACTTGGCTGAGAGGAAACACTCGTGCTTACCTTGAGGCTAGGGGTCACGTTTACTTTGCAATTTAGCTGGGGCAAGCGTGGGATGAGCTCCTAGCAAGGCACTGGAGACCACCTGGATTCGTAGGAGAAAACTCACTTTCTTCACTGAGGCATTCCTAGAGGTGACTAGAAGACGGGTAACGGCAGTGTCTTTCCGTCAGCCTTGAGGCCGCCACTGTCGACCTTTCAAATTGGGAAAAGACTGCCTTTTTCCAGGCTTCTCAATTACCAACTGGATCACCCAGCACATACACCTATCTTCTCTGACAATCCAAGGGAGACCCTTGGAACACAATTCGGCCTTCTGCGATGAAACTTTTGGATGCAGTGTGTGCTGCATGTGGTGAACGGCATAAACCTCCTAATGCCCTCAGCAGGCCTAGGTGACTTTGGATGTTCCAAATGTCTAGCAATGCTCGGGGTTACTCTCTACATTATTTCGGGCTAGACCTAAAGTCCCGTGTCCGCATCACTTAGAGAGACGTCGAGCAGGAGTCCCCAAACCGAATTGGAGCCCCGGTGGTTTCTTTCAGGGCAGCTTAGTTTTTCTCAACGTGGCAGACACGCAGGGAACGAAACCGTGCCAAGAACCGCGTTCCTGAGGCGGTTTCAAAGTTGTGGAACGCCAGCCATAGAGGACACCTTAGTTCCCGGCCCTTCCAACTGCATAGGGAGGGATGTGCCCAGAGCTGTGTATCCCTCGATGGCGCTCAGAAGGCTTTGGGTACACAGTGTACTTCCTTGGAGAGAAGTGCCCACGTGAGAGTCTGGAGCGCTGTGAGGCATACTAAGGCTAAAGCCGTCCGTTGACTAAGACCTCCTGAAAACCGGGGCGCCCCTATCTGTGGGAATGGGTAAATGTGCACCTTACCTCGAGACTAGAGGTCACAGTTAGTGGGCACCTTAGCTACAGTATGCTCCTGGGGGTGAGCTCCCCGGAAGGAATCGCAAGCACCTGGTTTCTTTTGGAAAAACTCACTGCTCCTCAGAGGCATCTGTGGAGTGAATAGTATCCTGGTGGTGTGGTTTTCAGGCGGCTTGGAAGCTGCAACGCAGTGCCTTTCCAAAGGGGGAAAGTCGGGCTTCTCCCACGTTCTCCCAGTGCCAACGTGACCCCACGGCGCATTTACCAGCACTCTCTGACTGACACCCGGAGACTTTCAACAACACTGGGCCTTTCTATGAACACACTTCGTTGGACGGGGGGTGCTTTTCGTGCCACGAAGAGCAGCACCCGCTTAATGACTTAGTCAGGCATAGGGGACCTTGGATCGTCCAAATGCCTCACGGTTGCACCGGGTTTTCTGTACTTTCTGTCAGGCTGCACCTGCAGTGTACCTTGCGTCACAATAGTGAGATGACAGGTTAAGCGTTGCCAGGATGCACTTTAGGCTCAGGGATTCTTTCAGTGCCGTTCGGAGGCCCTCCACACAGGGCGAGCCACGCTGAATGTAATACTGGCCAAAACGTTGTCCCGGGGCTGCCTTACAGCTGTAGACATCAAGCTCTGCTAGCGAGAAGCAGTTCACGGTCCTTCCCTCTGCGTAAAAAGAGTTGACGCCAGCAGTCTGTCCTGTGTTGTGTGGCCTGGAAACCAAAAAGGGGACTCACAGCGCACATGCTCTCCCTCAGAAGGGAACTCACAGGCGACTCTCTTAGGCCTACGCAAAGCCACAGAGGAGTTAAAGCACGCTAGGGAGTCAGGGTTCATGGAGGTGGCTGCACTCAAAACTTGGCTGAGAGGAAACACTCATGCTCACCTTGAGGCTAGGGGTCACGTTTACTTTGCACTTTAGCTAGGGCAAGCGTGGGATGAGCTCCTAAGCAAGGCACTGGAGACCACCTGGATTCGTAGGAGAAAACTCACTTTCTTCACTGAGGCACTCCTAGAGGTGACTAGAAGACGGGTAACGGCAGTGTCTTTCCATCAGCCTTGAGGCCGCCACTGTCGACCTTTCAAATGGGGAAAAGACTGCCTTTTTCCAGGCTTCTCAATTACCAAGTGGGTCACCCAGCACATACACCTCTCTTCTCTGACAATCCAAGGGAGACCCTTGGAACACAATTCGGCCTTCTGCGATGAAACTTTTGGATGCAGTGTGTGCTGCATGTGGTGAACGGCATAAACCTCCTAATGCCCTCAGCAGGCCTAGGTGACTTTGGATGTTCCAAATGTCTAGCAATGCTCGGGGTTACTCTCTACATTATTTCGGGCTAGACCTAAAGTCCCGTTTCCGCATCACTTAGAGAGACGTCGAGCAGGAGTCCCCAAACCGAATTGGAGCCCCGGTGGTTTCTTTCAGGGCAGCTTAGTTTTTCTCAACGTGGCAGACACGCAGGGAATGAAACCCTGCCAAGAACCGCGTTCCTGAGGCTGTTTCAAAGCTGTGGAACGCCAGCCATAGAGGACACCATAGTTCCCGGCCCTTCCAACTGCATAGGGAGGGATGTGCCCAGAGCTGTGTATCCCTCGATGGCGCTCAGAAGGCTTTGGGTACAAAGTGTACTTCCTTGGAAAGAAGTGCCCACGTGAGAGTCTTGAGCGCTGTGAGGCATACTAAAGCTAAAGCCGTCCATTGACTAAGACCTCCTGAAAACCGGGGCGCCCCTATCTCTGGGAATGGGAAATGTGCACCTTACCTCGAGACTATAGGTCACAGTTAGTGGGCACCTTAGCTACAGTATGCTCCTGGGGGTGAGCTCCCCGGAAGGAATCGCAAGCACCTGGTTTCTTTTGGAAAAACTCACTGCTCCTCAGAGGCATCTGTGGAGTGAATAGTATCCTGGTGGTGTGGTTTTCAGGCGGCTTGGAAGCTGCAACGCAGTGGCTTTCCAAAGGGGGAAAGTCGGGCTTCTCCCACATTCTCCCAGTGCCAACTTAACCCCACGGCGCATTTACCAGCACTCTCTGACTGACACCCGGAGACTTTCAACAACACTGGGCCTTTCTATGAACACACTTCGTTGGACGGGGGGTGCTTTTCGTGCCACGAAGAGCAGCACCCGCTTAATGACTTAGTCAGGCATAGGGGACCTTGGATCGTCCAATGCCTCACAGTTGTAGCGGGTTTTCTGTACTTTCTGTCAGGCTGCACCTGCAGTGTACCTTGCGTCACAATAGTGAGATGACAGGTTAAGCGTTGCCAGTATGCACTTTAGGCTCAGGGATTCTTTCAGTGCCGTTCGGAGGCCCTCCACACAGGGAGAGCCACGCTGAATGTCATACTGGCCGAAACGTTGTCCCGGGGCTGCCTTACAGCTGAAGACATCAAGCTCTGCAAGCGAGAAGCAGTTCATTGCCCTTCCCTCTGCGTAGAAAGAGTTGACCCCAGCAGTCTGTCCTGTGTTGTGTGGCTTGGAAAACAAAAAGGGAACTCACAGCGCACATGCTCTCCCTCAGAAGGGAACTCACAGGCGACTCTCTTAGGCCTACGCAAAGCCGCAGAGGAGTTAAAGCACGCTAGGGAGTCAGGGTTCATGGAGGTGGCTGCACACAAAACTTGGCTGAGAGGAAACACTCGTGCTTACCTTGAGGCTAGGGGTCACGTTTACTTTGCACTTTAGCTAGGGCAAGCGTGGGATGAGCTCCTAAGCAAGGCACTGGAGACCACCTGAATTCTTAGGAGAAAACTCAGTTTCTTCACTGAGGCACTCCTAGAGGTGACTAGAAGACGGGTAACGGCAGTGTCTTTCCGTCAGCCTTGAGGCCGCCACTGTCGACCCTTCAAATGGGGAAAAGACTGCCTTTTTCCAGGCTTCTCAATTACCAACTGGATCACCCAGCACATACACCTATCTTCTCTGACAATCCAAGGGAGACCCTTGGAACACAATTCGGCCTTCTGCGATGAAACTTTTGGATGCAGTGTGTGCTGCATGTGGTGAACGGCATAAACCTCCTAATGCCCTCAGCAGGCCTAGGTGACTTTGGATGTTCCAAATGTCTAGCAATGCTCGGGGTTACTCTCTACATTATTTCGGGCTAGACCTAAAGTCCCGTGTCCGCATCACTTAGAGAGACGTCGAGCAGGAGTCCCCAAACCGAATTGGAGCCCCGGTGGTTTCTTTCAGGGCAGCTTAGTTTTTCTCAATGTGGCAGACACGCAGGGAACGAAACCGTGCCAAGAACCGCGTTCCTGAGGCGGTTTCAAAGTTGTGGAACGCCAGCCATAGAGGACACCTTAGTTCCCGGCCCTTCCAACTGCATAGGGAGGGATGTGCCCAGAGCTCTGTATCCCTCGATTGCGCTCAGAAGGCTTTGGGTACACAGTGTACTTCCTTGGAGAGAAGTGCCCACGTGAGAGTCTGGAGCGCTGTGAGGCATACTAAGGCTAAAGCTGTCCGTTGACTAAACCTCCTGAAAACCGGGGTGCCCCTATCTGTGGGAATGGGAAAATGTGCACCTTACCTCGAGACTAGAGGTCACAGTTAGTGGGCACCTTAGCTACAGTATGCTCCTGGGGGTGAGCTCCCCGGAAGGAATCGCAAGCACCTGGTTTCTTTTGGAAAAACTCACTGCTCCTCAGAGGCATCTGTGGAGTGAATAGTATCCTGGTGGTGTGGTTTTCAGGCGGCTTGGAAGCTGCAACGCAGTGGCTTTCCAAAGGGGGAAAGTCGGGCTTCTCCCACTTTCTCCCAGTGCCAACGTGACCCCACGGCGCATTTACCAGCACTCTCTGACTGACACCCGGAGACTTTCAACAACACTGTGCCTTTCTATGAACACACTTCGTTGGACGGGGGGTGCTTTTCGTGCCACGAAGAGCAGCACCCGCTTAATGACTTAGTCAGGCATAGGGGACCTTGGATCGTCCAAATGCCTCACAGTTGCACCGGGTTTTCTGTACTTTCTGTCAGGCTGCACCTGCAGTGTACCTTGCGTCACAATAGTGAGATGACAGGTTAAGCGTTGCCAGGATGCACTTTAGGCTCAGGGATTCTTTCAGTGCCGTTCGGAGGCCCTCCACACAGGGAGAGCCACGCTGAATGTCATACTGGCCGAAACGTTGTCCCGGGGCTGCCTTACAGCTGTAGACATCAAGCTCTGCAAGCGAGAAGCAGTTCATTGCCCTTCCCTCTGCGTAGAAAGAGTTGACCCCAGCAGTCTGTCCTGTGTTGTGTGGCTTGGAAAACAAAAAGGGAACTCACAGCACACATGCTCTCCCTCAGAAAGGAACTCACAGGCGACTCTCTTAGGCCTACGCAAAGCCGCAGAGGAGTTAAAGCACGCTAGGTAGTCAGGGTTCATGGAGGGGGCTGCACACAAAACTTGGCTGAGAGGAAACACTCGTGCTTACCTTGAGGCTAGGGGTCACGTTTACTTTGCACTTTAGCTAGGGCAAGCGTGGGATGAGCTCCTAAGCAAGGCACTGGAGACCACCTGAATTCTTAGGAGAAAACTCAGTTTCTTCACTGAGGCACTCCTAGAGGTGACTAGAAGACGGGTAACGGCAGTGTCTTTCCGTCAGCCTTGAGGCCGCCACTGTCGACCTTTCAAATGGGGAAAAGACTGCCTTTTTCCAGGCTTCTCAATTACCAACTGGATCACCCAGCACATACACCTCTCTTCTCTGACAATCCAAGGGAGACCCTTGGAACACAATTCGGCCTTCTGCGATGAAACTTTTGGATGCAGTGTGTGCTGCATGTGGTGAACGGCATAAACCTCCTAATGCCCTCAGCAGGCCTAGATGACTTTGGATGTTCCAAATGTCTAGCAATGCTCAGGGTTACTCTCTACATTATTTCGGGCTAGACCTAAAGTCCCGTGTCCGCATCACTTAGAGAGACGACGAGCAGGAGTCCCCAAACCGAATTGGAGCCCCGGTGGTTTCTTTCAGGGCAGCTTCGTTTTTCTCAACGTGGCAGACACGCAGGGAACGAAACCCTGCCAAGAACCGCGTTCCTGAGGCTGATTCAAAACTGTGGAACGCCAGCCATAGAGGACACCTTAGTTCCCAGCCCTTCCAACTGCATAGGGAGGGATGTGCCCAGAGCTCTGTATCCCTTGATGGCGCTCAGAAGGCTTTGGGTACACAGTGTACTTCCTTGGAAAGAAGTGCCCACGTGAGAGTCTTGAGCGCTGTGAGGCATACTAAGGCTAAAGCCGTCCGTTGACTAAGACCTCCTGAAAAACGGGACGCCCCTATCTGTGGGAATGGAAAAATGTGCACCTTACCTCGAGACTAGAGGTCACAGTTAGTGGGCACCTTAGCTACAGTATGCTCCTGGGGGGGAGCTCCCCGGAAGGAATCGCAGGCACCTGGTTTCTTTTGGAAAAACTCACTGCTCCTCAGAGGCATCTGTGGAGTGAATAGTATCCTGGTGGTGTGGTTTCCAGGCGGCTTGGGAGCTGCAACGAAGTGGCTTTCCAAAGGGGGAAAGGCGGGCTTCTCCCACGCTCTCCCAGTGCCAACCTGACCCCATGGCGCATTTACCAGCACTCTCTGACTGACACCCGGAGACTTTCAACAACACTGGGCCTTTCTATGATCCCACTTCGTTGGACAGGGGGTGTTTTGCGTACCACGAAGTGCAGCACCCGCTTAATGACTTAGTCAGGCATAGGGGACCTTGGATCGTCCAAATGCCTCACGGTTGCACCGGGTTTTCTGTACTTTCTGTCAGGCTGCACCTGCAGTGTACCTTGCGTCACAATAGTGAGATGACAGGTTAAGCGTTGCCAGGATGCACTTTAGGCTCAGGGTTTCTTTCAGTGCCGTTCGGAGGCCCTCCACACAGGGAGAGCCACGCTGAATGTCATACTGGCCAAAACGTTGTGCCGGGGCTGCCTTACAGCTGTAGACATCAAGCTCTGCAAGCGAGAAGCAGCTCACGGCCCTTCCCTCAGCGTAGAAAGAGTTGACGCCAGCAGTCTCTCCTGTGTTGTGTGGCCTGTAAAACAAAAAGGGGACTCACAGCGCTCATGCTCTCCTTCAGAAGGGAACTCACAGGCGACTCTCTTAGGCCTACGCAAAGCCGCAGAGGAGTTAAAGCACGCTAGGGAGTCAGGGTTCATGGAGGTGGCTGCACACAAAACTTGGCTGAGAGGAAACACTCGTGCTCACTTGAGGCTAGGGGTCACGTTTACTTTGCACTTTAGCTAGGGCAAGCGTGGGATGAGCTCCTAAGCAAGGCACAGGAGACCACCTGGATTCGTAGGAGAAAACTCACTTTCTTCACTGAGGCACTCCTAGAGGTGACTAGAAGACGGGTAACGGCAGTGTCTTTCCATCAGCCTTGAGGCCGCCACTGTCGACCCTTCAAATGGGGAAAAGACTGCCTTTTTCCAGGCTTCTCAATTACCAACTGGATCACCCAGCACATACACCTATCTTCTCTGACCATCCAAGGGAGACCCTTGGAACACAATTCGGCCTTCTGCGATGAAACTTTTGGATGCAGTGTGTGCTGCATGTGGTGAACGGCATAAACCTCCTAATGCCCTCAGCAGGCCTAGGTGACTTTGGATGTTCCAAATGTCTAGCAATGCTCGGGGTTACTCTCTACATTATTTCGGGCTAGACCTAAAGTCCCGTGTCCGTATCACTTAGAGAGACGTCGAGCAGGAGTCCCCAAACCGAATTGGAGCCCCGGTGGATTCTTTCAGGGCAGCTTAGTTTTTCTCAATGTGGCAGACACGCAGGGAACGAAACCGTGCCAAGAACCGCGTTCCTGAGGCGGTTTCAAAGTTGTGGAACGCCAGCCATAGAGGACTCCTTAGTTCCCGGCCCTTCCAACTGCATAGGGAGGGATGTGCCCAGAGCTCTGTATCCCTCGATTGCGCTCAGAAGGCTTTGGGTACAGTGTACTTCCTTGGAGAGAAGTGCCCACGTGAGAGTCTTGAGCGCGGTGAGGCATACTAAGGCTAAAGCCGTCCGTTGACTAAGACCTCCTGAAAACCGGGGCGCCCCTATCTGTTGGAATGGGAAAATGTGCACCTTACCTCGAGACTAGAGGTCACAGTTAGTGGGCACCTTAGCTACAGTATGCTCCTGGGGGGGAGCTCCCCGGAAGGAATCGCAAGCACCTGGTTTCTTTTGGAAAAACTCACTGCTACTCAGAGGCATCTGTGGAGTGAATAGTATCCTGGTGGTGTGGTTTTCAGGCGGCTTGGAAGCTGCAACGCAGTGCCTTTCCAAAGGGGGAAAGTCGGGCTTCTCCCACGTTCTCCCAGTGCCAACGTGACCCCACGGCGCATTTACCAGCACTCTCTGACTGACACCCGGAGACTTTCAACAACACTGGGCCTTTCTATGAACACACTTCGTTGGACGGGGGGTGCTTTTCGTGCCACGAAGAGCAGCACCCGCTTAATGACTTAGTCAGGCATAGGGGACATTGGATCGTCCAAATGCCTCACGGTTGCACCGGGTTTTCTGTACTTTCTGTCAGGCTGCACCTGCAGTGTACCTTGCGTCACAATAGTGAGATGACAGGTTAAGCGTTGCCAGGATGCACTTTAGGCTCAGGGATTCTTTCAGTGCCGTTCGGAGGCCCTCCACACAGGGCGAGCCACGCTGAATGTAATACTGGCCAAAACGTTGTCCCGGGGCTGCCTTACAGCTGTAGACATCAAGCTCTGCTAGCGAGAAGCAGTTCACGGTCCTTCCCTCTGCGTAAAAAGAGTTGACGCCAGCAGTCTGTCCTGTGTTGTGTGGCCTGGAAACCAAAAAGGGGACTCACAGCGCACATGCTCTCCCTCAGAAGGGAACTCACAGGCGACTCTCTTAGGCCTACGCAAAGCCACAGAGGAGTTAAAGCACGCTAGGGAGTCAGGGTTCATGGAGGTGGCTGCACTCAAAACTTGGCTGAGAGGAAACACTCATGCTCACCTTGAGGCTAGGGGTCACGTTTACTTTGCACTTTAGCTAGGGCAAGCGTGGGATGAGCTCCTAAGCAAGGCACTGGAGACCACCTGGATTCGTAGGAGAAAACTCACTTTCTTCACTGAGGCACTCCTAGAGGTGACTAGAAGACGGGTAACGGCAGTGTCTTTCCGTCAGCCTTGAGGCCGCCACTGTCGACCTTTCAAATTGGGAAAAGACTGCCTTTTTCCAGGCTTCTCAATTACCAACTGGGTCACCCAGCACATACACCTCTCTTCTCTGACAATCCAAGGGAGACCCTTGGAACACAATTCGGCCTTCTGCGATGAAACTTTTGGATGCAGTGTGTGCTGCATGTGGTGAACGGCATAAACCTCCTAATGCCCTCAGCAGGCCTAGGTGACTTTGGATGTTCCAAATGTCTAGCAATGCTCGGGGTTACTCTCTACATTATTTCGGGCTAGACCTAAAGTCCCGTTTCCGCATCACTTAGAGAGACGTCGAGCAGGAGTCCCCAAACCGAATTGGAGCCCCGGTGGTTTCTTTCAGGGCAGCTTAGTTTTTCTCAACGAGGCAGACACGCAGGGAACGAAACCCTGCCAAGAACCGCGTTCCTGAGGCTGTTTCAAAGCTGTGGAACGCCAGCCATAGAGGACACCTTAGTTCCCGGCCCTTCCAACTGCATAGGGAGGGATGTGCCCAGAGCTGTGTATCCCTCGATGGCGCTCAGAAGGCTTTGGGTACAAAGTGTACTTCCTTGGAAAGAAGTGCCCACGTGAGAGTCTTGAGCGCTGTGAGGCCTACTAAAGCTAAAGCCGTCCATTGACTAAGACCTCCTGAAAACCGGGGCGCCCCTATCTCTGGGAATGGGAAATGTGCACCTTACCTCGAGACTATAGGTCACAGTTAGTGGGCACCTTAGCTACAGTATGCTCCTGGGGGTGAGCTCCCCGGAAGGAATCGCAAGCACCTGGTTTCTTTTGGAAAAACTCACTGCTCCTCAGAGGCATCTGTGGAGTGAATAGTATCCTGGTGGTGTGGTTTTCAGGCGGCTTGGAAGCTGCAACGCAGTGGCTTTCCAAAGGGGGAAAGTCGGGCTTCTCCCACATTCTCCCAGTGCCAACTTAACCCCACGGCGCATTTACCAGCACTCTCTGACTGACACCCGGAGACTTTCAACAACACTGGGCCTTTCTATGAACACACTTCGTTGGACGGGGGGTGCTTTTCGTGCCACGAAGAGCAGCACCCGCTTAATGACTTAGTCAGGCATAGGGGACCTTGGATCGTCCAATGCCTCACAGTTGTAGCGGGTTTTCTGTACTTTCTGTCAGGCTGCACCTGCAGTGTACCTTGCGTCACAATAGTGAGATGACAGGTTAAGCGTTGCCAGGATGCGATTTAGGCTCAGGGATTCTTTCAGTGCCGTTCGGAGGCCCTCCACACAGGGAGAGCCACGCTGAATGTCATACTGGCCGAAACGTTGTCCCGGGGCTGCCTTACAGCTGTAGACATCAAGCTCTGCAAGCGAGAAGCAGTTCATTGCCCTTCCCTCTGCGTAGAAAGAGTTGACCCCAGCAGTCTGTCCTGTGTTGTGTGGCTTGGAAAACAAAAAGGGAACTCACAGCACACATGCTCTCCCTCAGAAAGGAACTCACAGGCGACTCTCTTAGGCCTACGCAAAGCCGCAGAGGAGTTAAAGCACGCTAGGTAGTCAGGGTTCATGGAGGGGGCTGCACACAAAACTTGGCTGAGAGGAAACACTCGTGCTTACCTTGAGGCTAGGGGTCACGTTTACTTTGCACTTTAGCTAGGGCAAGCGTGGGATGAGCTCCTAGCAAGGCACTGGAGACCACCTGGATTCGTAGGAGAAAACTCACTTTCTTCACTGAGGCATTCCTAGAGGTGACTAGAAGACGGGTAACGGCAGTGTCTTTCCGTCAGCCTTGAGGCCGCCACTGTCGACCTTTCAAATGGGGAAAAGACTGCCTTTTTCCAGGCTTCTCAATTACCAACTGGATCACCCAGCACATACACCTCTCTTCTCTGACAATCCAAGGGAGACCCTTGGAACACAATTCGGCCTTCTGCGATGAAACTTTTGGATGCAGTGTGTGCTGCATGTGGTGAACGGCATAAACCTCCTAATGCCCTCAGCAGGCCTAGATGACTTTGGATGTTCCAAATGTCTAGCAATGCTCAGGGTTACTCTCTACATTATTTCGGGCTAGACCTAAAGTCCCGTGTCCGCATCACTTAGAGAGACGACGAGCAGGAGTCCCCAAACCGAATTGGAGCCCCGGTGGTTTCTTTCAGGGCAGCTTCGTTTTTCTCAACGTGGCAGACACGCAGGGAACGAAACCCTGCCAAGAACCGCGTTCCTGAGGCTGATTCAAAACTGTGGAACGCCAGCCATAGAGGACACCTTAGTTCCCAGCCCTTCCAACTGCATAGGGAGGGATGTGCCCAGAGCTCTGTATCCCTTGATGGCGCTCAGAAGGCTTTGGGTACACAGTGTACTTCCTTGGAAAGAAGTGCCCACGTGAGAGTCTTGAGCGCTGTGAGGCATACTAAGGCTAAAGCCGTCCGTTGACTAAGACCTCCTGAAAAACGGGACGCCCCTATCTGTGGGAATGGAAAAATGTGCACCTTACCTCGAGACTAGAGGTCACAGTTAGTGGGCACCTTAGCTACAGTATGCTCCTGGGGGGGAGCTCCCCGGAAGGAATCGCAGGCACCTGGTTTCTTTTGGAAAAACTCACTGCTCCTCAGAGGCATCTGTGGAGTGAATAGTATCCTGGTGGTGTGGTTTCCAGGCGGCTTGGGAGCTGCAACGAAGTGGCTTTCCAAAGGGGGAAAGGCGGGCTTCTCCCACGCTCTCCCAGTGCCAACCTGACCCCATGGCGCATTTACCAGCACTCTCTGACTGACACCCGGAGACTTTCAACAACACTGGGCCTTTCTATGATCCCACTTCGTTGGACAGGGGGTGTTTTGCGTACCACGAAGTGCAGCACCCGCTTAATGACTTAGTCAGGCATAGGGGACCTTGGATCGTCCAAATGCCTCACGGTTGCACCGGGTTTTCTGTACTTTCTGTCAGGCTGCACCTGCAGTGTACCTTGCGTCACAATAGTGAGATGACAGGTTAAGCGTTGCCAGGATGCACTTTAGGCTCAGGTTTCTTTCAGTGCCGTTCGGAGGCCCTCCACACAGGGAGAGCCACGCTGAATGTCATACTGGCCAAAACGTTGTGCCGGGGCTGCCTTACAGCTGTAGACATCAAGCTCTGCAAGCGAGAAGCAGGTCACGGCCCTTCCCTCAGCGTAGAAAGAGTTGACGCCAGCAGTCTGTCCTGTGTTGTGTGGCCTGTAAAACAAAAAGGGGACTCACAGCGCTCATGCTCTCCTTCAGAAGGGAACTCACAGGCGACTCTCTTAGGCCTACGCAAAGCCGCAGAGGAGTTAAAGCACGCTAGGGAGTCAGGGTTCATGGAGGTGGCTGCACACAAAACTTGGCTGAGAGGAAACACTCGTGCTCACTTGAGGCTAGGGGTCACGTTTACTTTGCACTTTAGCTAGGGCAAGCGTGGGATGAGCTCCTAAGCAAGGCACAGGAGACCACCTGGATTCGTAGGAGAAAACTCACTTTCTTCACTGAGGCACTCCTAGAGGTGACTAGAAGACGGGTAACGGCAGTGTCTTTCCATCAGCCTTGAGGCCGCCACTGTCGACCCTTCAAATGGGGAAAAGACTGCCTTTTTCCAGGCTTCTCAATTACCAACTGGATCACCCAGCACATACACCTATCTTCTCTGACCATCCAAGGGAGACCCTTGGAACACAATTCGGCCTTCTGCGATGAAACTTTTGGATGCAGTGTGTGCTGCATGTGGTGAACGGCATAAACCTCCTAATGCCCTCAGCAGGCCTAGGTGACTTTGGATGTTCCAAATGTCTAGCAATGCTCGGGGTTACTCTCTACATTATTTCGGGCTAGACCTAAAGTCCCGTGTCCGTATCACTTAGAGAGACGTCGAGCAGGAGTCCCCAAACCGAATTGGAGCCCCGGTGGATTCTTTCAGGGCAGCTTAGTTTTTCCCAATGTGGCAGACACGCAGGGAACGAAACCGTGCCAAGAACCGCGTTCCTGAGGCGGTTTCAAAGTTGTGGAACGCCAGCCATAGAGGACACCTTAGTTCCCGGCCCTTCCAACTGCATAGGGAGGGATGTGCCCAGAGCTGTGTATCCCTCGATGGCGCTCAGAAGGCTTTGGGTACAAAGTGTACTTCCTTGGAAAAAAGTGCCCACGTGAGAGTCTTGAGCGCTGTGAGGCATACTAAAGCTAAAGCCATCCATTGACTAGGACCTCCTGAAAACCGGGGCGCCCCTATCTCTGGGAATGGGAAATGTGCACCTTACCTCGAGACTATAGGTCACAGTTAGTGGGCACCTTAGCTACAGTATGCTCCTGGGGGTGAGCTCCCCGGAAGGAATCGCAAGCACCTGGTTTCTTTTGGAAAAACTCACTGCTCCTCAGAGGCATCTGTGGAGTGAATAGTATCCTGGTGGTGTGGTTTTCAGGCGGCTTGGAAGCTGCAACGCAGTGGCTTTCCAAACGGGGAAAGTCGGGCTTCTCCCACGTTCTCCCAGTGCCAACGTGACCCCACGGCACATTTACCAGCACTCTCTGACTGACACCCGGAGACTTTCAACAACACTGGGCCTTTCTATGAACACACTTCGTTGGACGGGGGGTGCTTTTCGTGCCACGAAGAGCAGCACCCGCTTAATGACTTAGTCAGGCATAGGGGACCTTGGATCGTCCAAATGCCTCACGGTTGCACCGGGTTTTCTGTACTTTCTGTCAGGCTGCACCTGCAGTGTACCTTGCGTCACAATAGTGAGATGACAGGTTAAGCGTTGCCAGGATGCACTTTAGGCTCAGGGATTCTTTCAGTGCCGTTCGGAGGCCCTCCACACAGGGAGAGCCACGCTGAATGTCATACTGGCCGAAACGTTGTCCCGGGGCTGCCTTACAGCTGAAGACATCAAGCTCTGCAAGCGAGAAGCAGTTCACTGCCCTTCCCTCTGCGTAGAAAGAGTTGACCCCAGCAGTCTGTCCTGTGTTGTGTGGCTTGGAAAACAAAAAGGGAACTCACAGCGCACATGCTCTCCCTCAGAAGGGAACTCACAGGCGACTCTCTTAGGCCTACGCAAAGCCGCAGAGGAGTTAAAGCACTCTATGGAGTCAGGGTTCATGGAGGTGGCTGCACACAAAACTTGGCTGAGAGGAAACACTCGTGCTTACCTTGTGGCTAGGGGTCACGTTTACTTTGCACTTTAGCTAGGGCAAGCGTGGGATGAGCTCCTAGCAAGGCACTGGAGACCACCTGGATTCGTAGGAGAAAACTCACTTGCTTCACTGAGGCATTCCTAGAGGTGACTAGAAGACGGGTAACGGCAGTGTCTTTCCGTCAGCCTTGAGGCCGCCACTGTCGACCTTTCAAATGGGGAAAAGACTGCCTTTTTCCAGGCTTCTCAATTACCAACTGGATCACCCAGCACATACACCTCTCTTCTCTGACAATCCAAGGGAGACCCTTGGAACACAATTCGGCCTTCTGCGATGAAACTTTTGGATGCAGTGTGTGCTGCATGTGGTGAACGGCATAAACCTCCTAATGCCCTCAGCAGGCCTAGGTGACTTTGGATGTTCCAAATGTCTAGCAATGCTCGGGGTTACTCTCTACATTATTTCGGGCTAGACCTAAAGTCCCGTTTCCGCATCACTTAGAGAGACGTCGAGCAGGAGTCCCCAAACCGAATTGGAGCCCCGGTGGTTTCTTTCAGGGCAGCTTAGTTTTTCTCAACGTGGCAGACACGCAGGGAACGAAACCCTGCCAAGAACCGCGTTCCTGAGGCGGTTTCAAAGTTGTGGAACGCCAGCCATAGAGGACACCTTAGTTCCCGGCCCTTCCAACTGCATAGGGAGGGATGTGCCCAGAGCTGTGTATCCCTGGATGGCGCTCAGAAGGCTTTGGGTACACAGTGTACTTCCTTGGAGAGAAGTGCCCACGTGAGAGTCTGGAGCGCTGTGAGGCATACTAAGGCTAAAGCCGTCCGTTGACTAAGACCTCCTGAAAACCGGGGCGCCCCTATCTGTGGGAATGGGTAAATGTGCACCTTACCTCGAGACTAGAGGTCACAGTTAGTGGGCACCTTAGCTACAGTATGCTCCTGGGGGGGAGCTCCCCGGAAGGAATCGCAAGCACCTGGTTTCTTTTGGAAAAACTCACTGCTCCTCAGAGGCATCTGTGGAGTGAATAGTATCCTGGTGGTGTGGTTTTCAGGCGGCTTGGAAGCTGCAACGCAGTGGCTTTCCAAAGGGGGAAAGTCGGGCTTCTCCCACGTTCTCCCAGTGCCAACGTGACCCCACGGCGCATTTACCAGCACTCTCTGACTGACACCCGGAGACTTTCAACAACACTGGGCCTTTCTATGAACACACTTCGTTGGACGGGGGGTGCTTTTCGTGCCACGAAGAGCAGCACCCGCTTAATGACTTAGTCAGGCATAGGGGACCTTGGATCGTCCAAATGCCTCACGGTTGCACCGGGTTTTCTGTACTTTCTGTCAGGCTGCACCTGCAGTGTACCTTGCGTCACAATAGTGAGATGACAGGTTAAGCGTTGCCAGGATGCACTTTAGGCTCAGGGATTCTTTCAGTGCCGTTCGGAGGCCCTCCACACAGGGAGAGCCACGCTGAATGTCATACTGGCCGAAACGTTGTCCCGGGGCTGCCTTACAGCTGAAGACATCAAGCTCTGCAAGCGAGAAGCAGTTCATTGCCCTTCCCTCTGCGTAGAAAGAGTTGACCCCAGCAGTCTGTCCTGTGTTGTGTGGCTTGGAAAACAAAAAGGGAACTCACAGCGCACATGCTCTCCCTCAGAAGGGAACTCACAGGCGACTCTCTTAGGCCTACGCAAAGCCGCAGAGGAGTTAAAGCACTCTATGGAGTCAGGGTTCATGGAGGTGGCTGCACACAAAACTTGGCTGAGAGGAAATACTCGTGCTTACCTTGTGGCTAGGGGTCACGTTTACTTTGCACTTTAGCTAGGGCAAGCGTGGGATGAGCTCCTAGCAAGGCACTGGAGACCACCTGGATTCGTAGGAGAAAACTCACTTTCTTCACTGAGGCATTCCTAGAGGTGACTAGAAGACGGGTAACGGCAGTGTCTTTCCGTCAGCCTTGAGGCCGCCACTGTCGACCTTTCAAATGGGGAAAAGACTGCCTTTTTCCAGGCTTCTCAATTACCAACTGGATCACCCAGCACATACACCTATCTTCTCTGACAATCCAAGGGAGACCCTTGGAACACAATTCGGCCTTCTGCGATGAAACTTTTGGATGCAGTGTGTGCTGCATGTGGTGAACGGCATAAACCTCCTAATGCCCTCAGCAGGCCTAGGTGACTTTGGATGTTCCAAATGTCTAGCAATGCTCGGGGTTACTCTCTACATTATTTCGGGCTAGACCTAAAGTCCCGTTTCCGCATCACTTAGAGAGACGTCGAGCAGGAGTCCCCAAACCGAATTGGAGCCCCGGTGGTTTCTTTCAGGGCAGCTTAGTTCTTCTCAACGTGGCAGACACGCAGGGAACGAAACCCTGCCAAGAACCGCGTTCCTGAGGCGGTTTCAAAGTTGTGGAACGCCAGCCATAGAGGACACCTTAGTTCCCGGCCCTTCCAACTGCATAGGGAGGGATGTGCCCAGAGCTGTGTATCCCTGGATGGCGCTCAGAAGGCTTTGGGTACACAGTGTACTTCCTTGGAGAGAAGTGCCCACGTGAGAGTCTGGAGCGCTGTGAGGCATACTAAGGCTAAAGCCGTCCGTTGACTAAGACCTCTGAAAACCGGGGCGCCCCTATCTGTGGGAATGGTTAAATGTGCACCTTACCTCGAGACTAGAGGTCACAGTTAGTGGGCACCTTAGCTACAGTATGCTCCTGGGGGGGAGCTCCCCGGAAGGAATCGCAAGCACCTGGTTTCTTTTGGAAAAACTCACTGCTCCTCAGAGGCATCTGTGGAGTGAATAGTATCCTGGTGGTGTGGTTTTCAGGCGGCTTGGAAGCTGCAACGCAGTGGCTTTCCAAAGGGGGAAAGTCGGGCTTCTCCCACGTTCTCCCAGTGCCAACGTGACCCCACGGCGCATTTACCAGCACTCTCTGACTGACACCCGGAGACTTTCAACAACACTGGGCCTTTCTATGAACACACTTCGTTGGACGGGGGGTGTTTTCGTGCCACGAAGAGCAGCACCCGCTTAATGACTTAGTCAGGCATAGGGGACCTTGGATCGTCCAAATGCCTCACGGTTGCACCGGGTTTTCTGTACTTTCTGTCAGGCTGCACCTGCAGTGTACCTTGCGTCACAATAGTGAGATGACAGGTTAAGCGTTGCCAGGATGCACTTTAGGCTCAGGGATTCTTTCAGTGCCGTTCGGAGGCCCTCCACACAGGGAGAGCCACGCTGAATGTAATACTGGCCAAAACGTTGTCCCGGGGCTGCCTTACAGCTGTAGACATCAAGCTCTGCTAGCGAGAAGCAGTTCACGGCCCTTCCCTCTGCGTAAAAAGAGTTGACGCCAGCAGTCTGTCCTGTGTTGTGTGGCCTGGAAACCAAAAAGGGGACTCACAGCGCACATGCTCTCCCTCAGAAGGGAACTCACAGGCGACTCTCTTAGGCCTACGCAAAGCCACAGAGGAGTTAAAGCACGCTAGGGAGTCAGGGTTCATGGAGGTGGCTGCACTCAAAACTTGGCTGAGAGGAAACACTCATGCTCACCTTGAGGCTAGGGGTCACGTTTACTTTGCACTTTAGCTAGGGCAAGCGTGGGATGAGCTCCTAAGCAAGGCACTGGAGACCACCTGGATTCGTAGGAGAAAACTCACTTTCTTCACTGAGGCACTCCTAGAGGTGACTAGAAGACGGGTAACGGCAGTGTCTTTCCGTCAGCCTTGAGGCCGCCACTGTCGACCTTTCAAATGGGGAAAAGACTGCCTTTTTCCAGGCTTCTCAATTACCAACTGGGTCACCCAGCACATACACCTCTCTTCTCTGACAATCCAAGGGAGACCCTTGGAACACAATTCGGCCTTCTGCGATGAAACTTTTGGATGCAGTGTGTGCTGCATGTGGTGAACGGCATAAACCTCCTAATGCCCTCAGCAGGCCTAGGTGACTTTGGATGTTCCAAATGTCTAGCAATGCTCGGGGTTACTCTCTACATTATTTCGGGCTAGACCTAAAGTCCCGTTTCCGCATCACTTAGAGAGACGTCGAGCAGGAGTCCCCAAACCGAATTGGAGCCCCGCTGGTTTCTTTCAGGGCAGCTTAGTTTTTCTCAACGTGGCAGACACGCAGGGAACGAAACCCTGCCAAGAACCGCGTTCCTGAGGCTGTTTCAAAGCTGTGGAACGCCAGCCATAGAGGACACCTTAGTTCCCGGCCCTTCCAACTGCATAGGGAGGGATGTGCCCAGAGCTGTGTATCCCTCGATGGCGCTCAGAAGGCTTTGGGTACAAAGTGTACTTCCTTGGAAAGAAGTGCCCACGTGAGAGTCTGGAGCGCTGTGAGGCATACTAAAGCTAAAGCCGTCCGTTGACTAAGACCTCCTGAAAACCGGGGCGCCCCTATCTGTGGGAATGGGAAATGTGCACCTTACCTCGAGACTAGAGGTCACAGTTAGTGGGCACCTTAGCTACAGTATGCTCCTGGGGGTGAGCTCCCCGGAAGGAATCGCAAGCACCTGGTTTCTTTTGGAAAAACTCACTGCTCCTCAGAGGCATCTGTGGAGTGAATAGTATCCTGGTGGTGTGGTTTTCAGGCGGCTTGGAAGCTGCAACGCAGTGGCTTTCCAAAGGGGGAAAGTCGGGCTTCTCCCACGTTCTCCCAGTGCCAACTTAACCCCACGGCGCATTTACCAGCACTCTCTGACTGACACCCGGAGACTTTCCACAACACTGGGCCTTTCTATGAACACACTTCGTTGGACGGGGGGTGCTTTTCGTGCCACGAAGAGCAGCACCCGCTTAATGACTTAGTCAGGCATAGGGGACCTTGGATCGTCCAAATGCCTCACGGTTGCACCGGGTTTTCTGTACTTTCTGTCAGGCTGCACCTGCAGTGTACCTTGCGTCACAATAGTGAGATGACAGGTTAAGCGTTGCCAGGATGCACTTTAGGCTCAGGGATTCTTTCAGTGCCGTTCGGAGGCCCTCCACACAGGGCGAGCCACGCTGAATGTAATACTGGCCAAAACGTTGTCCCGGGGCTGCCTTACAGCTGTAGACATCAAGCTCTGCTAGCGAGAAGCAGTTCACGGTCCTTCCCTCTGCGTAAAAAGAGTTGACGCCAGCAGTCTGTCCTGTGTTGTGTGGCCTGGAAACCAAAAAGGGGACTCACAGCGCACATGCTCTCCCTCAGAAGGGAACTCACAGGCGACTCTCTTAGGCCTACGCAAAGCCACAGAGGAGTTAAAGCACGCTAGGGAGTCAGGGTTCATGGAGGTGGCTGCACTCAAAACTTGGCTGAGAGGAAACACTCATGCTCACCTTGAGGCTAGGGGTCACGTTTACTTTGCACTTTAGCTAGGGCAAGCGTGGGATGAGCTCCTAAGCAAGGCACTGGAGACCACCTGGATTCGTAGGAGAAAACTCACTTTCTTCACTGAGGCACTCCTAGAGGTGACTAGAAGACGGGTAACGGCAGTGTCTTTCCGTCAGCCTTTAGGCCGCCACTGTCGACCTTTCAAATGGGGAAAAGACTGCCTTTTTCCAGGCTTCTCAATTACCAACTGGGTCACCCAGCACATACACCTCTCTTCTCTGACAATCCAAGGGAGACCCTTGGAACACAATTCGGCCTTCTGCGATGAAACTTTTGGATGCAGTGTGTGCTGCATGTGGTGAACGGCATAAACCTCCTAATGCCCTCAGCAGGCCTAGGTGACTTTGGATGTTCCAAATGTCTAGCAATGCTCGGGGTTACTCTCTACATTATTTCGGGCTAGACCTAAAGTCCCGTGTCCGCATCACTTAGAGAGACGTCGAGCAGGAGTCTCCAAACCGAATTGGAGCCCCGGTGGTTTCTTTCAGGGCAGCTTAGTTTTTCTCAACGTGGCAGACACGCAGGGAACGAAACCCTGCCAAGAACCGCGTTCCTGAGGCTGTTTCAAAGCTGTGGAACGCCAGCCATAGAGGACACCTTAGTTCCCGGCCCTTCCAACTGCATAGGGAGGGATGTGCCCAGAGCTGTGTATCCCTCGATGGCGCTCAGAAGGCTTTGGGTACAAAGTGTACTTCCTTGGAAAGAAGTGCCCACGTGAGAGTCTGGAGCGCTGTGAGGCATACTAAAGCTAAAGCCGTCCATTGACTAAGACCTCCTGAAAACCGGGGCGCCCGTATCTCTGGGAATGGGAAATGTGCACCTTACCTCGAGACTAGAGGTCACAGTTAGTGGGCACCTTAGCTACAGTATGCTCCTGGGGGTGAGCTCCCCGGAAGGAATCGCAAGCACCTGGTTTCTTTTGGAAAAACTCACTGCTCCTCAGAGGCATCTGTGGAGTGAATAGTATCCTGGTGGTGTGGTTTTCAGGCGGCTTGGAAGCTGCAACGCAGTGGCTTTCCAAAGGGGGAAAGTCGGGCTTCTCCCACATTCTCCCAGTGCCAACTTAACCCCACGGCGCATTTACCAGCACTCTCTGACTGACACCCGGAGACTTTCAACAACACTGTGCCTTTCTATGAACACACTTCGTTGAACGGGGTGTGCTTTTCGTGCCACGAAGAGCAGCACCCGCTTAATGACTTAGTCAGGCATAGGGGACCTTGGATCGTCCAATGCCTCACAGTTGTAGCGGGTTTTCTGTACTTTCTGTCAGGCTGCACCTGCAGTGTACCTTGCGTCACAATAGTGAGATGACAGGTTAAGCGTTGCCAGGATGCACTTTAGGCTCAGGGATTCTTTCAGTGCCGTTCGGAGGCCCTCCACACAGGGAGAGCCACGCTGAATGTCATACTGGCCGAAACGTTGTCCCGGGGCTGCCTTACAGCTGAAGACATCAAGCTCTGCAAGCGAGAAGCAGTTCATTGCCCTTCCCTCTGCGTAGAAAGAGTTGACCCCAGCAGTCTGTCCTGCGTTGTGTGGCTTGGAAAACAAAAAGGGAACTCACAGCGCACATGCTCTCCCACAGAAGGGAACTCACAGGCGACTCTCTTAGGCCTACGCAAAGCCGCAGAGGAGTTAAAGCACTCTATGGAGTCAGGGTTCATGGAGGGGGCTGCACACAAAACTTGGCTGAGAGGAAACACTCGTGCTTACCTTGAGGCTAGGGGTCACGTTTACTTTGCACTTTAGCTAGGGCAAGCGTGGGATGAGCTCCTAGCAAGGCACTGGAGACCACCTGGATTCGTAGGAGAAAACTCACTTGCTTCACTGAGGCATTCCTAGAGGTGACTAGAAGACGGGTAACGGCAGTGTCTTTCCGTCAGCCTTGAGGCCGCCACTGTCGACCTTTCAAATGGGGAAAAGACTGCCTTTTTCCAGGCTTCTCAATTACCAACTGGATCACCCAGCACATACACCTATCTTCTCTGACAATCCAAGGGAGACCCTTGGAACACAATTCGGCCTTCTGCGATGAAACTTTTGGATGCAGTGTGTGCTGCATGTGGTGAACGGCATAAACCTCCTAATGCCCTCAGCAGGCCTAGGTGACTTTGGATGTTCCAAATGTCTAGCAATGCTCGGGGTTACTCTCTACATTATTTCGGGCTAGACCTGAAGTCCCGTTTCCGCATCACTTAGAGAGACGTCGAGCAGGAGTCCCCAAACCGAATTGGAGCCCCGGTGGTTTCTTTCAGGGCAGCTTCGTTTTTCTCAACGTGGCAGACACGCAGGGAACGAAACCGTGCCAAGAACCGCGTTCCTGAGGCGGTTTCAATGTTGTGGAACGCCAGCCATAGAGGACACCTTAGTTCCCGGCCCTTCCAACTGCATAGGGAGGGATGTGCCCAGAGCTGTGTATCCCTCGATGGCGCTCAGAAGGCTTTGGGTACACAGTGTACTTCCTTGGAGAGAAGTGCCCACGTGAGAGTCTGGAGCGCTGTGAGGCATACTAAGGCTAAAGCCGTCCGTTGACTAAGACCTCCTGAAAACCGGGGCGCCCCTATCTGTGGGAATGGGAAAATGTGCACCTTACCTCGAGACTAGAGGTCACAGTTAGTGGGCACCTTAGCTACAGTATGCTCCTGGGGGTGAGCTCCCCGGAAGGAATCACAGGCACCTGGTTTCTTTTGGAAAAACTCACTGCTCCTCAGAGGCATCTGTGGAGTGAATAGTATCCTGGTGGTGTGGTTTCCAGGCGGCTTGGGAGCTGCAACGAAGTGGCTTTCCAAAGGGGGAAAGGCGGGCTTCTCCCACGCTCTCCCAGTGCCAACCTGACCCCATGGCGCATTTACCAGCACTCTCTGACTGACACCCGGAGACTTTCAACAACACTGGGCCTTTCTATGAACACACTTCGTTGGACGGGGGGTGTTTTGCGTACCACGAAGAGCAGCACCCGCTTAATGACTTAGTCAGGCATAGGGGACCTTGGATCGTCC
Organism: Mesoplodon bidens; assembly: GCF_964165515.1. Taxonomy (NCBI): domain Eukaryota; kingdom Metazoa; phylum Chordata; class Mammalia; order Artiodactyla; family Ziphiidae; genus Mesoplodon; species Mesoplodon bidens. The sequence goes on from NW_027671447.1 coordinate 165,920, forward strand.
AAATGCCTCACGGTTGCACCGGGTTTTCTGTACTTTCTGTCAGGCTGCACCTGCAGTGTACCTTGCGTCACAATAGTGAGATGACAGGTTAAGCGTTGCCAGGATGCACTTTAGGCTCAGGGATTCTTTCAGTGCCGTTCGGAGGCCCTCCACACAGGGAGAGCCACGCTGAATGTAATACTGGCCAAAACGTTGTCCCGGGGCTGCCTTACAGCTGTAGACATCAAGCTCTGCTAGCGAGAAGCAGTTCACGGTCCTTCCCTCTGCGTAAAAAGAGTTGACGCCAGCAGTCTGTCCTGTGTTGTGTGGCCTGGAAACCAAAAAGGGGACTCACAGCGCACATGCTCTCCCTCAGAAGGGAACTCACAGGCGACTCTCTTAGGCCTACGCAAAGCCACAGAGGAGTTAAAGCACGCTAGGGAGTCAGGGTTCATGGAGGTGGCTGCACTCAAAACTTGGCTGAGAGGAAACACTCATGCTCACCTTGAGGCTAGGGGTCACGTTTACTTTGCACTTTAGCTAGGGCAAGCGTGGGATGAGCTCCTAGCAAGGCACTGGAGACCACCTGGATTCGTAGGAGAAAACTCACTTGCTTCACTGAGGCATTCCTAGAGGTGACTAGAAGACGGGTAACGGCAGTGTCTTTCCGTCAGCCTTGAGGCCGCCACTGTCGACCTTTCAAATGGGGAAAAGACTGCCTTTTTCCAGGCTTCTCAATTACCAACTGGGTCACCCAGCACATACACCTCTCTTCTCTGACAATCCAAGGGAGACCCTTGGAACACAATTCGGCCTTCTGCGATGAAACTTTTGGATGCAGTGTGTGCTGCATGTGGTGAACGGCATAAACCTCCTAATGCCCTCAGCAGGCCTAGGTGACTTTGGATGTTCCAAATGTCTAGCAATGCTCGGGGTTACTCTCTACATTATTTCGGGCTAGACCTAAAGTCCCGTTTCCGCATCACTTAGAGAGACGTCGAGCAGGAGTCCCCAAACCGAATTGGAGCCCCGCTGGTTTCTTTCAGGGCAGCTTAGTTTTTCTCAACGTGGCAGACACGCAGGGAACGAAACCCTGCCAAGAACCGCGTTCCTGAGGCGGTTTCAAAGTGGTGGAACGCCAGCCATAGAGGACACCTTAATTCCCGGCCCTTCCAACTGCATAGGGAGGGATGTGCCCAGAGCTGTGTATCACTCGATGGCGCTCAGAAGGCTTTGGGTACACAGTGTACTTCCTTGGAGAGAAGTGCCCACGTGAGAGTCTGGAGTGCTGTGAGGCATACTAAGGCTAAAGCCGTCCGTTGACTAAGACCTCCTGAAAACCGGGGCGCCCCTATCTGTGGGAATGGGTAAATGTGCACCTTACCTCGAGACTAGAGGTCACAGTTAGTGGGCACCTTAGCTACAGTATGCTCCTGGGGGTGAGCTCCCCGGAAGGAATCGCAAGCACCTGGTTTCTTTTGGAAAAACTCACTGCTCCTCAGAGGCATCTGTGGAGTGAATAGTATCCTGGTGGTGTGGTTTTCAGGCGGCTTGGAAGCTGCAACTCAGTGGGTTTCCAAAGGGGGAAAGACGGGCTTCTCCCACGTTCTCCCAGTGCCAACGTGACCCCACGGCGCATTTACCAGCACTCTCTGACTGACACCCGGAGACTTTCAACAACACTGGGCCTTTCTATGAACACACTTCGTTGGACGGGGGGTGCTTTTCGTGCCACGAAGAGCAGCACCCGCTTAATGACTTAGTCAGGCATAGGGGACCTTGGATCGTCCAAATGCCTCACGGTTGCACCGGATTTTCTGTACTTTCTGTCAGGCTGCACCTGCAGTGTACCTTGCGTCACAATAGTGAGATGACAGGTTAAGCGTTGCCAGGATGCACTTTAGGCTCAGGGATTCTTTCAGTGCCGTTCGGAGGCCCTCCACACAGGGCGAGCCACGCTGAATGTAATACTGGCCAAAACGTTGTCCCGGGGCTGCCTTACAGCTGTAGACATCAAGCTCTGCTAGCGAGAAGCAGTTCACGGTCCTTCCCTCTGCGTAAAAAGAGTTGACGCCAGCAGTCTGTCCTGTGTTGTGTGGCCTGGAAACCAAAAAGGGGACTCACAGCGCACATGCTCTCCCTCAGAAGGGAACTCACAGGCGACTCTCTTAGGCCTACGCAAAGCCACAGAGGAGTTAAAGCACGCTAGGGAGTCAGGGTTCATGGAGGTGGCTGCACTCAAAACTTGGCTGAGAGGAAACACTCATGCTCACCTTGAGGCTAGGGGTCACGTTTACTTTGCACTTTAGCTAGGGCAAGCGTCGGATGAGCTCCTAAGCAAGGCACTGGAGACCACCTGGATTCGTAGGAGAAAACTCACTTTCTTCACTGAGGCACTCCTAGAGGTGACTAGAAGACGGGTAACGGCAGTGTCTTTCCGTCAGCCTTTAGGCCGCCACTGTCGACCTTTCAAATGGGGAAAAGACTGCCTTTTTCCAGGCTTCTCAATTACCAACTGGGTCACCCAGCACATACACCTCTCTTCTCTGACAATCCAAGGGAGACCCTTGGAACACAATTCGGCCTTCTGCGATGAAACTTTTGGATGCAGTGTGTGCTGCATGTGGTGAACGGCATAAACCTCCTAATGCCCTCAGCAGGCCTAGGTGACTTTGGATGTTCCAAATGTCTAGCAATGCTCGGGGTTACTCTCTACATTATTTCGGGCTAGACCTAAAGTCCCGTGTCCGCATCACTTAGAGAGACGTCGAGCAGGAGTCTCCAAACCGAATTGGAGCCCCGGTGGTTTCTTTCAGGGCAGCTTAGTTTTTCTCAACGTGGCAGACACGCAGGGAACGAAACCCTGCCAAGAACCGCGTTCCTGAGGCTGTTTCAAAGCTGTGGAACGCCAGCCATAGAGGACACCTTAGTTCCCGGCCCTTCCAACTGCATAGGGAGGGATGTGCCCAGAGCTGTGTATCCCTCGATGGCGCTCAGAAGGCTTTGGGTACAAAGTGTACTTCCTTGGAAAGAAGTGCCCACGTGAGAGTCTGGAGCGCTGTGAGGCATACTAAAGCTAAAGCCGTCCATTGACTAAGACCTCCTGAAAACCGGGGCGCCCGTATCTCTGGGAATGGGAAATGTGCACCTTACCTCGAGACTAGAGGTCACAGTTAGTGGGCACCTTAGCTACAGTATGCTCCTGGGGGTGAGCTCCCCGGAAGGAATCGCAAGCACCTGGTTTCTTTTGGAAAAACTCACTGCTCCTCAGAGGCATCTGTGGAGTGAATAGTATCCTGGTGGTGTGGTTTTCAGGCGGCTTGGAAGCTGCAACGCAGTGGCTTTCCAAAGGGGGAAAGTCGGGCTTCTCCCACATTCTCCCAGTGCCAACTTAACCCCACGGCGCATTTACCAGCACTCTCTGACTGACACCCGGAGACTTTCAACAACACTGGGCCTTTCTATGAACACACTTCGTTGAACGGGGTGTGCTTTTCGTGCCACGAAGAGCAGCACCCGCTTAATGACTTAGTCAGGCATAGGGGACCTTGGATCGTCCAATGCCTCACAGTTGTAGCGGGTTTTCTGTACTTTCTGTCAGGCTGCACCTGCAGTGTACCTTGCGTCACAATAGTGAGATGACAGGTTAAGCGTTGCCAGGATGCACTTTAGGCTCAGGGATTCTTTCAGTGCCGTTCGGAGGCCCTCCACACAGGGAGAGCCACGCTGAATGTCATACTGGCCGAAACGTTGTCCCGGGGCTGCCTTACAGCTGAAGACATCAAGCTCTGCAAGCGAGAAGCAGTTCATTGCCCTTCCCTCTGCGTAGAAAGAGTTGACCCCAGCAGTCTGTCCTGCGTTGTGTGGCTTGGAAAACAAAAAGGGAACTCACAGCGCACATGCTCTCCCACAGAAGGGAACTCACAGGCGACTCTCTTAGGCCTACGCAAAGCCGCAGAGGAGTTAAAGCACTCTATGGAGTCAGGGTTCATGGAGGTGGCTGCACACAAAACTTGGCTGAGAGGAAACACTCGTGCTTACCTTGAGGCTAGGGGTCACGTTTACTTTGCACTTTAGCTAGGGCAAGCGTGGGATGAGCTCCTAGCAAGGCACTGGAGACCACCTGGATTCGTAGGAGAAAACTCACTTGCTTCACTGAGGCATTCCTAGAGGTGACTAGAAGACGGGTAACGGCAGTGTCTTTCCGTCAGCCTTGAGGCCGCCACTGTCGACCTTTCAAATGGGGAAAAGACTGCCTTTTTCCAGGCTTCTCAATTACCAACTGGATCACCCAGCACATACACCTATCTTCTCTGACAATCCAAGGGAGACCCTTGGAACAGAATTCGGCCTTCTGCGATGAAACTTTTGGATGCAGTGTGTGCTGCATGTGGTGAACGGCATAAACCTCCTAATGCCCTCAGCAGGCCTAGGTGACTTTGGATGTTCCAAATGTCTAGCAATGCTCGGGGTTACTCTCTACATTATTTCGGGCTAGACCTGAAGTCCCGTTTCCGCATCACTTAGAGAGACGTCGAGCAGGAGTCCCCAAACCGAATTGGAGCCCCGGTGGTTTCTTTCAGGGCAGCTTCGTTTTTCTCAACGTGGCAGACACGCAGGGAACGAAACCGTGCCAAGAACCGCGTTCCTGAGGCGGTTTCAATGTTGTGGAACGCCAGCCATAGAGGACACCTTAGTTCCCGGCCCTTCCAACTGCATAGGGAGGGATGTGCCCAGAGCTGTGTATCCCTCGATGGCGCTCAGAAGGCTTTGGGTACACAGTGTACTTCCTTGGAGAGAAGTGCCCACGTGAGAGTCTGGAGCGCTGTGAGGCATACTAAGGCTAAAGCCGTCCGTTGACTAAGACCTCCTGAAAACCGGGGCGCCCCTATCTGTGGGAATGGGAAAATGTGCACCTTACCTCGAGACTAGAGGTCACAGTTAGTGGGCACCTTAGCTACAGTATGCTCCTGGGGGTGAGCTCCCCGGAAGGAATCACAGGCACCTGGTTTCTTTTGGAAAAACTCACTGCTCCTCAGAGGCATCTGTGGAGTGAATAGTATCCTGGTGGTGTGGTTTTCAGGCGGCTTGGAAGCTGCAACGCAGTGCCTTTCCAAAGGGGGAAAGTCGGGCTTCTCCCACGTTCTCCCAGTGCCAACGTGACCCCACGGCGCATTTACCAGCACTCTCTGACTGACACCCGGAGACTTTCAACAACACTGGGCCTTTCTATGAACACACTTCGTTGGACGGGGGGTGCTTTTCGTGCCACGAAGAGCAGCACCCGCTTAATGACTTAGTCAGGCATAGGGGACCTTGGATCGTCCAAATGCCTCACGGTTGCACCGGGTTTTCTGTACTTTCTGTCAGGCTGCACCTGCAGTGTACCTTGCGTCACAATAGTGAGATGACAGGTTAAGCGTTGCCAGGATGCACTTTAGGCTCAGGGATTCTTTCAGTGCCGTTCGGAGGCCCTCCACACAGGGAGAGCCACGCTGAATGTAATACTGGCCAAAACGTTGTCCCGGGGCTGCCTTACAGCTGTAGACATCAAGCTCTGCTAGCGAGAAGCAGTTCACGGTCCTTCCCTCTGCGTAAAAAGAGTTGACGCCAGCAGTCTGTCCTGTGTTGTGTGGCCTGGAAACCAAAAAGGGGACTCACAGCGCACATGCTCTCCCTCAGAAGGGAACTCACAGGCGACTCTCTTAGGCCTACGCAAAGCCACAGAGGAGTTAAAGCACGCTAGGGAGTCAGGGTTCATGGAGGTGGCTGCACTCAAAACTTGGCTGAGAGGAAACACTCATGCTCACCTTGAGGCTAGGGGTCACGTTTACTTTGCACTTTAGCTAGGGCAAGCGTGGGATGAGCTCCTAAGCAAGGCACTGGAGACCACCTGGATTCGTAGGAGAAAACTCACTTTCTTCACTGAGGCACTCCTAGAGGTGACTAGAAGACGGGTAACGGCAGTGTCTTTCCGTCAGCCTTGAGGCCGCCACTGTCGACCTTTCAAATGGGGAAAAGACTGCCTTTTTCCAGGCTTCTCAATTACCAACTGGGTCACCCAGCACATACACCTCTCTTCTCTGACAATCCAAGGGAGACCCTTGGAACACAATTCGGCCTTCTGCGATGAAACTTTTGGATGCAGTGTGTGCTGCATGTGGTGAACGGCATAAACCTCCTAATGCCCTCAGCAGGCCTAGGTGACTTTGGATGTTCCAAATGTCTAGCAATGCTCGGGGTTACTCTCTACATTATTTCGGGCTAGACCTAAAGTCCCGTGTCCGCATCACTTAGAGAGACGTCGAGCACGAGTCCCCAAACCAAATTGGGGCCCCGGTGGTTTCTTTCAGGGCAGCTTAGTTTTTCTCAACGTGGCAGACACGCAGGGAACGAAACCCTGCCAAGAACCGCGTTCCTGAGGCTGTTTCAAAGCTGTGGAACGCCAGCCATAGAGGACACCTTAGTTCCCGGCCCTTCCAACTGCATAGGGAGGGATGTGCCCAGAGCTGTGTATCCCTCGATGGCGCTCAGAAGGCTTTGGGTACAAAGTGTACTTCCTTGGAAAGAAGTGCCCACGTGAGAGTCTTGAGCGCTGTGAGGCATACTAAAGCTAAAGCCGTCCATTGACTAAGACCTCCTGAAAACCGGGGAGCCCCTATCTCTGGGAATGGGAAATGTGCACCTTACCTCGAGACTAGAGGTCACAGTTAGTGGGTACCTTAGCTACAGTATGCTCCTGGGGGTGAGCTCCCCGGAAGGAATCGCAAGCACCTGGTTTCTTTTGGAAAAACTCACTGCTCCTCAGAGGCATCTGTGGAGTGAATAGTATCCTGGTGGTGTGGTTTTCAGGCGGCTTGGAAGCTGCAACGCAGTGGCTTTCCAAAGGGGGAAAGTCGGGCTTCTCCCACATTCTCCCAGTGCCAACGTGACCCCACGGCGCATTTACCAGCACTCACTGACTGACACCCGGAGACTTTCAACAACACTGGGCCTTTCTATGATCCCACTTCGTTGGACAGGGGGTGTTTTGCGTACCACGAAGTGCAGCACCCGCTTAATGACTTAGTCAGGCATAGGGGACCTTGGATCTTCCAAATGCCTCACGGTTGCACCGGGTTTTCTGTACTTTCTGTCAGGCTGCACCTGCAGTGTACCTTGCGTCACAATAGTGAGATGACAGGTTAAGCGTTGCCAGGATGCACTTTAGGCTCAGGGTTTCTTTCAGTGCCGTTCGGAGGCCCTCCACACAGGGAGAGCCACGCTGAATGTCATACTGGCCAAAACGTTGTGCCGGGGCTGCCTTACAGCTGTAGACATCAAGCTCTGCAAGCGAGAAGCAGGTCACGGCCCTTCCCTCAGCGTAGAAAGAGTTGACGCCAGCAGTCTGTCCTGTGTTGTGTGGCCTGTAAAAAAAAAGGGGACTCACAGCGCACATGCTCTCCTTCAGAAGGGAACTCACAGGCGACTCTCTTAGGCCTACGCAAAGCCGCAGAGGAGTTAAAGCACGCTAGGGAGTCAGGGTTCATGGAGGTGGCTGCACACAAAACTTGGCTGGGAGGAAACACTCGTGCTCACTTGAGGCTAGGGGTCACGTTTACTTTGCACTTTAGCTAGGGCAAGCGTGGGATGAGCTCCTAAGCAGGGCACAGGAGACCACCTGGATTCGTAGGAGAAAACTCACTTTCTTCACTGAGGCACTCCTAGAGGTGACTAGAAGACGGGTAACGGCAGTGTCTTTCCATCAGCCTTGAGGCCGCCACTGTCGACCCTTCAAATTGGGAAAAGACTGCCTTTTTCCAGGCTTCTCAATTACCAACTGGGTCACCCAGCACATACACCTCTCTTCTCTGACAATCCAAGGGAGACCCTTGGAACACAATTCGGCCTTCTGCGATGAAACTTTTGGATGCAGTGTGTGCTGCATGTGGTGAACGGCATAAACCTCCTAATGCCCTCAGCAGGCCTAGGTGACTTTGGATGTTCCAAATGTCTAGCAATGCTCGGGGTTACTCTCTACATTATTTCGGGCTAGACCTAAAGTCCCGTGTCCGCATCACTTAGAGAGACGTCGAGCAGGAGTCCCCAAACCGAATTGGAGCCCCGGTGGTTTCTTTCAGGGCAGCTTAGTTTTTCTCAATGTGGCAGACACGCAGGGAACGAAACCGTGCCAAGAACCGCGTTCCTGAGGCGGTTTCAAAGTTGTGGAACGCCAGCCATAGAGGACACCTTAGTTCCCGGCCCTTCCAACTGCATAGGGAGGGATGTGCCCAGAGCTCTGTATCCCTCGATTGCGCTCAGAAGGCTTTGGGTACACAGTGTACTTCCTTGGAGAGAAGTGCCCACGTGAGAGTCTGGAGCGCTGTGAGGCATACTAAGGCTAAAGCTGTCCGTTGACTAAACCTCCTGAAAACCGGGGTGCCCCTATCTGTGGGAATGGGAAAATGTGCACCTTACCTCGAGACTAGAGGTCACAGTTAGTGGGCACCTTAGCTACAGTATGCTCCTGGGGGGGAGCTCCCCGGAAGGAATCGCAAGCACCTGGTTTCTTTTGGAAAAACTCACTGCTCCTCAGAGGCATCTGTGGAGTGAATAGTATCCTGGTGGTGTGGTTTTCAGGCGGCTTGGAAGCTGCAACGCAGTGGCTTTCCAAAGGGGGAAAGTCGGGCTTCTCCCACATTCTCCCAGTGCCAACGTGACCCCACGGCGCATTTACCAGCACTCTCTGACTGACACCCGGAGACTTTCAACAACACTGTGCCTTTCTATGAACACACTTCGTTGGACGGGGGGTGCTTTTCGTGCCACGAAGAGCAGCACCCGCTTAATGACTTAGTCAGGCATAGGGGACCTTGGATCGTCCAAATGCCTCACAGTTGTAGCGGGTTTTCTGTACTTTCTGTCAGGCTGCACCTGCAGTGTACCTTGCGTCACAATAGTGAGATGACAGGTTAAGCGTTGCCAGGATGCACTTTAGGCTCAGGGATTCTTTCAGTGCCGTTCGGAGGCCCTCCACACAGGGAGAGCCACGCTGAATGTCATACTGGCCGAAACGTTGTCCCGGGGCTGCCTTAAAGCTGAAGACATCAAGCTCTGCAAGCGAGAAGCAGTTCATTGCCCTTCCCTCTGCGTAGAAAGAGTTGACCCCAGCAGTCTGTCCTGTGTTGTGTGGCTTGGAAAACAAAAAGGGAACTCACAGCGCACATGCTCTCCCTCAGAAGGGACCTCACAGGCGACTCTCTTAGGCCTACGCAAAGCCGCAGAGGAGTTAAAGCACGCTAGGGAGTCAGGGTTCATGGAGGTGGCTGCACACAAAACTTGGCTGAGAGGAAACACTCGTGCTTACCTTGAGGCTAGGGGTCACGTTTACTTTGCACTTTAGCTAGGGCAAGCGTGGGATGAGCTCCTAGCAAGGCACTGGAGACCACCTGGATTCGTAGGAGAAAACTCACTTTCTTCACTGAGGCATTCCTAGAGGTGACTAGAAGACGGGTAACGGCAGTGTCTTTCCGTCAGCCTTGAGGCCGCCACTGTCGACCTTTCAAATGGGGAAAAGACTGCCTTTTTCCAGGCTTCTCAATTACCAACTGGATCACCCAGCACATACACCTATCTTCTCTGACAATCCAAGGGAGACCCTTGGAACACAATTCGGCCTTCTGCGATGAAACTTTTGGATGCAGTGTGTGCTGCATGTGGTGAACGGCATAAACCTCCTAATGCCCTCAGCAGGCCTAGGTGACTTTGGATGTTCCAAATGTCTAGCAATGCTCGGGGTTACTCTCTACATTATTTCGGGCTAGACCTAAAGTCCCGTGTCCGCATCACTTAGAGAGACGTCGAGCAGGAGTCCCCAAACCGAATTGGAGCCCCGGTGGTTTCTTTCAGGGCAGCTTAGTTTTTCTCAATGTGGCAGACACGCAGGGAACGAAACCGTGCCAAGAACCGCGTTCCTGAGGCGGTTTCAAAGTTGTGGAACGCCAGCCATAGAGGACACCTTAGTTCCCGGCCCTTCCAACTGCATAGGGAGGGATGTGCCCAGAGCTCTGTATCCCTCGATTGCGCTCAGAAGGCTTTGGGTACACAGTGTACTTCCTTGGAGAGAAGTGCCCACGTGAGAGTCTGGAGCGCTGTGAGGCTTACTAAGGCTAAAGCCGTCCGTTGACTAAGACCTCCTGAAAACCGGGGCGCCCCTATCTGTTGGAATGGGAAAATGTGCACCTTACCTCGAGACTAGAGGTCACAGTTAGTGGGCACCTTAGCTACAGTATGCTCCTGGGGGTGAGCTCCCCGGAAGGAATCGCAAGCACCTGGTTTCTTTTGGAAAAACTCACTGCTACTCAGAGGCATCTGTGGAGTGTATAGTATCCTGGTGGTGTGGTTTTCATGCGGCTTGGAAGCTGCAGCGCAGTGGCTTTCCAAGGGGGAAAGTCGGGCTTCTCCCACATTCTCCCAGTGCCAAGTTGACCAACGGCGCATTTACCAGCACTCTCTGACTGACACCCGGAGACTTTCAACAACACTGGGCCTTTCTATGAACACACTTCGTTGGACGGGGGGTGCTTTTCGTGCCACGAAGAGCAGCACCCGCTTAATGACTTAGTCAGGCATAGGGGACCTTGGATCGTCCAAATGCCTCACAGTTGTAGCGGGTTTTCTGTGCTTTCTGTCAGGCTGCACCTGCAGTGTACCTTGCGTCACAATAGTGAGATGACAGGTTAAGCGTTGCCAGGATGCACTTTAGGCTCAGGGATTCTTTCAGTGCCGTTCGGAGGCCCTCCACACAGGGAGAGCCACGCTGAATGTAATACTGGCCAAAACGTTGTCCCGGGGCTGCCTTACAGCTGTAGACATCAAGCTCTGCTAGCGAGAAGCAGTTCACGGCCCTTCCCTCTGCGTAGAAAGAGTTGACGCCAGCAGTCTGTCCTGTGTTGTGTCGCCTGTAAAACAAAAAGGGGACTCACAGCGCACATGCTCTCCCTCAGAAGGGAACTCACAGGCGACTCTCTTAGGCCTACGCAAAGCCACAGAGGAGTTAAAGCACGCTAGGGAGTCAGGGTTCATGGAGGTGGCTGCACACAAAACTTGGCTGAGAGGAAACACTCATGCTCACCTTGAAGCTAGGGGTCACGTTTACTTTGCACTTTAGCTAGGGCAAGCGTGGGATGAGCTCCTAAGCAAGGCACTGGAGACCACCTGGATTCGTAGGAGAAAACTCACTTTCTTCACTGAGGCACTCCTAGAGGTGACTAGAAGACGGGTAACGGCAGTGTCTTTCCGTCAGCCTTGAGGCCGCCACTGTCGACCTTTCAAATGGGGAAAAGACTGCCTTTTTCCAGGCTTCTCAATCACCAACTGGGTCACCCAGCACATCCACCTCTCTTCTCTGACAATCCAAGGGAGACCCTTGGAACACAATTCGGCCTTCTGCGATGAAACTTTTGGATGCAGTGTGTGCTGCATGTGGTGAACGGCATAAACCTCCTAATGCCCTCAGCAGGCCTAGGTGACTTTGGATGTTCCAAATGTCTAGCAATGCTCGGGGTTACTCTCTACATTATTTCGGGCTAGACCTAAAGTCCCGTGTCCGCATCACTTAGAGAGACGTCGAGCAGGAGTCCCCAAACCGAATTGGAGCCCCAGTGGTTTCTTTCAGGGCAGCTTAGTTTTTCTCAACGTGGCAGACACGCAGGGAACGAAACCGTGCCAAGAACCGCGTTCCTGAGGCGGTTTCAAAGCTGTGGAACGCCAGCCATAGAGGACACCTTAGTTCCCGGCCCTTCAAACTGCATAGGGAGGGATGTGCCCAGAGCTGTGTATCCCTTGATGGCTCTCAGAAGGCTTTGGGTACACAGTGTACTTCCTTGGAGAGAAGTGCCCACGTGAGAGTCTGGAGCGCTGTGAGGCATACTAAGGCTAAAGCCGTCCGTTGAGTAAGACCTCCTGAAAAACGGGGCGCCCCTATCTGTGGGAATGGGAAAATGTGCACCTTACCTCGAGACTAGAGGTCACAGTTAGTGGGCACCTTAGCTACATTATGCTCCTGGGGGGGAGCTCCCCGGAAGGAATCGCAAGCACCTGGTTTCTTTTGGAAAAACTCACTGCTCCTCAGAGGCATCTGTGGAGTGAATAGTATCCTGGTGGTGTGGTTTTCAGGCGGCTTGGAAGCTGCAACGCAGTGGCTTTCCAAAGGGGGAAAGTCGGGCTTCTCCCACATTCTCCCAGTGCCAACGTGACCCCACGGCGCATTTACCAGCACTCTCTGACTGACACCCGGAGACTTTCAACAACACTGTGCCTTTCTATGAACACACTTCGTTGGACGGGGGGTGCTTTTCGTGCCACGAAGAGCAGCACCCGCTTAATGACTTAGTCAGGCATAGGGGACCTTGGATCGTCCAAATGCCTCACAGTTGTAGCGGGTTTTCTGTACTTTCTGTCAGGCTGCACCTGCAGTGTACCTTGCGTCACAATAGTGAGATGACAGGTTAAGCGTTGCCAGGATGCACTTTAGGCTCAGGGATTCTTTCAGTGCCGTTCGGAGGCCCTCCACACAGGGAGAGCTACGCTGAATGTCATACTGGCCGAAACGTTGTCCCGGGGCTGCCTTACAGCTGAAGACATCAAGCTCTGCAAGCGAGAAGCAGTTCATTGCCCTTCCCTCTGCGTAGAAAGAGTTGACCCCAGCAGTCTGTCCTGTGTTGTGTGGCTTGGAAAACAAAAAGGGAACTCACAGCGCACATGCTCTCCCTCAGAAGGGAACTCACAGGCGACTCTCTTAGGCCTACGCAAAGCCGCAGAGGAGTTAAAGCACTCTATGGAGTCAGGGTTCATGGAGGTGGCTGCACACAAAACTTGGCTGAGAGGAAACACTCGTGCTTACCTTGAGGCTAGGGGTCACGTTTACTTTGCCCTTTAGCTAGGGCAAGCGTGGGATGAGCTCCTAGCAAGGCACTGGAGACCACCTGGATTCGTAGGAGAAAACTCACTTTCTTCACTGAGGCATTCCTAGAGGTGACTAGAAGACGGGTAACGGCAGTGTCTTTCCGTCAGCCTTGAGGCCGCCACTGTCGACCTTTCAAATGGGGAAAAGACTGCCTTTTTCCAGGCTTCTCAATTACCAACTGGATCACCCAGCACATACACCTATCTTCTCTGACAATCCAAGGGAGACCCTTGGAACACAATTCGGCCTTCTGCGATGAAACTTTTGGATGCAGTGTGTGCTGCATGTGGTGAACGGCATAAACCTCCTAATGCCCTCAGCAGGCCTAGGTGACTTTGGATGTTCCAAATGTCTAGCAATGCTCGGGGTTACTCTCTACATTATTTCGGGCTAGACCTAAAGTCCCGTGTCCGCATCACTTAGAGAGACGTCGAGCAGGAGTCCCCAAACCGAATTGGAGCCCCGGTGGTTTCTTTCAGGGCAGCTTCGTTTTTCTCAACGTGGCAGACACGCAGGGAACGAAACCCTGCCAAGAACCACGTTCCTGAGGCTGTTTCAAAGCTGTGGAACGCCAGCCATAGAGGACACCTTAGTTCCCAGCCCTTCCAACTGCATGGGGAGGGATGTGCCCAGAGCTCTGTGTCCCTTGATGGCGCTCAGAAGGCTTTGGGTACACAGTGTACTTCCTTGGAAAGAAGTGCCCACGTGAGAGTCTTGAGCGCGGTGAGGCATACTAAGGCTAAAGCCGTCCGTTGACTAAGACCTCCTGAAAAACGGGACGCCCCTATCTGTGGGAATGGGAAAATGTGCACCTTACCTCGAGACTAGAGGTCACAGTTAGTGGGCACCTTAGCTACAGTATGCTCCTGGGGGGGAGCTCCCCGGAAGGAATCGCAGGCACCTGGTTTCTTTTGGAAAAACTCACTGCTCCTCAGAGGCATCTGTGGAGTGAATAGTATCCTGGTGGTGTGGTTTCCAGGCGGCTTGGGAGCTGCAACGAAGTGGCTTTCCAAAGGGGGAAAGGCGGGCTTCTCCCACGCTCTCCCAGTGCCAACCTGACCCCATGGCGCATTTACCAGCACTCTCTGACTGACACCCGGTGACTTTCAACAACACTGGGCCTTTCTATGATCCCACTTCGTTGGACGGGGGGTGTTTTGCGTACCACGAAGAGCAGCACCAGCTTAATGACTTAGTCAGGCATAGGGGACCTTGGATCGTCCAAATGCCTCACGGTTGCACCGGGTTTTCTGTACTTTCTGTCAGGCTGCACCTGCAGTGTACCTTGCGTCACAATAGTGAGATGACAGGTTAAGCGTTGCCAGGATGCACTTTAGGCTCAGGGATTCTTTCAGTGCCGTACGGAGGCCTGCCACACAGGGAGAGCCACGCTGAATGTCATACTGGCCAAAACGTTGTGCCGGGGCTGCCTTACAGCTGTAGACATCAAGCTCTGCAAGCGAGAAGCAGGTCACGGCCCTTCCCTCTGCGTAGAAAGAGTTGACTCCAGCAGTCTGTCCTGTGTTGTGTGGCCTGGAAAACAAAAAGGGGACTCACAGCGCACATGCTCTCCTTCAGAAGGGAATTCAAGGGCGAATCTCTTAGGCCTACGCAAAGCCGCAGAGGAGTTAAAGCACGCTAGGGAGTCAGGGTTCATGGAGGTGGCTGCACACAAAACTTGGCTGAGAGGAAACACTCGTGCTTACCTTGAGGCTAGGGGTCACGTTTACTTTGCACTTTAGCTAGGGCAAGCGTGGGATGAGCTCCTAAGCAAGGCACTGGAGACCACCTGAATTCGTAGGAGAAAACTCACTTTCTTCACTGAGGCACTCCTAGAGGTGACTAGAAGACGGGTAACGGCAGTGTCTTTCCGTCAGCCTTGAGGCCGCCACTGTCGACCCTTCAAATGGGGAAAAGACTGCCTTTTTCCAGGCTTCTCAATTACCAACTGGATCACCCAGCACATACACCTATCTTCTCTGACAATCCAAGGGAGACCCTTGGAACACAATTCGGCCTTCTGCGATGAAACTTTTGGATGCAGTGTGTGCTGCATGTGGTGAACGGCATAAACCTCCTAATGCCCTCAGCAGGCCTAGGTGACTTTGGATGTTCCAAATGTCTAGCAATGCTCGGGATTACTCTCTACATTATTTCGGGCTAGATCTAAAGTCCCGTGTCCGCATCACTTAGAGAGACGTCGAGCAGGAGTCCCCAAACCGAATTGGAGCCCCGGTGGTTTCTTTCAGGGCAGCTTAGTTTTTCTCAATGTGGCAGACACGCAGGGAACGAAACCGTGCCAAGAACCGCGTTCCTGAGGCGGTTTCAAAGTTGTGGAACGCCAGCCATAGAGGACACCTTAGTTCCCGGCCCTTCCAACTGCATAGGGAGGGATGTGCCCAGAGCTCTGTATCCCTCGATTGCGCTCAGAAGGCTTTGGGTACACAGTGTACTTCCTTGGAGAGAAGTGCCCACGTGAGAGTCTGGAGCGCTGTGAGGCATACTAAGGCTAAAGCTGTCCGTTGACTAAACCTCCTGAAAACCGGGGTGCCCCTATCTGTGGGAATGGGAAAATGTGCACCTTACCTCGAGACTAGAGGTCACAGTTAGTGGGCACCTTAGCTACAGTATGCTCCTGGGGGGGAGCTCCCCGGAAGGAATCGCAAGCACCTGGTTTCTTTTGGAAAAACTCACTGCTCCTCAGAGGCATCTGTGGAGTGAATAGTATCCTGGTGGTGTGGTTTTCAGGCGGCTTGGAAGCTGCAACGCAGTGGCTTTCCAAAGGGGGAAAGTCGGGCTTCTCCCACATTCTCCCAGTGCCAACGTGACCCCACGGCGCATTTACCAGCACTCTCTGACTGACACCCGGAGACTTTCAACAACACTGTGCCTTTCTATGAACACACTTCGTTGGACGGGGGGTGCTTTTCGTGCCACGAAGAGCAGCACCCGCTTAATGACTTAGTCAGGCATAGGGGACCTTGGATCGTCCAAATGCCTCACAGTTGTAGCGGGTTTTCTGTACTTTCTGTCAGGCTGCACCTGCAGTGTACCTTGCGTCACAATAGTGAGATGACAGGTTAAGCGTTGCCAGGATGCACTTTAGGCTCAGGGATTCTTTCAGTGCCGTTCGGAGGCCCTCCACACAGGGAGAGCCACGCTGAATGTCATACTGGCCGAAACGTTGTCCCGGGGCTGCCTTACAGCTGTAGACATCAAGCTCTGCAAGCGAGAAGCAGTTCATTGCCCTTCCCTCTGCGTAGAAAGAGTTGACCCCAGCAGTCTGTCCTGTGTTGTGTGGCTTGGAAAACAAAAAGGGAACTCACAGCGCACATGCTCTCCCTCAGAAGGGACCTCACAGGCGACTCTCTTAGGCCTACGCAAAGCCGCAGAGGAGTTAAAGCACTCTATGGAGTCAGGGTTCATGGAGGTGGCTGCACACAAAACTTGGCTGAGAGGAAACACTCGTGCTTACCTTGAGGCTAGGGGTCACGTTTACTTTGCACTTTAGCTAGGGCAAGCGTGGGATGAGCTCCTTGCAAGGCACTGGAGACCACCTGGATTCGTAGGAGAAAACTCACTTTCTTCACTGAGGCATTCCTACAGGTGACTAGAAGACGGGTAACGGCAGTGTCTTTCCGTCAGCCTTGAGGCCGCCACTGTCGACCTTTCAAATGGGGAAAAGACTGCCTTTTTCCAGGCTTCTCAATTACCAACTGGATCACCCAGCACATACACCTATCTTCTCTGACAATCCAAGGGAGACCCTTGGAACACAATTCGGCCTTCTGCGATGAAACTTTTGGATGCAGTGTGTGCTGCATGTGGTGAACGGCATAAACCTCCTAATGCCCTCAGCAGGCCTAGGTGACTTTGGATGTTCCAAATGTCTAGCAATGCTCGGGGTTACTCTCTACATTATTTCGGGCTAGACCTAAAGTCCCGTTTCCGCATCACTTAGAGAGACGTCGAGCAGGAGTCCCAAACCGAAATGGAGCCCCGGTGGTTTCTTTCAGGGCAGCTTCGTTTTTCTCAACGTGGCAGACACGCAGGGAACGAAACCCTGCCAAGAACCGCGTTCCTGAGGCGGTTTCAAAGCTGTGGAACGCCAGCCATAGAGGACACCTTAGTTCCCAGCCCTTCCAACTGCATAGGGAGGGATGTGCCCAGAGCTGTGTATCCCTTGATGGCGCTCAGAAGGCTTTGGGTACACAGTGTACTTCCTTGGAAAGATGTGCCCACGTGAGAGTCTGGAGCGCTGTGAGGCATACTAAAGCTAAAGCCGTCCATTGACTAAGACCTTCTGAAAACCGGGGCGCCCCTATCTGTGGGAATGGGAAAATGTGCACCTTACCTCGAGACTAGAGGTCACAGTTAGTGGGCACCTTAGCTACAGTATGCTCCTGGGTGGGAGCTCCCCGGAAGGAATCGCAAGCACCTGGTTTCTTTTGGAAAATCTCACTGCACCTCAGAGGCATCTGTGGAGTGAATAGTATCCTGGTGGTGTGGTTTCCAGGCGGCTTGGGAGCTGCAACGAAGTGGCTTTCCAAAGGGGGAAAGGCGGGCTTCTCCCACGCTCTCCCAGTGCCAACGTGACCCCACGGCGCATTTACCAGCACTCTCTGACTGACACCCGGAGACTTTCAACAACACTGTGCCTTTCTATGAACACACTTCGTTGGACGGGGGGTGCTTTTCGTGCCACGAAGAGCAGCACCCGCTTAATGACTTAGTCAGGCATAGGGGACCTTGGATCGTCCAAATGCCTCACAGTTGTAGCGGGTTTTCTGTACTTTCTGTCAGGCTGCACCTGCAGTGTACCTTGCGTCACAATAGTGAGATGACAGGTTAAGCGTTGCCAGGATGCACTTTAGGCTCAGGGATTCTTTCAGTGCCTTTCGGAGGCCCTCCACACAGGGAGAGCCACGCTGAATGTCATACTGGCCGAAACGTTGTCCCGGGGCTGCCTTACAGCTGAAGACATCAAGCTCTGCAAGCGAGAAGCAGTTCATTGCCCTTCCCTCTGCGTAGAAAGAGTTGACCCCAGCAGTCTGTCCTGTGTTGTGTGGCTTGGAAAACAAAAAGGGAACTCACAGCGCACATGCTCTCCCTCAGAAGGGAACTCACAGGCGACTCTCTTAGGCCTACGCAAAGCCGCAGAGGAGTTAAAGCACTCTATGGAGTCAGGGTTCATGGAGGTGGCTGCACACAAAACTTGGCTGAGAGGAAACACTCGTGCTTACCTTGAGGCTGGGGTCACGTTTACTTTGCACTTTAGCTAGGGCAAGCGTGGGATGAGCTCCTAGCAAGGCACTGGAGACCACCTGGATTCGTAGGAGAAAACTCACTTTCTTCACTGAGGCATTCCTAGAGGTGACTAGAAGACGGGTAACGGCAGTGTCTTTCCGTCAGCCTTGAGGCCGCCACTGTCGACCTTTCAAATGGGGAAAAGACTGCCTTTTTCTAGGCTTCTCAATTACCAACTGGATCACCCAGCACATACACCTATCTTCTCTGACAATCCAAGGGAGACCCTTGGAACACAATTCGGCCTTCTGCGATGAAACTTTTGGATGCAGTGTGTGCTGCATGTGGTGAACGGCATAAACCTCCTAATGCCCTCAGCAGGCCTAGGTGACTTTGGATGTTCCAAATGTCTAGCAATGCTCGGGGTTACTCTCTACATTATTTCGGGCTAGACCTAAAGTCCCATGTCCGCATCACTTAGAGAGACGTCGAGCAGGAGTCCCCAAACCGAATTGGGGCCCCGGTGGTTTCTTTCAGGGCAGCTTAGTTTTTCTCAACGTGGCAGACACGCAGGGAACGAAACCCTGCCAAGAACCGCGTTCCTGAGGCTGTTTCAAAGCTGTGGAACGCCAGCCATAGAGGACACCTTAGTTCCCGGCCCTTCCAACTGCATAGGGAGGGATGTGCCCAGAGCTGTGTATCCCTTGATGGCGCTCAGAAGGCTTTGGGTACACAGTGTACTTCCTTGGAAAGAAGTGCCCACGTGAGAGTCTTGAGCGCTGTGAGGCATACTAAGACTAAAGCCGTCCATTGACTAAGACCTCCTGAAAACCGGGGCGCCCCTATCTGTGGGAATGGGAAAATGTGCACCTTACCTCGAGACTAGAGGTCACAGTTAGTGGGCACCTTAGCTACAGTATGCTCCTGGGGGGGAGCTCCCCGGAAGGAATCGCAAGCACCTGGTTTCTTTTGGAAAAACTCACTGCTCCTCAGAGGCATCTGTGGAGTGAATAGTATCCTGGTGGTGTGGTTTCCAGGCGGCTTGGGAGCTGCAACGAAGTGGCTTTGCAAAGGGGGAAAGGCGGGCTTCTCCCACGCTCTCCCAGTGCCAACCTGACCCCATGGCGCTTTTACCAGCACTCTCTGACTGACACCCGGAGACTTTCAACAACACTGGGCCTTTCTATGATCCCACTTCGTTGGACGGGGGGTGCTTTTCGTGCCACGAAGAGCAGCACCCGCTTAATGACTTAGTCAGGCATAGGGGACCTTGGATCGTCCAAATGCCTCACAGTTGTAGCGGGTTTTCTGTACTTTCTGTCAGGCTGCACCTGCAGTGTACCTTGCGTCACAATAGTGAGATGACAGGTTAAGCGTTGCCAGGATGCACTTTAGGCTCAGGGATTCTTTCAGTGCCGTTCGGAGGCCCTCCACACAGGGAGAGCCACGCTGAATGTAATACTGGCCAAAACGTTGTCCCGGGGCTGCCTTACACCTGTAGACATCAAGCTCTGCTAGCGAGAAGCAGTTCACGGCCCTTCCCTCTGCGTAGAAAGAGTTGACGCCAGCAGTCTGTCCTGTGTTGTGTGGCCTGTAAAACAAAAAGGGGACTCACAGCGCACATGCTCTCCCTCAGAAGGGAACTCACAGGCGACTCTCTTAGGCCTACGCAAAGCCACAGAGGAGTTAAAGCACGCTAGGGAGTCAGGGTTCATGGAGGTGGCTGCACACAAAACTTGGCTGAGAGGAAACACTCATGCTCACCTTGAAGCTAGGGGTCACGTTTACTTTGCACTTTAGCTAGGGCAAGCGTGGGATGAGCTCCTAAGCAAGGCACTGGAGACCACCTGGATTCGTAGGAGAAAACTCACTTTCTTCACTGAGGCACTCCTAGAGGTGACTAGAAGACGGGTAACGGCAGTGTCTTTCCATCAGCCTTGAGGCCGCCACTGTCGACCTTTCAAATGGGGAAAAGACTGCCTTTTTCCAGGCTTCTCAATCACCAACTGGGTCACCCAGCACATCCACCTCTCTTCTCTGACAATCCAAGGGAGACCCTTGGAACACAATTCGGCCTTCTGCGATGAAACTTTTGGATGCAGTGTGTGCTGCATGTGGTGAACGGCATAAACCTCCTAATGCCCTCAGCAGGCCTAGGTGACTTTGGATGTTCCAAATGTCTAGCAATGCTCGGGGTTACTCTCTACATTATTTCGGGCTAGACCTAAAGTCCCGTGTCCGCATCACTTAGAGAGACGTCGAGCAGGAGTCCCCAAACCGAATTGGAGCCCCGGTGGTTTCTTTCAGGGCAGCTTAGTTTTTCTCAACGTGGCAGACACGCAGGGAACGAAACCCTGCCAAGAACCGCGTTCCTGAGGCGGTTTCAAAGTTGTGGAACGCCAGCCATAGAGGACACCTTAGTTCCCGGCCCTTCCAACTGCATAGGGAGGGATGTGCCCAGAGCTGTGTATCCCTTGATGGCTCTCAGAAGGCTTTGGGTACACAGTGTACTTCCTTGAAGAGAAGTGCCCACGTGAGAGTCTGGAGCGCTGTGAGGCATACTAAGGCTAAAGCCGTCCGTTGAGTAAGACCTCCTGAAAAACGGGGCGGCCCTATCTGTGGGAATGGGAAAATGTGCACCTTACCTCGAGACTAGAGGTCACAGTTAGTGGGCACCTTAGCTACATTATGCTCCTGGGGGGGAGCTCCCCGGAAGGAATCGCAGGCACCTGGTTTCTTTTGGAAAAACTCACTGCTCCTCAGAGGCATCTGTGGAGTGAATAGTATCCTGGTGGTGTGGTTTTCAGGCGGCTTGGAAGCTGCAACGCAGTGGCTTTCCAAAGGGGGAAAGTCGGGCTTCTCCCACATTCTCCCAGTGCCAACGTGACCCCACGGCGCATTTACCAGCACTCTCTGACTGACACCCGGAGACTTTCAACAACACTGTGCCTTTCTATGAACACACTTCGTTGGACGGGGGGTGCTTTTCGTGCCACGAAGAGCAGCACCCGCTTAATGACTTAGTCAGGCATAGGGGACCTTGGATCGTCCAAATGCCTCACAGTTGTAGCGGGTTTTCTGTACTTTCTGTCAGGCTGCACCTGCAGTGTACCTTGCGTCACAATAGTGAGATGACAGGTTAAGCGTTGCCAGGATGCACTTTAGGCTCAGGGATTCTTTCAGTGCCGTTCGGAGGCCCTCCACACAGGGAGAGCCACGCTGAATGTCATACTGGCCGAAACGTTGTCCCGGGGCTGCCTTACAGCTGAAGACATCAAGCTCTGCAAGCGAGAAGCAGTTCATTGCCCTTCCCTCTGCGTAGAAAGAGTTGACCCCAGCAGTCTGTCCTGTGTTGTGTGGCTTGGAAAACAAAAAGGGAACTCACAGCGCACATGCTCTCCCTCAGAAGGGAACTCACAGGCGACTCTCTTAGGCCTACGCAAAGCCGCAGAGGAGTTAAAGCACGCTAGGGAGTCAGGGTTCATGGAGGTGGCTGCACACAAAACTTGGCTGAGAGGAAACACTCGTGCTTACCTTGAGGCTAGGGGTCACGTTTACTTTGCACTTTAGCTAGGGCAAGCGTGGGATGAGCTCCTAGCAAGGCACTGGAGACCACCTGGATTCGTAGGAGAAAACTCACTTTCTTCACTGAGGCATTCCTAGAGGTGACTAGAAGACGGGTAACGGCAGTGTCTTTCCGTCAGCCTTGAGGCCGCCACTGTCGACCTTTCAAATGGGGAAAAGACTGCCTTTTTCCAGGCTTCTCAATTACCAACTGGATCACCCAGCACATACACCTATCTTCTCTGACAATCCAAGGGAGACCCTTGGAACACAATTCGGCCTTCTGCGATGAAACTTTTGGATGCAGTGTGTGCTGCATGTGGTGAACGGCATAAACCTCCTAATGCCCTCAGCAGGCCTAGGTGACTTTGGATGTTCCAAATGTCTAGCAATGCTCGGGGTTACTCTCTACATTATTTCGGGCTAGACCTAAAGTCCCGTGTCCGCATCACTTAGAGAGACGTCGAGCAGGAGTCCCCAAACCGAATTGGAGCCCCGGTGGTTTCTTTCAGGGCAGCTTCGTTTTTCTCAACGTGGCAGACACGCAGGGAACGAAACCGTGCCAAGAACCGCGTTCCTGAGGCTGTTTCAAAGCTGTGGAACGCCAGCCATAGAGGACACCTTAGTTCCCAGCCCTTCCAACTGCATGGGGAGGGATGTGCCCAGAGCTCTGTGTCCCTTGATGGCGCTCAGAAGGCTTTGGGTACACAGTGTACTTCCTTGGAAAGAAGTGCCCACGTGAGAGTCTTGAGCGCGGTGAGGCATACTAAGGCTAAAGCCGTCCGTTGACTAAGACCTCCTGAAAAACGGGACGCCCCTATCTGTGGGAATGGGAAAATGTGCACCTTACCTCGAGACTAGAGGTCACAGTTAGTGGGCACCTTAGCTACAGTATGCTCCTGGGGGGGAGCTCCCCGGAAGGAATCGCAGGCACCTGGTTTCTTTTGGAAAAACTCACTGCTCCTCAGAGGCATCTGTGGAGTGAATAGTATCCTGGTGGTGTGGTTTCCAGGCGGCTTGGGAGCTGCAACGAAGTGGCTTTCCAAAGGGGGAAAGGCGGGCTTCTCCCACGCTCTCCCAGTGCCAACCTGACCCCATGGCGCATTTACCAGCACTCTCTGACTGACACCCGGTGACTTTCAACAACACTGGGCCTTTCTATGATCCCACTTCGTTGGACGGGGGGTGTTTTGCGTACCACGAAGAGCAGCACCCGCTTAATGACTTAGTCAGGCATAGGGGACCTTGGATCGTCCAAATGCCTCACGGTTGCACCGGGTTTTCTGTACTTTCTGTCAGGCTGCACCTGCAGTGTACCTTGCGTCACAATAGTGAGATGACAGGT
>NW_027671446.1:0-106176 GCF_964165515.1 Mesoplodon bidens
CCGTGCCCTAAGCCTTGCCGTTCCCTAACCCTCACCCTAGCCGCGAACGGAAACCCACCACCAGCCCTACACCTTACCTTACGCCGTACCCTGCTCCTTTCCCGTACGCTGGCACTGACCCGTGCGTCACCACGTAGCCCGACCCTCCCACGTTTCCGTACCCTCACCTGTGCCCTAAGCCTTGCCCTTCCCTAACACTAACCCTAGCCTGGAACGGAAACCAACCACCAGCCCTACACCTTACCTTACGCCGCTGCCTACTCCTGGCCCGTACGCTGGCGCTGACCCTTGTGTCAGCACGTAGCCCGACCCTCCCACGTTTCCGTACCCTCACCTGTGCCCTAAGCCTTGCCGTTCCCTAACCCTAACCCTAGCCTGGAACGGAAACCAACCACCAGCCCTACACCATACCATACGCCGTTGCCTAGTCCTGGCCCGTACGCTGGCACTGACCCGTGCGTCAGCACGTAGCCCGCCCCTCCCACGTTTCTGTACACTCACCTGTGCCCTAGGCCTTGCCGTTCCCTAACCCTAACCCTAGCCCAGAATGCAAATCCACCACCAGCCCTACACTTTATCCTACCCCGTTGCCTACTCCTGGCCCTTACGCTGGCACTGACCCGTGCGTCAGCACGTAGCCCGACCCTCCCACGTTTCCGTACCCTCACCTGTGCCCTAAGCCTTGCCGTTCCCTAACCCTAACCCTAGCCCGGAACGCAAATCCACCACCAGCCCTACACTATATCGTACGCCGTTGCCTACTCCTGGCCTGTACTCTGGCACTGAACCGTGCATCAGAACGTAGCCTTACCCTCCCGCGTTTCCATACCCTGACCTGTGCCCAAAGCCTTGCCGTTCCCTAACCCTAACCCTAGCCCAGAACGCAAATCCACCACCAGCCCTACACTTTATCCTACGCCGTTGCCTACTCCTGGCCCGTACGCTGGCACTGACCTGTGTGACAGCACGTAGCACGACCCTCCCACGTTTCCGTAACCTCACCTGTGCCCTATGCCTTGCCGTTCCCTAACCCTAACCCTAGCCCGGAACGGAAATCAACCACCAGCCCTACACTTTTTCCTACGCCGTTGCATATTCCTGGCCCGTACGATGGCACTGACCCGTGCGTCAGCACGTAGCCGGACCCTCCCACGTTTCCGTACCCTCACCTGTGCCCTAAGCCTTGCCGTTCCCTAATCCTAACCCTAGCCCAGAATAGAAACCCACCACCAGCCCTACACCTTATCTTATGCCGTTGCCTACTCCTGGCCCGTACGCTGCCACTGACCCATTCGTCAGCATGTAGCCTGACCCTCCCACGTTTCCGTACCCTCACCTGTGCCCTAAGCCTTGCCGTTCCCTAACCCTAATCCTAGCCCAGAACGCAAATCCACCACCAGCCCTACACTTTATCCTACGCCGTTGCCTACTCCTGGCCGTACGCTGGCACTGACCACTGCGTCAGCACGTAGCCCGACCCTCCCACGTTTCCGTACCCTCACCTGTGCCCTAAGATTTGCCGTTCCCTAACACTAACCCTAGCCTGGAACGGAAACCAACCACCAGCCCTACACATTACGTTACGCCGTTGCCTACTCCTGGCCCGTACGCTGGCACTGAGCCGTGCGTCAGCACGTCGCCTGACCCTCCCACGTTTCCGTACCCTCACCTGTGCCCTAAGCCTTGCCGTTCCCAAACCCTAACCCTTGCCCGGAATGGAAACCCACCACCAGCCCTACACCTTACCCTACGCCGTTGCCTACTCCTGGCCTGTACTCTGGCACTGACCCGTGCATCAGCACGTAGCCTTACCCACCCGCGTTTCCGTACCCTGACCTGTGCCCTAAGCCTTGCCGTTCCCTAACCCTAACCCTAGCCCAGAACGCAAATCCACCACCAGCCCTACACTTTATCCTACGCCGTTGCCTACTCCTGGCCCATACGCTGGCACTGACCTGTGCGTCAGCCCGTAGCCCGACCCTCCCACGTTTCCGTAACCTCACCTGTGCCCTAAGCCTTGCCGTTCCCTAACAGTAACCCTAGCCCGGAAAGGAAATCAACCACCAGCCCTACACTTTATCCTACTCCGTTGCCTACTCCTGGCCAGTACGCAGGCACTGACCCGTGCGTCAGCACGTAGCCCGACCCTCCCACGTTTCCGTACCCTCACATGTGCCCTAAGCCTTGCTGTACCCTAACCCTAACCCTAGCCTGGAACGGAAAACAACCACAAGCCCTACACCATACCTTACGCCGTTGCCTACTCCTGGCCCGTACGCTGGCACTGACCCGTGCGTCAGCACGTAGCATGACCCTCCCACGTTTCCGTACCCTCACCTGTGCCCTAAGACTTGCCGTTCCCTAACCCAAACCCTAGCCGGGAACGGAAACCCACCACCAGCCCTACACCTTACCTTACGCCATACCGTACTCCTGTCACGTACGCTGGCACTGAACCGTGCGTCAGCACGCAGCCTGACCCTCCCAGTTTTCCGTACCCTCACCTGTGCCCTAAGCCTTGCCGTTCCCTAACCCTAACCCTAGCCCGGAACGCAAATCCACCACCAGCCCTACACTTTATCGTACGCCGTTGCCTACTCCTGGCCCGTACGCTGGCACTGACCAGTGCGTCAGCACGTAGCCCGACCCTCCCACGTTTCCGTAACCTCACCTGTGCCCTAAGCCTTGCCGTTCCCTAACCCTAACCCTAGCCCGGAACGGAAATCAACCACCAGCCCTACACTTTATCCTACGCCGTTGCATACTCCTGGCCCATACGCTGGCACTGACCCGTGCGTCAGCACGTAGCCCGACCGTCCCACGTTTCCGTACCCTCACCTGTGCCCTAAGCCTTGCCATTCCCTAACCCTAACCCTAGCCCAGAATGGAAACCCACCACCAGCCCTACACCTTACCCTACGCCGTTGCCTACTCCTGGCCCGTACTCTGGCACTGACCCATGCGTCAGCACGTAGCCTGACCGTCCCACGTTTCCGTACCCTCACCTGTGCCCTAAGCCTTGCCGTTCCCTAACCCAAACCCTAGCCCAGAACGCAAATCCACCACCAGCCCTAGACTTTATCCTACGCCGTTGCCTACTCCTGGCCCGTACGATGGCACTGCCCTCTGCGTCAGCACGTAGCCCGACCCTCCCACGTTTCCGAACCCTCACCTGTGCCCTAAGCCTTGCCGTTCCCTTACCCTAACCCTAGCCCAGAACGCAAATCCACCACCAGCCGTACACTTTATCCTTCGCCGTTGCCTACTCCTGGCCCATACGCTGGCACTGACCCGTGCGTCAGCACGTAGCCCGACCCTCCCACGTTTCCATACCCTCACCTGTGCCCTAAGCCTTGCCGTTCCCTAACCCTAACCCTAGCCCGGAACGCAAATCCACCACCAGCCCTACACTTTGTCCTACGCCGTTGCCTACTCCTGGCCCGTACGCTGGCACTGACCCGTGCGTCAGCACGTGGCCTGACCCTCCCACGTTTCCGTACACTCACCTGTGCCCTAAGCCTTGCCCTTCCCTAACCCTAACCCTAGCCCAGAACGCAAATCCACCACCAGCCCTACACTTTATCCTACGCCGTTGGCTACTCCTGGCCTGTACGCTAGCACTGACCCGTGCATCAGCACGTAGCCCGACCCTCCCACGTTTCCGTACCCTCACCTGTGCCCTAAGCCTTGCCGTTCCCTAACCCTAACCCTAGCCTGGAACGGAAACCAACCACCAGCCCTACACCTTACCTTACGCCATTGCCTAATCCTGGCCCGTACCCTGGCACTGACCCGTGCGTAAGCACGAAGCCTGACCCTCGCACGTTTCCGTACCCTCACCTGTGCCCTAAGCCTTGCCGTTCCCTAACCCTAACCCTAGCCCGGAACGGAAACCCACCACCAGCCCTACACCTTACCCTACGCCGCTGCCTACTCCTGGACTGTACTCTGGCACTGACCGGTCCGTCAGCACGTAGCCTTACCCTCCCGCGTTTCCGTACCCTGACCTGTGCCCTAAGCCTTGCAATTCCCTAACCCTAACCCTAGCCCGGAACGCAAATCCACCCACAGCCCTACACTTTATCCTACGCCGTTGCCTACTCCTGGCACGTACGCTGGCACTGACCCGTGCGTCAGCACGTAGCCCGACCCTCCCACGTTTCTGTACACTCACCTGTGCCCTAAGCCTTGCCGTTCCCTAACCCTAACCCTAGCCCGGAACGCAAATCCACCACCAGCCCTACACTTTATCCTACGCCGTTGCATACCCCTGGCCCGTACGCTGGCACTGACCCGTGCGTCAGCACGTAGCCCGACCCTCCCACGTTTCCGTACCCTCACCTGTGCCCTAAGCCTTGCCCTTCCCTAACCCTAACCCTAGCCCGGAATAGAAACCCACCACCAGCCCTACACCTTACCTTACGCAGTACCCTACTCCTGACCCGTACGCTGGCACTGACCTGTGCGTCAGCACGTAGCCTGACCCTCCCACGTTTCCGTACCCTCACCTGTGCCCTAAGCCTTGCCGTTCCCTAACCCTAACCCTAGCCCGGAATAGAAACCCACCACCAGCCCTACACCTTACCCTACGGCGTTGCCTACTCCTGGCCTGTACTTTGGCACTGACACGTGCATAAGAACGTAGCCTTACCCTCCCGCGTTTCCGTACCCTGACCTGTGCCATAAGCCTTGCCGTTCCCTAACCCTTACCCTAGCCCAGAACGCAAATCCACCACCAGCCCTACACTTTATCCTACGCCGTTGCCTACTCCTGGCCCGTACGCTGGCACTGACCTCTGCGTCAGCACGGAGCCCGACCCTCCCACATTTCCGTAACCTCACCTGTGCCCTAAGCCTTGCCGTTCCCTAACCCTAACCCTAGCCCGGAAAGGAAATCAACCACCAGCCCTACACTTTATCCTACGCCGTTGCATACCCCTGGCCCGTACGCTGGCACTGACCCGTGCGTCAGCACGTAGCCCGACCCTCCCACGTTTCCGTACCCTCACCTGTGCCCTAAGCCTTGCCCTTCCCTAACCCTAACCCTAGCCCGGAATAGAAACCCACCACCAGCCCTACACCTTACCTTACGCAGTACCCTACTCCTGACCCGTACGCTGGCACTGACCTGTGCGTCAGCACGTAGCCTGACCCTCCCACGTTTCCGTACCCTCACCTGTGCCCTAAGCCTTGCCGTTCCCTAACCCTAACCCTAGCCCGGAACGCAAATCCACCACCAGCCCTACACTTTATCCTACGCCGTTGCCTACTCCTGGCCAGTACGCTGGCACAGACCCGTGCGTCAGCACGTAGCCCGACCCTCCCTCGTTTCCGTACCCTCACAAGTGCCCTAAGCCTTGCCGTTCCCTAACCCTAACCCTAGCCTGGAACGGAAAACAACCACCAGCCCTACACCTTACCTTACGCCGTTGCCTACTCCTGGCCCGTACGCTGGCACTGATCCATGCGTCAGCACGTAGCCTGACCCTCCCACGTTTCCGTACCCTCACCTGTGCCCTAAGCCTTGCCGTTCCCTAACCCTAACCCTAGCCCGGAACGGAAACCCACCACCAGCCCTACACCTTACCTTATGCCGTACCCTATTCCTGGCCCGTACGCTGGCACTGAACCGTGCGTCAGCACGTAGCCTGACCCTCCCACGTTTCCGTACCCTCACCTGTGCCCTAAGCCTTGCCGTTCCCTAACCCTAACCCTAGCCCGGAATGGAAACCCACCACCAGCCCTACACCTTACCCTACGCCGTTGCCTACTCCTGGCCTGTACTCTGGCACTGACCCATGCATCAGCACGTAGCCTTACCCTCCCGCGTTTCCGTACCCTGACCTGTGCCCTAAGCCTTGCCGTTCCCTAACCCTAACCCTAGCCCAGAACGCAAATCCACCACCAGCCCTACACTTTATCCTACGCTGTTGCCTACTCCTGGCCGGTACGCTGGCACTGACCAGTGCGTCAGCACGTAGCCCGACCCTCCCACGTTTCCGTAACCTCACCTGTGCCCTAAGCCTTGCCGTTCCCTATACCTAACCCTAGCCCGGAAAGGAAATCAACCACCAGCCCTACACTTTATCCTACGCCGTTGCATACTCCTGGCCCGTACGCTGGCACTGACCCGTGCGTCAGCACGTAGCCCGACCCTCCCACGTTTCCGTACCCTCACCTGTGCCCTAAGCCTTGCCGTTCCCTAACCCTAACCCTAGCCCCGAATAGAAACCCACCACCAGCCCTACACCTTACCTTACGCCGTACCCTATTCCTGGCCCGTACGCTGGTACTGAACCGTGCGTGAGCACGTAGCCTGACCCTCCCACGTTTCCGTACTCTCACCTGTGCCCTAAGCCTTGCCGTTCCCTAACCCTAACCCTAGCCTGGAACGGAAACCAACAACCAGCCCTACACATTACCTTACGCCGTTGCCTACTCCTGGCCCGTACGCTGGCACTGACCCGTGCGTCAGCACGTCGCCTGACCCTCCCACGTTTCCGTACCCTCACCTGTGCCCTAAGCCTTGCCGTTCCCTAACCCTAACCCTAGCCCGGAATGGAAACCCACCACCAGCCCTATACCTTACCCTACGCCGTTGCCTACTCCTGGCCTGTACTCTGGCACTGACCCGTGCATCAGCACGTAGCCTTAGCCTCCCGCGTTTCCGTACCATCACCTGTGCCCTAAGCCTTGCCGTTCCCTAACCCTAACCCTAGCCCAGAACGCAAATCCACCACCAGCCCTACACTTTATCCTACGCCGTTGCCTACTCCTGGCCCGTACGCTGGCACTGACCTCTGCGTCAGCACGTAGCCCGACCCTCCCTCGTTTCCGTAACCTCACCTGTGCCCTAAGCCTTGCCGTTCCCTAACCCTAACCCTAGCCCGGAAAGGAAATCAACCACCAGCCCTACACTTTATCCTACGCCGTTGCATACTCCTGGCCCGTACGCTGGCACTGACCCGTGCGTCAGCACGTAGCCCGACCCTCCCACGTTTCCGTACCCTCACCTGTGCCCTAAGCCTTGCCGTTCCCTAACCCTAACCCTAGCCCGGAATAGAAACCCACCACCAGCCCTACACCTTACCTTACGCCGTTGCCTACTCCTGGCCCGTACGCTGGCACTGACCCATGCGTCAGCACGTAGCCTGACCCTCCCACGTTTCCGTACTCTCACCTGTGCCCTAAGCCTTGCCGTTCCCTAACCCTAACCCTAGCCCGGAACGCAAATCCACCACCAGCCCTACACTTTATCCTACGCCGTTGCCTACTCCTGGCCCGTACGCTGGCACTGACCTCTGCGTCAGCATGTAGCCCGACCCTCCCACGTTTCCGTACCCTCACCTGTGCCCTAAGCCTTGCCGTTCCCTAACCCTAACCCTAGCCTGGAACGGAAACCAACCACCAGCCCTACACCTTACCTTACGCCGTTGCCTACTCCTGGCCCATACGCTGGCACTGACCCGTGCGTCAGCACGTAGCCCGACCCTCCCACGTTTCCGTACCCTCACCTCTGCCCTAAGCCTTGCCGTTCCCTAACCGTAACCCTAGCCCGGAATAGAAACCCACCACCAGCCCTACACCTTCCCTTATGCCATTGCCTACTTCTGGCCCGTACGCTGGCACTGACCCATTCGTCAGCATGTAGCCTGACCCTCCCACGTTTCCGTACCCTCACTTGTGCCCTAAGCCTTGCCGTTCCCTAACCCTAATCCTAGCCCGGAACGCAAATCCACCACCAGCCCTACACTTTATCCTACGCCGTTGCCTACTCCTGGCCGTACGCTGGCACTGACCTCTGCGTCAGCACGTAGCCCGAACCTCCCACGTTTCCGTACCCTCAACTGTGCCCTAAGCCTTGCCGTTCCCTAACCCTAACCCTAGCCTGGAACGGAAACCAACCACCAGCCCTACACATTACCTTACGCCGTTGCCTACTCCTGGCCCGTACTCTGGCACTGACCCGTGCATCAGCACGTAGCCTTACCCTCCCGCGTTTCCGTACCCTGACCTGTGCCCTAAGCCTTGCCGTTCCCTAACCCTAACCCTAGCCCGGAATGGAAACCCACCACCAGCCCTACACCTTACCTTACGCCGTACCCTACTCCTGAACCGTACGCTGGCACTGACCCGTGCGTCAGCACGTAGACTGACCCTCCCACGTTTCCGTACCCTCACCTGTGCGCTAAGCCTTGCCGTTCCCTAAACCTAACCCTAGCCCGGAACGCAAATCCACCACCAGCCCTACACTTTATCCTACGCCGTTGCCTACTTCTGGCCCGTACGCAGGCACTGACCCGAGCGTCAGCACGTAGCCTGACACTCCCACGTTTCCGTACCCTCACCTGTGCCCTAAGCCTTGCCGTTCCCAAACCCTAACCCTAGCCCGGAACGGATACCCCCCACCAGCCCTACAGCTTACCTTATGCCGTACCCTATTCCTGTCCCGTATGCTGCAACTGAACCGTACGTCAGCACGTAGCCTGACCCTCCCACGTTTCCGTACCCTCACCTGTGCCCTAAGCCTTGCCGTTCCCTAACCCTAACCCTAGCCTGGAACGGAAACCAACCACCAGCCCTACACCTTACCTTACGCCGTTGCCTAATCCTGGCCCGTACGCTGGCAATGACCCGTGCGTCAGCACGTAGCCTAACCCTCCCACGTTTCCGTATCCTCACCTGTGCCCTAAGCCTTGCCGTTCCCTAACCCTAACCCTAGCCCAGAACGGAAACCAACCACCAGCCCTACTCCTTACCCTACGCCGTTGCCTACTCCTGGCCTGTACTCTGGCACTGACCGGTCCGTCAGCACGTAGCCTTACCCTCCCGCGTTTCCGTACCCTAACCTGTGCCCTAAGCCTTGCCATTCCCTAACCCTAACCCTAGCCCTGAACGCAAGTCCACCACCAGCCCTACACTTTATCCTACGCCGTTGCCTACTCCTGGCCCGTACGCTGGCACTGACCCGTGCGTCAGCACGTAGCCCGCCCCTCCCACGTTTCTGTACACTCACCTGTGCCCTAGGCCTTGCCGTTCCCTAACCCTAACCCTAGCCCAGAACGCAAATCCACCACCAGCCCTACACTTTATCCTACCCCGTTGCCTACTCCTGGCCCTTACGCTGGCACTGACCCGTGCGTCAGCACGTAGCCTGACCCTGCCACGTTTCCGTACCCTCACCTGTGCCCTAAGCCTTGCCGTTCCCTAACCCTAACCCTAGCCCAGAACGCAAATCCACCACCAGCCCTACACTTTATCCTACGCCGTTGCCTACTCCTGGCCCATACGCTGGCACTGACCCGTGAGTCAGCACGTAGCCTGACCCTCCCACGTTTCCGTACCCTTACCTGTGCCCTAAGCCTTGCCGTTCCCTAACCCTAACCCTAGCCCGGAACGGATATCCACCACCAGCCCTACACCTTACCTTACGCCGTACCCTATTCCTGGCCCGTACGCTGGCACTGAACCATGCGTCAGCACGTAGCCTGACCTCCCACGTTTCCGTACCCTCACCTGTGCCCTAAGCCTTGCTGTTCCCTAACCCTAACCCTAGCCCGGAACGCAATTCCACCACCAGCCCTACACCTTACCTTACGCCGTACCCAACTCCTGACCCGTATGCTGGCACTGACCCGTGCGTCAGCACGTAACCCGACCCTCCCACGTTTATGTACACTCACCTGTGCCCTAAGCCTTGCCGTTCCCTAACCCTAACCCTAGCCTGGAACGCAAATCCACCACCAGCCCTACACTTTATCCTACGCCGTTGCCTACTCCTGGCCCTTACGCTGGCACTGACCCGTGCGTCAGCACGTAGCCTAACCCTCCCACGTTTCCGTACCCTTACCCGTGCCCTAAGCCTTGCCGTTCCCTAACCCTCACCCTAGCCGCGAACGGAAACCCACCACCAGCCCTACACCTTACCTTGCGCCGTACCCTGCTCCTTTCCCGTACGCTGGCACTGACCCGTGCATCAGCACGTAGCCCGACCCTCCCACGTTTCCGTACCCTCACCTGTGCCCTAAGCCTTGCCCTTCCCTAACACTAACCCTAGCCTGGAACGGAAACCAACCACCAGCCTACACCTTACCTTACGCCGCTGCCTATTCCTGGCCCGTACGCTGGCGCTGACCCTTGTGTCAGCACGTAGCCCGACCCTCCCACGTTTCCGTACCCTCACCTGTGCCCTAAGCCTTGCCGTTCCCTAACCCTAACCCTAGCCTGGAACGGAAACCAACCACCAGCCCTACACCATACCTTACGCCGTTGCCTACTCCTGGCCCGTACGCTGGCACTGACCCGTGCGTCAGCACGTAGCCTGACCCTCCCACGTTTCCGTACCCGCACCTGTGCCCTAAGCCTTGCCGTTCCCTAACCCTAACCCTAGCCCGGAATGGAAACCCACCACCAGCCCTACACCTTACCCTAAGCCGTTGCCCACTCCTGGCCTGTACTCTGGCACTGACCCGTGCGTCAGCACGTAGCTCGACCCTCCCTCGTTTCCGTACCCTCACCTGTGCCCTAAGCCTTGCCGTTCCCTAACCCTAACCCTAGCCCAGAGCGCAAATCCACCACCAGCCCTACACTTTATCCTACGCCGTTGCCTACTCCTGGCCCGTACGCTGGCACTGACCCGTGCGTCAGCACGTAGCCCGACCCTCCCAAGTTTCTGTAACCTCACCTGTGCCCTAAGCCTTGCCGTTCCCTAACCCTAACCCTACCCCGGAACGCAAATCCACAACCAGCCCTACACTTTATCCTACGCCGTTGCCTACTCCTGGCCCGTACGCTGGCACTGACACGTGCGTCAGCACGTAGCCTTACCCTCCCACGTTCACGTACCCTCACCTGTGCCCTAAGCCTTGCCGTTCCCTAACCCTAACCCTAGCCCGGAATAGAATCCCACCACCAGCCCTACACCTTACCTTACGCTGTACCCTACTCCTGACCCGTACTCTGGCACTGAACCGTGCGTCAGCACATAGCCTGACCCTCCCACGTTTCCGTACCCTCACCTGTGCCCTAAGCCTTGCCGTTCCCTAACCCTAACCCTAGCCCGGAACGCAAATCCACCACCAGCCCTACACTTTATACTACGCCATTGCCTACTCCTGGCCCGTACGCTGGCACTGACCCGTGCGTCAGCACGTAGCCTGACCCTCCCACGTTTCCGTACCCTCACCTGTGCCCTAAGCCTTGCGGTTCCCTAACCCTATCCCTAGCCCAGAACGCAAATCCACCACCAGCCCTACACTTTATCCTACGCCGTTGCCTACTCCTGGCCCGTACGCTGGCACTGACCCGTGCGTCAGCACGTAGCCTGACCCTCCCACGTTTCCGTACCCTCACCTGTGCCCTAAGCCTTGCCGTTCCCTAACCCTATCCCTAGCCAGTAACGGAAATCAACCACAAGCCCTACACCTTACCACACGCCGTACCCTACTCCTGGCCCGTACGCTGGCACTGAATCGTGCGTCAGCACGTAGCCTGACCCTCCCACGTTTCCGTACCCTCACCTGTGCCATAAGCCTTGCCGTTCCCTAACCCTAACCCTAGCCCAGAACGGATACGCACCACCAGCCCTACACCTTACCTTACGCCGTACCCTATTCTTGGCCCGTATGCTAGCACTGAACCGTGCGTCAGCACGTAGCCTGACCCTCCCACGTTTCCGTACCCTCACCTGTGCCCTAAGCCTGGCCGTTCCCTAACCCAAACCCTAGCCGGGAACGGAAACCCACCACCAGCCCTACACCTTACCTTACGCCATACCGTACTCCTGTCACGAACGCTGGCACTGAACCGTGCGTCAGTACGCAGCCTGACCCTCCCAGTTTTCCGTACCCTCACCTGTGCCCTAAGCCTTGCCGTTCCCTAACCCTAACCCTAGCCCGGAACGCAAATCCACCACCAGCCCTACACTTTATCGTACGCCGTTGCCTACTCCTGGCCCGTACGCTGGCACTGACCCGTGCGTCAGCACGTAGCCTGACCCTCCCACGTTTCCGTACCCTCACCTGTGCCCTAAGCCTTGCCGTTCCCTAACCCTAACCCTAGCCCGGAATGCAAATCCACCACCAGCCCTACACTTTATCCTACGCCGTTGCCTACTCCAGGCCAGTACGCTGGCACTGACCCGTGCGTCAGCACGTAGCTCGACGCTCCCTCGTTTCCGTACCCTCACATGTGCCCTAATCCTTGCCGTTCCCTAACCCTAACCCTAGCCTGGAACGGAAAACAACCACCAGCCCTACACGTTACCTTACGCCGTTGCCTACTCCTGGCCCGTACGCAGCACTAACCCGTGCGTCAGCACGTAGCCTGACCCTCCCACGTTTCCGTACCCT
Organism: Mesoplodon bidens; assembly: GCF_964165515.1. Lineage (NCBI taxonomy): Eukaryota > Metazoa > Chordata > Mammalia > Artiodactyla > Ziphiidae > Mesoplodon > Mesoplodon bidens. Next base: position 12,351 of record NW_027671446.1, read on the forward strand.
CACATGTGCCGTAAGCCTTGCCGTTCCCTAACCCTAACCCTAGCCCGGAATGGAAACCCACCACCACCCCTACACCTTACCCTACGCCGTTGCCTACTCCTGGCCTGTACTCTGGCACTGACCCGTGCATCAGAACGTAGCCTTACCCTCCCACGGTTTCGTACCGTGACCTGTGCCCTAAGCCTTGCCGTTCCCTAACCCTAACCCTAGCCCAGAACGCAAATCCACCACCAGCCCTACACTTTATCCTACGCCGTTGCCTACTCGTGTCCTGTACGCTGGCACTGACCTGTGCGTCAGCACGTAGCCCGACCCTCCCACGTTTCCGTAACCTCACCTGTGCCCTAAGCCTTGCCGTTCCCTAACCCTAACCCTAGCCCGGAACGGAAATCAACCACCAGCCCTACACTTTATCCTACGCCGTTGCATACTCCTGGCCCGTACGCTGGCACTGACACGTGCGTCAGCACGTAGCCCGACCCTCCAACGTTTCCGTACCCTCACCTGTGCCCTAAGCCTTGCCCTTCCCTAACCCTAACCCTAGCCCGGAATAGAAACCCACCACCAGCCCTACACCTTACCTTACGCCGTTGCCTACTCCTGGCCCTTACGCTGGCACTGACCCATGCGTCAGCACGTAGCCCGACCCTCCCAAGTTTCCGTACCCTCACCTGTGCCCTAAGCCTTGCCCTTCCCTAACCCTAACCCTAGCCTGGAACGGAAACCAACCACCAGCCCTACACCTTACCTTACGCCGTTGCCTACTCCTGGCCCGTACGCTGGCACTGACCCATGCGTCACCACGTAGCCTGACCCTCCCAGGTTTCTGAACACTCACCTGTGCCCTAAGCCTTGCCGTTCCCTAACCCTAACCCTAGCCCGGAACGGAAACCCACCACCAGCCCTACACCTTACCTTACGCCGTACCCTATTCCTGGCCCGTAAGCTGGCACTGAACTGTGCGTCAGCACGTAGCCCGACCCTCCCACGTTCACGTACCCTCACCTGTGCCCTAAGCCTTGCCGTTCCCTAACCCTAACCCTAGCCCGGAATAGAAACCCACCACCAGCCCTACACCTTACCTTACGCCGTACCCTACTCCTGACCCATACGCTGCCACTGACCCATGCGTCAGCACGTAGCCTGACCCTCCCACGTTTCCGTACCCTCACCTGTGCCCTAAGCCTTGCCGTTCCCTAACCCAAACCCTAGCCCGGAACGCAAATCCACCACCAGCCCTACACTTTGTCCTACGCCGTTGCCTACTCCTGGCCCGTACGCTGGCACTGACCCGTGCGTCAGCACGTAGCCTGACCCTCCCACGTTTCCGTACCCTCACCTGTGCCCTAAGCCTTGCCGTTCCCTAACACTAACCCTAGCCCAGAACGCAAATCCACCACCAGCCCTACACTTTATCCTACGCCGTTGGCTACTCCTGGCCTGTACGCTAGCACTGACCCGTGCATCAGCACGTAGCCCGACCCTCCCACGTTTCCGTACCCTAACCTGTGCCCTAAGCCTTGCCGTTCCCTAACCCTAACCCTAGCCTGGAACGGAAACCCACCACCAGCCCTACACCTTACCTTACGCCGTAAACTATTCCTGGCCCGTACGCTGGCACGGACCCATGCGTCAGCTCGTAGCCCGACCCTCCAACGTTTCCGTACCCTCACATGTGCCCTAAGCCTTGCCGTTCCCTAACCCTAACGCTAGCCCGGAACGGAAAACAACCACCAGCCCTACACCTTACCTTACGCCGTTGCCTATTCCTGGCCCGTACGCTGGCACTGACCCGTGCGTCAGCACGTAGCTCGACCCTCCCACGTTTCCGTACCCTCACCTGTGCCCTAAGCCTTGCCGTTCCCTAACCCTAACCCTAGCCCGGAATGGTAACCCACCACCAGCCCTACACCTTACCCTACGGCGTTGCCTACTCCTGGCCTGTACTTTGGCACTGACACGTGCATAAGAACGTAGCCTTACCCTCCCGCGTTTCCGTACCCTGACCTGTGCCATAAGCCTTGCCGTTCCCTAACCCTTACCCTAGCCCAGAACGCAAATCCACCACCAGCCCTACACTTTATCCTACGCCGTTGCCTACTCCTGGCCCGTACGCTGGCACTGACCTGTGCGTCAGCACGTAGCCTGACCTTCCCACGTTTCCGTACCCTCACCTATGCTCTAAGCCTTGCCGTTCCCTAACCCTAACCCTAGCCCGGAACGCAAATCCACCACCAGCCCTACACTTTATCCTACGCCGTTGCCTACTCCTGTCCCGTACGCTGTCACTGACCTCTGCGTCAGCACGTAGCCCGACCCTCCCACGTTTTCGTACCCTCACCTGTGCCCTAAGCCTTGCCGTTCGCTAACCGTAACCCTAGCCTGGAACGGAAACCAACCACCAGCCCTACACCTTACCTTACGCCGTTGCCGACTCCTGGCCCATACGCTGGCACTGACCCGTGCGTCAACACGTAGCCCGACCCTCCCACGTTTCCGTACCCTCACCTGTGCCCTAAGCCTTGCCGTTCCCTAACCCTAACCCTAGCCAGGAATAGAAACCCACCACCAGCCCTACACCTTCCCTTATGCCATTGCCTACTCCTGGCCCGTACGCTGGCACTGACCCATTCGTCAGCATGTAGCCTGACCCTCCCACGTTTCCGTACCCTCACCTGTGCCCTAAGCCTTTCCGTTCCCTAACCCTAATCCTAGCCCGGAACGCAAATCCACCACCAGCCCTACACTTTAACCTACGCCGTTGCCTACTCCTGTCAGTACGCTGGCACTGACCTCTGCGTCAGCACGTAGCCCGACCCTCCCACGTTTCCGTACCCTCACCTGTGCCCTAAGCCTTGCCGTTCCCTAACCCTAACCCTAGCCTGGAACGGAAACCAACCACCAGCCCTACACATTACCTTACGCCGTTGCCTACTCCTGGCCCGTACGCTGGCACTGACCCGTGCGTCAGCACGTCGCCTGACCCTCCCACGTTTCCATACCCTCACCTGTGCCCTAAGCCTTGCCGTTCCCTAACCCTAACCCTAGCCCGTAATGGAAACCCACCACCAGCCCTATACCTTACCCTACGCCGTTGCCTACTCCTGGCCTGTACTCTGGCACTGACCCGTGCATCAGCACGTAGCGTTACCCTCCCGCGTTTCCGTACCCTGACCTGTGCCCTAAGCCTTGCCGTTCCCTAACCTTAACCCTAGCCTGGAACGCAAATCCACCACCAGCCCTACACTTTATCCTACGCCGTTGCCTACTCCTGGCCCGTACGCTGGCACTGACCTCTGCGTCAGCACGTAGCCCGACCCTCCCACATTTCCGTAACCTCACCTGTGCCCTAAGCCTTGCCGTTCCCTAACCCTAACCCTAGCCCGGAAAGGAAATCAACCACCAGCCCTACACTTTATCCTACGCCGTTGCATACCCCTGGCCCGTACGCTGGCACTGACCCGTGCGTCAGCACGTAGCCCGACCCTCCCACGTTTCCGTACCCTCACCTGTGCCCTAAGCCTTGCCCTTCCCTAACCCTAACCCTAGCCCGGAATAGAAACCCACCACCAGCCCTACACCTTACCTTACGCAGTACCCTACTCCTGACCCGTACGCTGGCACTGACCTGTGCGTCAGCACGTAGCCTGACCCTCCCACGTTTCCGTACCCTCACCTGTGCCCTAAGCCTTGCCGTTCCCTAACCCTAACCCTAGCCCGGAACGCAAATCCACCACCAGCCCTACACTTTATCCTACGCCGTTGCCTACTCCTGGCCATTACGCTGGCACAGACCCGTGCGTCAGCACGTAGCCCGACCCTCCCTCGTTTCCGTACCCTCACAAGTGCCCTAAGCCTTGCCGTTCCCTAACCCTAACCCTAGCCTGGAACGGAAAACAACCACCAGCCCTACACCTTACCTTACGCCGTTGCCTACTCCTGGCCCGTACGCTGGCACTGATCCATGCGTCAGCACGTAGCCTGACCCTCCCACGTTTCCGTACCCTCACCTGTGCCCTAAGCCTTGCCGTTCCCTAACCCTAACCCTAGCCCGGAACGGAAACCCACCACCAGCCCTACACCTTACCCTACGCCGTTGCCTACTCCTGGCCTGTACTCTGGCACTGACCCATGCATCAGCACGTAGCCTTACCCTCCCGCGTTTCCGTACCCTGACCTGTGCCCTAAGCCTTGCCGTTCCCTAACCCTAACCCTAGCCCAGAACGCAAATCCACCACCAGCCCTACACTTTATCCTACGCCGTTGCCTACTCCTGGCCGGTACGCTGGCACTGACCAGTGCGTCAGCACGTAGCCCGACCCTCCCACGTTTCCGTAACCTCACCTGTGCCCTAAGCCTTGCCGTTCCCTATACCTAACCCTAGCCCGGAAAGGAAATCAACCACCAGCCCTACACTTTATCCTACGCCGTTGCATACTCCTGGCCCGTACGCTGGCACTGACCCGTGCGTCAGCACGTAGCCCGACCCTCCCACGTTTCCGTACCCTCACCTGTGCCCTAAGCCTTGCCGTTCCCTAACCCTAACCCTAGCCCCGAATAGAAACCCACCACCAGCCCTACACCTTACCTTACGCCGTACCCTATTCCTGGCCCGTACGCTGGTACTGAACCGTGCGTGAGCACGTAGCCTGACCCTCCCACGTTTCCGTACTCTCACCTGTGCCCTAAGCCTTGCCGTTCCCTAACCCTAACCCTAGCCTGGAACGGAAACCAACAACCAGCCCTACACATTACCTTACGCCGTTGCCTACTCCTGGCCCGTACGCTGGCACTGACCCGTGCGTCAGCACGTCGCCTGACCCTCCCACGTTTCCGTACCCTCACCTGTGCCCTAAGCCTTGCCGTTCCCTAACCCTAACCCTAGCCCGGAATGGAAACCCACCACCAGCCCTATACCTTACCCTACGCCGTTGCCTACTCCTGGCCTGTACTCTGGCACTGACCCGTGCATCAGCACGTAGCCTTAGCCTCCCGCGTTTCCGTACCATCACCTGTGCCCTAAGCCTTGCCGTTCCCTAACCCTAACCCTAGCCCAGAACGCAAATCCACCACCAGCCCTACACTTTATCCTACGCCGTTGCCTACTCCTGGCCCGTACGCTGGCACTGACCTCTGCGTCAGCACGTAGCCCGACCCTCCCTCGTTTCCGTAACCTCACCTGTGCCCTAAGCCTTGCCGTTCCCTAACCCTAACCCTAGCCCGGAAAGGAAATCAACCACCAGCCCTACACTTTATCCTACGCCGTTGCATACTCCTGGCCCGTACGCTGGCACTGACCCGTGCGTCAGCACGTAGCCCGACCCTCCCACGTTTCCGTACCCTCTCCTGTGCCCTAAGCCTTGCCGTTCCCTAACCCTAACCCTAGCCCGGAATAGAAACCCACCACCAGCCCTACACCTTACCTTACGCCGTTGCCTACTCCTGGCCCGTACGCTGGCACTGACCCATGCGTCAGCACGTAGCCTGACCCTCCCACGTTTCCGTACTCTCACCTGTGCCCTAAGCCTTGCCGTTCCCTAACCCTAACCCTAGCCCGGAACGCAAATCCACCACCAGCCCTACACTTTATCCTACGCCGTTGCCTACTCCTGGCCCGTACGCTGGCACTGACCTCTGCGTCAGCATGTAGCCCGACCCTCCCACGTTTCCGTACCCTCACCTGTGCCCTAAGCCTTGCTGTTCCCTAACCCTAACCCTAGCCTGGAACGGAAACCAACCACCAGCCCTACACCTTACCTTACGCCGTTGCCTACTCCTGGCCCATACGCTGGCACTGACCCGTGCGTCAGCACGTAGCCCGACCCTCCCACGTTTCCGTACCCTCACCTCTGCCCTAAGCCTTGCCGTTCCCTAACCCTAACCCTAGCCCGGAATAGAAACCCACCACCAGCCCTACACCTTCCCTTATGCCATTGCCTACTCCTGGCCCGTACGCTGGCACTGACCCATTCGTCAGCATGTAGCCTGACCCTCCCACGTTTCCGTACCCTCACCTGTGCCCTAAGCCTTGCCGTTCCCTAACCCTAATCCTAGCCCGGAACGCAAATCCACCACCAGCCCTACACTTTATCCTACGCCGTTGCCTACTCCTGGCCGTACGCTGGCACTGACCTCTGCGTCAGCACGTAGCCCGACCCTCCCACGTTTCCGTACCCTCAACTGTGCCCTAAGCCTTGCCGTTCCCTAACCCTAACCCTAGCCTGGAACGGAAACCAACCACCAGCCCTACACATTACCTTACGCCGTTGCCTACTCCTGGCCCGTACTCTGGCACTGACCCGTGCATCAGCACGTAGCCTTACACTCCCGCGTTTCCGTACCCTGACCTGTGCCCTAAGCCTTGCCGTTCCCTAACCCTAACCCTAGCCCGGAATGGAAACCCACCACCAGCCCTACACCTTACCTTACGCCGTACACTACTCCTGAACCGTACGCTGGCACTGACCCGTGCGTCAGCACGTAGACTGACCCTCCCACGTTTCCGTACCCTCACCTGTGCGCTAAGCCTTGCCGTTCCCTAAACCTAACCCTAGCCCGGAACGCAAATCCACCACCAGCCCTACACTTTATCCTACGCCGTTGCCTACTTCTGGCCCGTACGCAGGCACTGACCCGTGCGTCAGCACGTAGCCTGACACTCCCACGTTTCCGTACCCTCACCTGTGCCCTAAGCCTTGCCGTTCCCTAACCCTAACCCTAGCCCGGAACGGATACCCCCCACCAGCCCTACAGCTTACCTTATGCCGTACCCTATTCCTGTCCCGTATGCTGCAACTGAACCGTACGTCAGCACGTAGCCTGACCCTCCCACGTTTCCGTACCCTCACCTGTGCCCTAAGCCTTGCCGTTCCCTAACCATAACCCTAGCCTGGAACGGAAACCAACCACCAGCCCTACACCTTACCTTACGCCGTTGCCTAATCCTGGCCCGTACGCTGGCACTGACCCGTGCGTCAGCACGTAGCCTAACCCTCCCACGTTTCCGTACCCTCACCTGTGCCCTAAGCCTTGCCGTTCCCTAACCCTAACCCTAGCCCAGAACGGAAACCCACCACCAGCCCTACTCCTTACCCTACGCCGTTGCCTACTCCTGGCCTGTACTCTGGCACTGACCGGTCCGTCAGCACGTAGCCTTACCCTCCCGCGTTTCCGTACCCTAACCTGTGCCCTAAGCCTTGCCATTCCCTAACCCTAACCCTAGCCCTGAACGCAAGTCCACCACCAGCCCTACACTTTATCCTACGCCGTTGCCTACTCCTGGCCCGTACGCTGGCACTGACCCGTGCGTCAGCACGTAGCCCGCCCCTCCCACGTTTCTGTACACTCACCTGTGCCCTAGGCCTTGCCGTTCCCTAACACTAACCCTAGCCCAGAACGCAAATCCACCACCAGCCCTACACTTTATCCTACGCCGTTGGCTACTCCTGGCCTGTACGCTAGCACTGACCCGTGCATCAGCACGTAGCCCGACCCTCCCACGTTTCCGTACCCTAACCTGTGCCCTAAGCCTTGCCGTTCCCTAACCCTAACCCTAGCCTGGAACGGAAACCCACCACCAGCCCTACACCTTACCTTACGCCGTAAACTATTCCTGGCCCGTACGCTGGCACGGACCCATGCGTCAGCTCGTAGCCCGACCCTCCAACGTTTCCGTACCCTCACATGTGCCCTAAGCCTTGCCGTTCCCTAACCCTAACGCTAGCCCGGAACGGAAAACAACCACCAGCCCTACACCTTACCTTACGCCGTTGCCTATTCCTGGCCCGTACGCTGGCACTGACCCGTGCGTCAGCACGTAGCTCGACCCTCCCACGTTTCCGTACCCTCACCTGTGCCCTAAGCCTTGCCGTTCCCTAACCCTAACCCTAGCCCGGAATGGTAACCCACCACCAGCCCTACACCTTACCCTACGGCGTTGCCTACTCCTGGCCTGTACTTTGGCACTGACACGTGCATAAGAACGTAGCCTTACCCTCCCGCGTTTCCGTACCCTGACCTGTGCCATAAGCCTTGCCGTTCCCTAACCCTTACCCTAGCCCAGAACGCAAATCCACCACCAGCCCTACACTTTATCCTACGCCGTTGCCTACTCCTGGCCCGTACGCTGGCACTGACCTGTGCGTCAGCACGTAGCCTGACCTTCCCACGTTTCCGTACCCTCACCTATGCTCTAAGCCTTGCCGTTCCCTAACCCTAACCCTAGCCCGGAACGCAAATCCACCACCAGCCCTACACTTTATCCTACGCCGTTGCCTACTCCTGTCCCGTACGCTGTCACTGACCTCTGCGTCAGCACGTAGCCCGACCCTCCCACGTTTTCGTACCCTCACCTGTGCCCTAAGCCTTGCCGTTCGCTAACCGTAACCCTAGCCTGGAATGGAAACCAACCACCAGCCCTACACCTTACCTTACGCCGTTGCCGACTCCTGGCCCATACGCTGGCACTGACCCGTGCGTCAACACGTAGCCCGACCCTCCCACGTTTCCGTACCCTCACCTGTGCCCTAAGCCTTGCCGTTCCCTAACCCTAACCCTAGCCAGGAATAGAAACCCACCACCAGCCCTACACCTTCCCTTATGCCATTGCCTACTCCTGGCCCGTACGCTGGCACTGACCCATTCGTCAGCATGTAGCCTGACCCTCCCACGTTTCCGTACCCTCACCTGTGCCCTAAGCCTTTCCGTTCCCTAACCCTAATCCTAGCCCGGAACGCAAATCCACCACCAGCCCTACACTTTAACCTACGCCGTTGCCTACTCCTGTCAGTACGCTGGCACTGACCTCTGCGTCAGCACGTAGCCCGACCCTCCCACGTTTCCGTACCCTCACCTGTGCCCTAAGCCTTGCCGTTCCCTAACCCTAACCCTAGCCTGGAACGGAAACCAACCACCAGCCCTACACATTACCTTACGCCGTTGCCTACTCCTGGCCCGTACGCTGGCACTGACCCGTGCGTCAGCACGTCGCCTGACCCTCCCACGTTTCCATACCCTCACCTGTGCCCTAAGCCTTGCCGTTCCCTAACCCTAACCCTAGCCCGTAATGGAAACCCACCACCAGCCCTATACCTTACCCTACGCCGTTGCCTACTCCTGGCCTGTACTCTGGCACTGACCCGTGCATCAGCACGTAGCGTTACCCTCCCGCGTTTCCGTACCCTGACCTGTGCCCTAAGCCTTGCCGTTCCCTAACCTTAACCCTAGCCTGGAACGCAAATCCACCACCAGCCCTACACTTTATCCTACGCCGTTGCCTACTCCTGGCCCGTACGCTGGCACTGACCTCTGCGTCAGCACGTAGCCCGACCCTCCCACATTTCCGTAACCTCACCTGTGCCCTAAGCCTTGCCGTTCCCTAACCCTAACCCTAGCCCGGAAAGGAAATCAACCACCAGCCCTACACTTTATCCTACGCCGTTGCATACCCCTGGCCCGTACGCTGGCACTGACCCGTGCGTCAGCACGTAGCCCGACCCTCCCACGTTTCCGTACCCTCACCTGTGCCCTAAGCCTTGCCCTTCCCTAACCCTAACCCTAGCCCGGAATAGAAACCCACCACCAGCCCTACACCTTACCTTACGCAGTACCCTACTCCTGACCCGTACGCTGGCACTGACCTGTGCGTCAGCACGTAGCCTGACCCTCCCACGTTTCCGTACCCTCACCTGTGCCCTAAGCCTTGCCGTTCCCTAACCCTAACCCTAGCCCGGAACGCAAATCCACCACCAGCCCTACACTTTATCCTACGCCGTTGCCTACTCCTGGCCATTACGCTGGCACAGACCCGTGCGTCAGCACGTAGCCCGACCCTCCCTCGTTTCCGTACCCTCACAAGTGCCCTAAGCCTTGCCGTTCCCTAACCCTAACCCTAGCCTGGAACGGAAAACAACCACCAGCCCTACACCTTACCTTACGCCGTTGCCTACTCCTGGCCCGTACGCTGGCACTGATCCATGCGTCAGCACGTAGCCTGACCCTCCCACGTTTCCGTACCCTCACCTGTGCCCTAAGCCTTGCCGTTCCCTAACCCTAACCCTAGCCCGGAACGGAAACCCACCACCAGCCCTACACCTTACCCTACGCCGTTGCCTACTCCTGGCCTGTACTCTGGCACTGACCCATGCATCAGCACGTAGCCTTACCCTCCCGCGTTTCCGTACCCTGACCTGTGCCCTAAGCCTTGCCGTTCCCTAACCCTAACCCTAGCCCAGAACGCAAATCCACCACCAGCCCTACACTTTATCCTACGCCGTTGCCTACTCCTGGCCGGTACGCTGGCACTGACCAGTGCGTCAGCACGTAGCCCGACCCTCCCACGTTTCCGTAACCTCACCTGTGCCCTAAGCCTTGCCGTTCCCTATACCTAACCCTAGCCCGGAAAGGAAATCAACCACCAGCCCTACACTTTATCCTACGCCGTTGCATACTCCTGGCCCGTACGCTGGCACTGACCCGTGCGTCAGCACGTAGCCCGACCCTCCCACGTTTCCGTACCCTCACCTGTGCCCTAAGCCTTGCCGTTCCCTAACCCTAACCCTAGCCCCGAATAGAAACCCACCACCAGCCCTACACCTTACCTTACGCCGTACCCTATTCCTGGCCCGTACGCTGGTACTGAACCGTGCGTGAGCACGTAGCCTGACCCTCCCACGTTTCCGTACTCTCACCTGTGCCCTAAGCCTTGCCGTTCCCTAACCCTAACCCTAGCCTGGAACGGAAACCAACAACCAGCCCTACACATTACCTTACGCCGTTGCCTACTCCTGGCCCGTACGCTGGCACTGACCCGTGCGTCAGCACGTCGCCTGACCCTCCCACGTTTCCGTACCCTCACCTGTGCCCTAAGCCTTGCCGTTCCCTAACCCTAACCCTAGCCCGGAATGGAAACCCACCACCAGCCCTATACCTTACCCTACGCCGTTGCCTACTCCTGGCCTGTACTCTGGCACTGACCCGTGCATCAGCACGTAGCCTTAGCCTCCCGCGTTTCCGTACCATCACCTGTGCCCTAAGCCTTGCCGTTCCCTAACCCTAACCCTAGCCCAGAACGCAAATCCACCACCAGCCCTACACTTTATCCTACGCCGTTGCCTACTCCTGGCCCGTACGCTGGCACTGACCTCTGCGTCAGCACGTAGCCCGACCCTCCCTCGTTTCCGTAACCTCACCTGTGCCCTAAGCCTTGCCGTTCCCTAACCCTAACCCTAGCCCGGAAAGGAAATCAACCACCAGCCCTACACTTTATCCTACGCCGTTGCATACTCCTGGCCCGTACGCTGGCACTGACCCGTGCGTCAGCACGTAGCCCGACCCTCCCACGTTTCCGTACCCTCTCCTGTGCCCTAAGCCTTGCCGTTCCCTAACCCTAACCCTAGCCCGGAATAGAAACCCACCACCAGCCCTACACCTTACCTTACGCCGTTGCCTACTCCTGGCCCGTACGCTGGCACTGACCCATGCGTCAGCACGTAGCCTGACCCTCCCACGTTTCCGTACTCTCACCTGTGCCCTAAGCCTTGCCGTTCCCTAACCCTAACCCTAGCCCGGAACGCAAATCCACCACCAGCCCTACACTTTATCCTACGCCGTTGCCTACTCCTGGCCCGTACGCTGGCACTGACCTCTGCGTCAGCATGTAGCCCGACCCTCCCACGTTTCCGTACCCTCACCTGTGCCCTAAGCCTTGCTGTTCCCTAACCCTAACCCTAGCCTGGAACGGAAACCAACCACCAGCCCTACACCTTACCTTACGCCGTTGCCTACTCCTGGCCCATACGCTGGCACTGACCCGTGCGTCAGCACGTAGCCCGACCCTCCCACGTTTCCGTACCCTCACCTCTGCCCTAAGCCTTGCCGTTCCCTAACCCTAACCCTAGCCCGGAATAGAAACCCACCACCAGCCCTACACCTTCCCTTATGCCATTGCCTACTCCTGGCCCGTACGCTGGCACTGACCCATTCGTCAGCATGTAGCCTGACCCTCCCACGTTTCCGTACCCTCACCTGTGCCCTAAGCCTTGCCGTTCCCTAACCCTAATCCTAGCCCGGAACGCAAATCCACCACCAGCCCTACACTTTATCCTACGCCGTTGCCTACTCCTGGCCGTACGCTGGCACTGACCTCTGCGTCAGCACGTAGCCCGACCCTCCCACGTTTCCGTACCCTCAACTGTGCCCTAAGCCTTGCCGTTCCCTAACCCTAACCCTAGCCTGGAACGGAAACCAACCACCAGCCCTACACATTACCTTACGCCGTTGCCTACTCCTGGCCCGTACTCTGGCACTGACCCGTGCATCAGCACGTAGCCTTACACTCCCGCGTTTCCGTACCCTGACCTGTGCCCTAAGCCTTGCCGTTCCCTAACCCTAACCCTAGCCCGGAATGGAAACCCACCACCAGCCCTACACCTTACCTTACGCCGTACACTACTCCTGAACCGTACGCTGGCACTGACCCGTGCGTCAGCACGTAGACTGACCCTCCCACGTTTCCGTACCCTCACCTGTGCGCTAAGCCTTGCCGTTCCCTAAACCTAACCCTAGCCCGGAACGCAAATCCACCACCAGCCCTACACTTTATCCTACGCCGTTGCCTACTTCTGGCCCGTACGCAGGCACTGACCCGTGCGTCAGCACGTAGCCTGACACTCCCACGTTTCCGTACCCTCACCTGTGCCCTAAGCCTTGCCGTTCCCTAACCCTAACCCTAGCCCGGAACGGATACCCCCCACCAGCCCTACAGCTTACCTTATGCCGTACCCTATTCCTGTCCCGTATGCTGCAACTGAACCGTACGTCAGCACGTAGCCTGACCCTCCCACGTTTCCGTACCCTCACCTGTGCCCTAAGCCTTGCCGTTCCCTAACCATAACCCTAGCCTGGAACGGAAACCAACCACCAGCCCTACACCTTACCTTACGCCGTTGCCTAATCCTGGCCCGTACGCTGGCACTGACCCGTGCGTCAGCACGTAGCCTAACCCTCCCACGTTTCCGTACCCTCACCTGTGCCCTAAGCCTTGCCGTTCCCTAACCCTAACCCTAGCCCAGAACGGAAACCCACCACCAGCCCTACTCCTTACCCTACGCCGTTGCCTACTCCTGGCCTGTACTCTGGCACTGACCGGTCCGTCAGCACGTAGCCTTACCCTCCCGCGTTTCCGTACCCTAACCTGTGCCCTAAGCCTTGCCATTCCCTAACCCTAACCCTAGCCCTGAACGCAAGTCCACCACCAGCCCTACACTTTATCCTACGCCGTTGCCTACTCCTGGCCCGTACGCTGGCACTGACCCGTGCGTCAGCACGTAGCCCGCCCCTCCCACGTTTCTGTACACTCACCTGTGCCCTAGGCCTTGCCGTTCCCTAACCCTAACCCTAGCCCAGAACGCAAATCCACCACCAGCCCTACACTTTATCCTACCCCGTTGCCTACTCCTGGCCCTTACGCTGGCACTGACCCGTGCGTCAGCACGTAGCCTGACCCTGCCACGTTTCCGTACCCTCACCTGTGCCCTAAGCCTTGCCGTTCCCTAACCCTAACCCTAGCCCAGAACGCAAATCCACCACCAGCCCTACACTTTATCCTACGCCGTTGCCTACTCCTGGCCCATACGCTGGCACTGACCCGTGAGTCAGCACGTAGCCTGACCCTCCCACGTTTCCGTACCCTTACCTGTGCCCTAAGCCTTGCCGTTCCCTACCCCTAACCCTAGCCCGGAACGGATATCCACCACCAGCCCTACACCTTACCTTACGCCGTACCCTATTCCTGGCCCGTACGCTGGCACTGAACCATGCTTCAGCACGTAGCCTGACCTCCCACGTTTCCGTACCCTCACCTGTGCCCTAAGCCTTGCTGTTCCCTAACCCTAACCCTAGCCCGGAACGCAATTCCACCACCAGCCCTACACCTTACCTTACGCCGTACCCAACTCCTGACCCGTATGCTGGCACTGACCCGTGCGTCAGCACGTAGCCCGACCCTCCCACGTTTATGTACACTCACCTGTGCCCTAAGCCTTGCCGTTCCCTAACCCTAACCCTAGCCCAGAACGGATACGCACCACCAGCCCTACACCTTACCTTACGCCGTACCCTATTCTTGTCCCGTATGCTAGCACTGAACCGTGCGTCAGCACGTAGCCTGACCCTCCCACGTTTCCGTACCCTCACCTGTGCCCTAAGCCTTGCCGTTCCCTAACCCAAACCCTAGCCGGGAACGGAAACCCACCACCAGCCCTACACCTTACCTTACGCCATACCGTACTCCTGTCACGAACGCTGGCACTGAACCGTGCGTCAGTACGCAGCCTGACCCTCCCAGTTTTCCGTACCCTCACCTGTGCCCTAAGCCTTGCCGTTCCCTAACCCTAACCCTAGCCCGGAACGCAAATCCACCACCAGCCCTACACTTTATCGTACGCCGTTGCCTACTCCTGGCCCGTACGCTGGCACTGACCCGTGCGTCAGCACGTAGCCTGACCCTCCCACGTTTCCGTACCCTCACCTGTGCCCTAAGCCTTGCCGTTCCCTAACCCTAACCCTAGCCCGGAATGCAAATCCACCACCAGCCCTACACTTTATCCTACGCCGTTGCCTACTCCAGGCCAGTACGCTGGCACTGACCCGTGCGTCAGCACGTAGCTCGACGCTCCCTCGTTTCCGTACCCTCACATGTGCCCTAAGCCTTGCCGTTCCCTAACCCTAACCCTAGCCTGGAACGGAAAACAACCACCAGCCCTACACGTTACCTTACGCCGTTGCCTACTCCTGGCCCGTACGCAGGCACTAACCCGTGCGTCAGCACGTAGCCTGACCCTCCCACGTTTCCGTACCCTCACATGTGCCGTAAGCCTTGCCGTTCCCTAACCCTAACCCTAGCCCGGAATGGAAACCCACCACCACCCCTACACCTTACCCTACGCCGTTGCCTACTCCTGGCCTGTACTCTGGCACTGACCCGTGCATCAGAACGTAGCCTTACCCTCCCACGGTTTCGTACCGTGACCTGTGCCCTAAGCCTTGCCGTTCCCTAACCCTAACCCTAGCCCAGAACGCAAATCCACCACAAGCCCTACACTTTATCCTACGCCGTTGCCTACTCGTGTCCTGTACGCTGGCACTGACCTGTGCGTCAGCACGTAGCCCGACCCTCCCACGTTTCCGTAACCTCACCTGTGCCCTAAGCCTTGCCGTTCCCTAACCCTAACCCTAGCCCGGAACGGAAATCAACCACCAGCCCTACACTTTATCCTACGCCGTTGCATACTCCTGGCCCGTACGCTGGCACTGACACGTGCGTCAGCACGTAGCCCGACCCTCCAACGTTTCCGTACCCTCACCTGTGCCCTAAGCCTTGCCCTTCCCTAACCCTAACCCTAGCCCGGAATAGAAACCCACCACCAGCCCTACACCTTACCTTACGCCGTTGCCTACTCCTGGCCCTTACGCTGGCACTGACCCATGCGTCAGCACATAGCCCGACCCTCCCAAGTTTCCGTACCCTCACCTGTGCCCGAAGCCTTGCCCTTCCCTAACACTAACCCTAGCCTGGAACGGAAACCAACCACCAGCCCTACACCTTACCTTACGCCGTTGCCTACTCCTGGCCCGTACGCTGGCACTGACTCATGCGTCACCACGTAGCCTGACCCTCCAAGGTTTCTGAACACTCACCTGTGCCCTAAGCCTTGCCGTTCCCTAACCCTAACCCTAGCCCGGAACGGAAACCCACCACCAGCCCTACACCTTACCTTACGCCGTACCCTATTCCTGGCCCGTAAGCTGGCACTGAACTGTGCGTCAGCACGTAGCCCGACCCTCCCACGTTCACGTACCCTCACCTGTGCCCTAAGCCTTGCCGTTCCCTAACCCTAACCCTAGCCCGGAATAGAAACCCACCACCAGCCCTACACCTTACCTTACGCCGTACCCTACTCCTGACCCATACGCTGCCACTGACCCATGCGTCAGCACGTAGCCTGACCCTCCCACGTTTCCGTACCCTCACCTGTGCCCTAAGCCTTGCCGTTCCCTAACCCAAACCCTAGCCCGGAACGCAAATCCACCACCAGCCCTACACTTTGTCCTACGCCGTTGCCTACTCCTGGCCCGTACGCTGGCACTGACCCGTGCGTCAGCACGTAGCCTGACCCTCCCACGTTTCCGTACCCTCACCTGTGCCCTAAGCCTTGCCGTTCCCTAACACTAACCCTAGCCCAGAACGCAAATCCACCACCAGCCCTACACTTTATCCTACGCCGTTGGCTACTCCTGGCCTGTACGCTAGCACTGACCCGTGCATCAGCACGTAGCCCGACCCTCCCACGTTTCCGTACCCTAACCTGTGCCCTAAGCCTTGCCGTTCCCTAACCCTAACCCTAGCCTGGAACGGAAACCGACCACCAGCCCTACACCTTACCCTACGCCGCTGCCTACTCCTGGCCCGTACCCTGGCACTGACCCGTGCGTAAGCACGAATCCTGACCCTCGCACGTTTCCGTACCCTCACCTGTGCCCTAAGCCTTGCCGTTCCCTAACACTAACCCTAGCCGGGAACGGAAACCCACCACCAGCCCTACACCTTACCCTACGCCGCTGCCTACTCCTGGCCTGTACTCTGGCACTGACCGGTCCGTCAGCACGTAGCCTTACCCTCCCGCGTTTCCGTACCCTGACCTGTGCCCTAAGCCTTGCAATTCCCTAACCCTAACCCTAGCCCGGAACGCAAATCCACCCACAGCCCTACACTTTATCCTACGCCGTTGCCTACTCCTGGCACATACGCTGGCACTGACCCGTGCGTCAGCACGTAGCCCGACCCTCCCACGTTTCTGTACACTCACCTGTGCCCTAAGCCTTGCCGTTCCCTAACCCTAACCCTATCCCGGAACGCAAATCCACCACCAGCCCTACACTTTATACTACGCCGTTGCCTACTCCTGGCCGTTACGCTGGCACTGACCCGTGCGTCAGCACGTAGCCTGACCCTCCCACGTTTCCATACCCTCACCTGTGCCCTAAGCCTTGCCGTTCCCTAACCCAAACCCTAGCCGGGAACGGAAACCCACCACCAGCCCTACACCTTACCTTACGCCATACCGTACTCCTGTCACGAACGCTGGCACTGAACCGTGCGTCAGCACGCAGCCTGACCCTCCCAGTTTTCCGTACCCTCACCTGTGCCCTAAGCCTTGCCGTTCCCTAACCCTAACCCTAGCCCGGAACGCAAATCCACCACCAGCCCTACACTTTATCGTACGCCGTTGCCTACTCCTGGCCCGTACGCTGGCACTGACCCGTGCGTCAGCACGTAGCCTGACCCTCCCACGTTTCCGTACCCTCACCTGTGCCCTAAGCCTTGCCGTTCCCTTACCCTAACCCTAGCCCGGAACGCAAATCCACAACCAGCCCTACACTTTATCGTACGCCGTTGCCTACTCCTGGCCCGTACGCTGGCACTGACCAGTGCGTCAGCACGTAGCCCGACCCTCCCACGTTTCCGTAACCTCAACTGTGCCCTAAGCCTTGCCGTTCCCTAACCCTAACCCTAGCCCGGAACGGAAATCAACCACCAGCCCTACACTTTATCCTACGCCGTTGCATACTCCTGGCCCGTACGCTGGCACTGACCCGTGCGTCAGCACGTAGCCCGACCGTCCCACGTTTCCGTACCCTCACCTGTGCCCTAAGCCTTGCCGTTCCCTAACCCTAACCCTAGCCCAGAATGGAAACCCACCACCAGCCCTACACCTTACCCTACGCCGTTGCCTACTCCTGGCCCGTACTCTGGCACTGACCCATGCGTCAGCACGTAGCCTGACCGTCCCACGTTTCCGTACCCTCACCTGTGCCCTAAGCCTTGCCGTTCCCTAACCCAAAACCTAGCCCAGAACGCAAATCCACCACCAGCCCTAGACTTTATCCTACGCCGTTGCCTACTCCTGGCCCGTACGATGGCACTGCCCTCTGCGTCAGCACGTAGCCCGACCCTCCCACGTTTCCGAACCCTCACCTGTGCCCTAAGCCTTGCCGTTCCCTTACCCTAACCCTAGCCCAGAACGCAAATCCACCACCAGCCGTACACTTTATCCTTCGCCGTTGCCTACTCCTGGCCCATACGCTGGCACTGACCCGTGCGTCAGCACGTAGCCCGACCCTCCCACGTTTCCATACCCTCACCTGTGCCCTAAGCCTTGCCGTTCCCTAACCCTAACCCTAGCCCGGAACGCAAATCCACCACCAGCCCTACACTTTGTCCTACGCCGTTGCCTACTCCTGGCCCGTACGCTGGCACTGACCCGTGCGTCAGCACGTAGCCTGACCCTCCCACGTTTCCGTACACTCACATGTGCCCTAAGCCTTGCCGTTCCCTAACCCTAACCCTAGCCCAGAACGCAAATCCACCACCAGCCCTACACTTTATCCTACGCCGTTGGCTACTCCTGGCCTGTACGCTAGCACTGACCCGTGCATCAGCACGTAGCCCGACCCTCCCACGTTTCCGTACCCTCACCTGTGCCCTAAGCCTTGCCGTTCCCTAACCCTAACCCTAGCCTGGAACGGAAACCAACCACCAGCCCTACACCTTACCTTACGCCATTGCCTAATCCTGGCCCGTACCCTGGCACTGACCCGTGCGTAAGCACGAAGCCTGACCCTCGCACGTTTCCGTACCCTCACCTGTGCCCTATGCCTTGCCGTTCCCTAACCCTAACCCTACCCCGGAACGGAAACCCACCACCAGCCCTACACCTTACCCTACGCCGCTGCCTACTCCTGGACTGTACTCTGGCACTGACCGGTCCGTCAGCACGTAGCCTTACCCTCCCGCGTTTCCGTACCCTGACCTGTGCCCTAAGCCTTGCAATTCCCTAACCCTAACCCTAGCCCGGAACGCAAATCCACCCACAGCCCTACACTTTATCCTACGCCGTTGCCTACTCCTGGCACGTACGCTGGCACTGACCCGTGCGTCAGCACGTAGCCCGACCCTCCCACGTTTCTGTACACTCACCTGTGCCCTAAGCCTTGCCGTTCCCTAACCCTAACCCTAGCCCGGAACGCAAATCCACCACCAGCCCTACACTTTATACTACGCCGTTGCCTACTCCTGGCCCTTACGCTGGCACTGACCCGTGTGTCAGCACGTAGCCTGACCCTCCCCCGTTTCCGTACCCTCACCTGTGCCCTAAGCCTTGCCGTTCCCTAACCCAAACCCTAGCCGGGAACGGAAACCCACCACCAGCCCTACACCTTACCTTACGCCATACCGTACTCCTGTCACGTACGCTGGCACTGAACCGTGCGTCAGCACGCAGCCTGACCCTCCCAGTTTTCCGTACCCTCACCTGTGCCCTAAGCCTTGCCGTTCCCTAACCCTAACCCTAGCCCGGAACGCAAATCCACCACCAGCCCTACACTTTATCGTACGCCGTTGCCTACTCCTGGCCCGTACGCTGGCACTGACCCGTGCGTCAGCACGTAGCTCGACCCTCCCTCGTTTCCGTACCCTCACCTGTGCCCTACGCCTTGCCGTTCCCTAACCCTAACCCTAGCCCGGAACGCAAATCCACCACCAGCCCTACACTTTATCCTACGCCGTTGCCTACTCCAGGCCAGTACGCTGGCACTGGCCCGTGCGTCAGCACGTAGCTCGACCCTCCCTCGTTTCCGTACCCTCACATGTGCCCTAAGCCTTGCCGTTCCCTAACCCTAACCCTAGCCTGGAACGGAAAACAACCACCAGCCCTACACGTTACCTTACGCCGTTGCCTACTCCTGGCCCGTACGCAGGCACTAACCCGTGCGTCAGCACGTAGCCTGACCCTCACACGTTTCCGTACCCTCACCTGTGCCCTAAGCCTTGCCGTTCCCTAACCCTAACCCTAGCACGGAATGGAAACCCACCACCACCCCTAAACCTTACCCTACGCCATTGCCTACTCCTGGCCTGTACTCTGGCACTGACCCGTGCATGAGAACGTAGCCTTACCCTCCCGCGGTTTCGTACCGTGACCTGTGCCCTAAACCTTGCCGTTCCCTAACCCTAACCCTAGCCCAGAACGCAAATCCACCACCAGCCCTACACATTATCCTACGCCATTGCCTACTCCTGGCCAGTACGCTGGCACTGACCCGTGCGTCAGCACGTAGCCCGACCCTCCCACGTTTCCGTACCCTCACATGTGCCCTAAGTGTTGCCGTTCCCTAACCCTAACCCTAGCCCGGAACGCAAAACCACCACCAGCCCTACACATTATCCTACGCCGTTGCCTACTCCTGGCCAGTACGCTGGCACTGACCCGTGCGTCAGCACGTAGCCCGACCCTCCCACGTTTCCGTACCCTCACATGTGCCCTAAGCCTTGCCGTTCCCTAACCCTAAACCTAGCCTTAAACGGAAAACAACCACCAGCCCTACACCTTACCCTACGCCGTTGCCTACTCCTGGCCTGTACTCTAGCACTGACCCGTGCATCAGAACATAGCCTTACCCTCCCGCGATTCCGTACACTGAGCTGTGCCCTAAGCCTTGCCGTTCCCTAACCCTAACCCTAGCCCAGAACGCAAATCCACCACCAGCCCTACACTTTATCCTACGCCGTTGCATACTCCTGGCCCGTACGCTGGCACTGACCCGTGCGTCACCACGTAGCCCGACCCTCCCACGTTTCCGTACCCTCACCTGTGCCCTAAGCCTTGCCGTTCCCTAACCCTAACCCTAGCCCGGAATAGAAACCCACCACCAGCCCTACACCTTACCTTACGCCGTTGCCTACTCCTGGCCCGTACGCTGGCACTGACCCATGCGTCAGCACGTAGCCTGACCCTCCCACGTTTCCGTACCCTCACCTGTGCCCTAAGCCTTGCCGTTCCCTAACCCTAACCCTAGCCCGGAACGCAAATCCACCACCAGCCCTACACTTTATCCTACGCCGTTGCCTACTCCTGGCCCGTACGCTGGCACTGACCTCTGCGTCAGCACGTAGCCCGACCCTCCCACGTTTCTGTTCCCTCAAATGTGCCCTAAGCCTTGCCGTTCCCTAACCCTAACCCAAGCCTGGAACGGAAACCAACCACCAGCCCTACACCTTACCTTACGCCGTACCCTATTCCTGGCCCGTACGCTGGCACGGACCCATGCGTCAGCTCGTAGCCCGACCCTCCCACGTTTCCGTACCCTCACATGTGCCCTAAGCCTTGCCGTTCCCTAACCCTAACGCTAGCCCGGAACGGAAAACAACCACCAGCCCTACACCTTACCTTACGCCGTTGCCTATTCCTGGCCCGTACGCTGGCACTGACCCGTGCGTCAGCACGTAGCTCGACCCTCCCACGTTTCCGTACCCTCACCTGTGCCCTAAGCCTTGCCGTTCCCTAACCCTAACCCTAGCCCGGAATGGTAACCCACCACCAGCCCTACACCTTACCCTACGGCGTTGCCTACTCCTGGCCTGTACTTTGGCACTGACACGTGCATAAGAACGTAGCCTTACCCTCCCGCGTTTCCGTACCCTGACCTGTGCCATAAGCCTTGCCGTTCCCTAACCCTTACCCTAGCCCAGAACGCAAATCCACCACCAGCCCTACACTTTATCCTACGCCGTTGCCTACTCCTGGCCCGTACGCTGGCACTGACCTGTGCGTCAGCACGTAGCCTGACCTTCCCACGTTTCCGTACCCTCACCTATGCTCTAAGCCTTGCCGTTCCCTAACCCTAACCCTAGCCCGGAACGCAAATCCACCACCAGCCCTACACTTTATCCTACGCCGTTGCCTACTCCTGTCCCGTACGCTGGCACTGACCTCTGCGTCAGCACGTAGCCCGACCCTCCCACGTTTTCGTACCCTCACCTGTGCCCTAAGCCTTGCCGTTCCCTAACCGTAACCCTAGCCTGGAACGGAAACCAACCACCAGCCCTACACCTTACCTTACGCCGTTGCCTACTCCTGGCCCATACGCTGGCACTGACCCGTGCGTCAACACGTCGCCTGACCCTCCCACGTTTCCATACCCTCACCTGTGCCCTAAGCCTTGCCGTTCCCTAACCCTAACCCTAGCCCGTAATGGAAACCCACCACCAGCCCTATACCTTACCCTACGCCGTTGCCTACTCCTGGCCTGTACTCTGGCACTGACCCGTGCATCAGCACGTAGCGTTACCCTCCCGCGTTTCCGTACCCTGACCTGTGCCCTAAGCCTTGCCGTTCCCTAACCTTAACCCTAGCCTGGAACGCAAATCCACCACCAGCCCTACACTTTATCCTACGCCGTTGCCTACTCCTGGCCCGTACGCTGGCACTGACCTCTGCGTCAGCACGTAGCCTGACCCTCCCACGTTTCCGTACCCTCACCTGTGCCCTAAGCCTTGCCGTTCCCTAACCCTAACCCTAGCCCGGAACGGAAACCCACCACCAGCCCTACACCTTACCTTACGCCGTACCCTATTCCTGGCCCGTACGCTGGCACTGAACCGTGCGTCAGCACGTAGCCTGACCCTCCCACGTTTCCGTAACCTCACCTGTGCCCTAAGCCTTGCCGTTCCCTATACCTAACCCTAGCCCGGAAAGGAAATCAACCACCAGCCCTACACTTTATCCTACGCCGTTGCATACTCCTGGCCCGTACGCTGGCACTGACCCGTGCGTCAGCACGTAGCCCGACCCTCCCACGTTTCCGTACCCTCACCTGTGCCCTAAGCCTTGCCGTTCCCTAACCCTAACCCTAGCCCCGAATAGAAACCCACCACCAGCCCTACACCTTACCTTACGCCGTACCCTATTCCTGGCCCGTACGCTGGTACTGAACCGTGCGTGAGCACGTAGCCTGACCCTCCCACGTTTCCGTACTCTCACCTGTGCCCTAAGCCTTGCCGTTCCCTAACCCTAACCCTAGCCTGGAACGGAAACCAACAACCAACCCTACACATTACCTTACGCCGTTGCCTACTCCTGGCCCGTACGCTGGCACTGACCCGTGCGTCAGCACGTCGCCTGACCCTCCCACGTTTCCGTACCCTCACCTGTGCCCTAAGCCTTGCCGTTCCCTAACCCTAACCCTAGCCCGGAATGGAAACCCACCACCAGCCCTATACCTTACCCTACGCCGTTGCCTACTCCTGGCCTGTACTCTGGCACTGACCCGTGCATCAGCACGTAGCCTTAGCCTCCCGCGTTTCCGTACCCTCACCTGTGCCCTAAGCCTTGCCGTTCCCTAACCCTAACCCTAGCCCAGAACGCAAATCCACCACCAGCCCTACACTTTATCCTACGCCGTTGCCTACTCCTGGCCCGTACGCTGGCACTGACCTCTGCGTCAGCATGTAGCCCGACCCTCCCACGTTTCCGTACCCTCACCTGTGCCCTAAGCCTTGCCGTTCCCTAACCCTAACCCTAGCCCGGAACGCAAATCCACCACCAGCCCTACACTTTATCCTACGCCGTTGCCTACTCCTGGCCCGTACGCTGGCACTGACCTCTGCGTCAGCATGTAGCCCGACCCTCCCACGTTTCCGTACCCTCACCTGTGCCCTAAGCCTTGCCGTTCCCTAACCCTAACCCTAGCCTGGAACGGAAACCAACCACCAGCCCTACACCTTACCTTACGCCGTTGCCGACTCCTGGCCCATACGCTGGCACTGACCCGTGCGTCAGCACGTAGCCCGACCCTCCCACGTTTCCGTACCCTCACCTCTGCCCTAAGCCTTGCCGTTCCCTAACCCTAACCCTAGCCCGGAACGCAAATCCACCACCAGCCCTACACTTTATCCTACGCCGTTGCCTACTCCTGGCCGTACGCTGGCACTGACCTCTGCGTCAGCACGTAGCCCGACCCTCCCACGTTTCCGTACCCTCAACTGTGCCCTAAGCCTTGCCGTTCCCTAACCCTAACCCTAGCCTGGAACGGAAACCAACCACCAGCCCTACACATTACCTTACGCCGTTGCCTACTCCTGGCCCGTACTCTGGCACTGACCCGTGCATCAGCACGTAGCCTTACCCTCCCGCGTTTCCGTACCCTGACCTGTGCCCTAAGCCTTGCCGTTCCCTAACCCTAACCCTAGCCCGGAATGGAAACCCACCACCAGCCCTACACCTTACCTTACGCCGTACCCTACTCCTGAACCGTACGCTGGCACTGACCCGTGCGTCAGCACGTAGACTGACCCTCCCACGTTTCCGTACCCTCACCTGTGCGCTAAGCCTTGCCGTTCCCTAAACCTAACCCTAGCCCGGAACGCAAATCCACCACCAGCCCTACACTTTATCCTACGCCGTTGCCTACTTCTGGCCCGTACGCAGGCACTGACCCGTGCGTCAGCACGTAGCCTGACACTCCCACGTTTCCGTATCCTCACCTGTGCCCTAAGCCTTGCCGTTCCCTAACCCTAACCCTAGCCCGGAACGGATACCCCCCACCAGCCCTACAGCTTACCTTATGCCGTACCCTATTCCTGTCCCGTATGCTGCAACTGAACCGTACGTCAGCACGTAGCCTGACCCTCCCACGTTTCCGTACCCTCACCTGTGCCCTAAGCCTTGCCGTTCCCTAACCCTAACCCTAGCCTGGAACGGAAACCAACCACCAGCCCTACACCTTACCTTACGCCGTTGCCTAATCCTGGCCCGTACGCTGGCACTGACCCGTGCGTCAGCACGTAGCCTAACCCTCCCACGTTTCCGTACCCTCACCTGTGCCCTAAGCCTTGCCGTTCCCTAACCCTAACCCTAGCCCAGAACGGAAACCCACCACCAGCCCTACTCCTTACCCTACGCCGTTGCCTACTCCTGGCCTGTACTCTGGCACTGACCGGTCCGTCAGCACGTAGCCTTACCCTCCCGCGTTTCCGTACCCTAACCTGTGCCCTAAGCCTTGCCATTCCCTAACCCTAACCCTAGCCCTGAACGCAAGTCCACCACCAGCCCTACACTTTATCCTACGCCGTTGCCTACTCCTGGCCCGTACGCTGGCACTGACCCGTGCGTCAGCACGTAGCCCGCCCCTCCCACGTTTCTGTACACTCACCTGTGCCCTAGGCCTTGCCGTTCCCTAACCCTAACCCTAGCCCAGAACGCAAATCCACCACCAGCCCTACACTTTATCCTACCCCGTTGCCTACTCCTGGCCCTTACGCTGGCACTGACCCGTGCGTCAGCACGTAGCCTGACCCTGCCACGTTTCCGTACCCTCACCTGTGCCCTAAGCCTTGCCGTTCCCTAACCCTAACCCTAGCCCAGAACGCAAATCCACCACCAGCCCTACACTTTATCCTACGCCGTTGCCTACTCCTGGAACATACGCTGGCACTGACCCGTGAGTCAGCACGTAGCCTGACCCTCCCACGTTTCCGTACCCTTACCTGTGCCCTAAGCCTTGCCGTTCCCTAACCCTAACCCTAGGCGGAACGGATATCCACCACCAGCCCTACACCTTACCTTACGCCGTACCCTATTCCTGGCCCGTATGCTGGCACTGAACCATGCGTCAGCATGTAGCCTGACCTCCCACGTTTCCGTACCCTCACCTGTGCCCTAAGCCTTGCTGTTCCCTAACCCTAACCCTAGCCCGGAACGCAATTCCACCACCAGCCCTACACCTTACCTTACGCCGTACCCAACTCCTGACCCGTATGCTGGCACTGACCCGTGCGTCAGCACGTAGCCCGACCCTCCCACGTTTATGTACACTCACCTGTGCCCTAAGCCTTGCCGTTCCCTAACCCTAACCCTAGCCTGGAACGCAAATCCACCACCAGCCCTACACTTTATCCTACGCCGTTGCCTACTCCTGGCCCTTACGCTGGCACTGACCCGTGCGTCAGCACGTAGCCTAACCCTCCCACGTTTCCGTACCCTTACCCGTGCCCTAAGCCTTGCCGTTCCCTAACCCTCACCCTAGCCGCGAACGGAAACCCACCACCAGCCCTACACCTTACCTTGCGCCGTACCCTGCTCCTTTCCCGTACGCTGGCACTGACCCGTGCATCAGCACGTAGCCCGACCCTCCCACGTTTCCGTACCCTCACCTGTGCCCTAAGCCTTGCCCTTCCCTAACACTAACCCTAGCCTGGAACGGAAACCAACCACCAGCCTACACCTTACCTTACGCCGCTGCCTATTCCTGGCCCGTACGCTGGCGCTGACCCTTGTGTCAGCACGTAGCCCGACCCTCCCACGTTTCCGTACCCTCACCTGTGCCCTAAGCCTTGCCGTTCCCTAACCCTAACCCTAGCCTGGAACGGAAACCAACCACCAGCCCTACACCATACCTTACGCCGTTGCCTACTCCTGGCCCGTACGCTGGCACTGACCCGTGCGTCAGCACGTAGCCTGACCCTCCCACGTTTCCGTACCCGCACCTGTGCCCTAAGCCTTGCCGTTCCCTAACCCTAACCCTAGCCCGGAATGGAAACCCACCACCAGCCCTACACCTTACCCTAAGCCGTTGCCCACTCCTGGCCTGTACTCTGGCACTGACCCGTGCATCAGCACGTAGCTTTACCCTCCCGCGTTTCCGTACCCTGACCTGTGCCCTTAGCCGTGCCGTTCCCTAACCCTAACCCTAGCCCAGAGCGCAAATCCACCACCAGCCCTACACTTTATCCTACGCCGTTGCCTACTCCTGGCCCGTACGCTGGCACTGACCCGTGCGTCAGCACGTAGCCCGACCCTCCCAAGTTTCTGTAACCTCACCTGTGCCCTAAGCCTTGCCGTTCCATAACCCTAACCCTACCCCGGAACGCAAATCCACAACCAGCACTACACTTTATCCTACGCCGTTGCCTACTCCTGGCCCGTACGCTGGCACTGACCTGTGCGTCAGCACGTAGCCTGACCCTCCCACGTTTCCGTACCCTCACCTATGCCCTAAGCCTTGCCGTTCCCTAACCCTAACCATAGCCCGGAACGCAAATCCACCACCAGCCCTACACTTTATCCTACGCCGTTGCCTACTCCACTCCCGTACGCTGGCACTGACCTCTGCGTCAGCACGTAGCCCGACCCTCCCACGTTTTCGTACCCTCACCTGTGCCCTAAGCCTTGCCGTTCCCTAACCGTAACCCTAGCCTGGAACGGAAACCAACCACCAGCCCTACACCTTACCTTACGCCGTTGCCTACTCCTGGCCCATACGCTGGCACTGACCCGTGCGTCAACACGTAGCCCGACCCTCCCACGTTTCCGTACCCTCACCTGTGCCCTAAGCCTTGCCGTTCCCTAACCCTAACCCTAGCCCGGAATAGAAACCCACCACCAGCCCTACACCTTCCCTTATGCCATTGCCTACTCCTGGCCCGTACGCTGGCACTGACCCATTCGTCAGCATGTAGCCTGACCCTCCCACGTTTCCGTACCCTCACCTGTGCCCTAAGCCTTTCCGTTCCCTAACCCTAATCCTAGCCCGGAACGCAAATCCACCACCAGCCCTACACTTTATCCTACGCCGTTGCCTACTCCTGGCAGTATGCTGGCACTGACCTCTGCGTCAGCACGTAGCCCGACCCTCCCACGTTTCCGTACCCTCACCTGTGCCCTAAGCCTTGCCGTTCCCTAACCCTAACCCTAGCCTGGAACGGAAACCAACCACCAGCCCTACACATTACCTTACGCCGTTGCCTACTCCTGGCCAGTACGCTGGCACTGACCCGTGCGTCAGCACATCGCCTGACCCTCCCACGTTTCCGTACCCTCACCTGTGCCCTAAGCCTTGCCGTTCCCTAACCCTAACCCTAGCCCGGAATGGAAACCCACCACCAGCCCTATACCTTACCCTACGCCGTTGCCTACTCCTGGCCTGTACTCTGGCACTGACCCGTGCATCAGCACGTAGCGTTACCCTCCCGCGTTTCCGTACCCTGACCTGTGCCCTAAGCCTTGCCGTTCCCTAACCTTAACCCTAGCCTGGAACGCAAAACCACCAACAGCCCTACACTTTATCCTACACCGTTGCCTACTCCTGGCCCGTACGCTGGCACTGACCTCTGCGTCAGCACGTAGCCCGACCCTCCCACGTTTCCGTAACCTCACATGTGCCCTAAGCCTTGCCGTTCCCTAACCCTAACCCTAGCCCGGAAAGGAAATCAACCACCAGCCCTACACTTTATCCTACGCCGTTGCATACTCCTGGCCCGTACGCTGGCAGTGACCCGTGCGTCAGCACGTAGCCCGAACCTCCCACGTTTCCGTACCCTCACCTGTGCCCTAAGCCTTGCCGTTCCCTAACCCTAACCCTAGCCCGGAATAGAAACCCACCACCAGCCCTACACCTTACCTTACGCCGTACCCTACTCCTGACCCGTACGCTGGCACTGACCCGTGCGTCAGCACGTAGCCTGACCCTCCCACGTTTCCGTACCCTCACCTGTGCCCTAAGCCTTGCCATTCCCTAACCCTAACCCTAGCCCGGAACGCAAATCCACCACCAGCCCTACACTTTATCCTACGCCGTTGCCTACTCCTGGCCCGTACGCTGGCACTGACCCGTGCGTCAGCACGTAGCCTGACCCTCCCACGTTTCCGTACCCTCACCTGTGCCCTAAGCCTTGCCGTTCCCTAACCCTAACCCTAGCCCGGAATGCAAATCCACCACCAGCCCTACACTTTACCCTACGCCGTTGCCTACTCCAGGCCAGTACGCTGGCACTGACCCGTGCGTCAGCACGTAGCTCGACCCTCCCTCGTTTCCGTACCATCACATGTGCCCTAAGACTTGCCGTTCCCTAACCCTAACCCTAGCCTGGAACGGAAAACAACCACCAGCCCTACACGTTACCTTACGCCGTTGCCTACTCCTGGCCCGTACGCAGGCACTAACCCGTGCGTCAGCACGTAGCCTGACCCTCCCACGTTTCCGTACCCTCACCTGTGCCCTAAGCCTTGCCGTTCCCTAACCCTAACCCTAGCACAGAATGGAAACCCACCACCACCCCTACACCTTACCCTACGCCGTTGCCTACTCCTGGCCTGTACTCTGGCACTGACCCGTGCATCAGAACGTAGCCTTACCCTCCCACGGTTTCGTACCGTGACCTGTGCCCTAAGCCTTGCCGTTCCCTAACCCTAACCCTAGCCCAGAACGCAAATCCACCACCAGCCCTACACTTTATCCTACGCCGTTGCCTACTCCTGTCCTGTACGCTGGCACTGACCTGTGCGTCAGCACGTAGCCCGACCCTCCCACGTTTCCGTAACCTCACCTGTGCCCTAAGCCTTGCCGTTCCCTATCCCTAACCCTAGCACGGAACGGAAATCAACCACCAGCCCTACACTTTATCCTACGCCGTTGCATACTCCTGGCCCGTACGCTGGCACTGACCCGTGTGTCAGCACGTAGCCCGACCCTCCCACGTTTCCGTACCCTCACCTGTGCCCTAAGCCTTGCCCTTCCCTAACCCTAACCCTAGCCCGGAATAGAAACCCACCACCAGCCCTACACCTTACCTTACGCCGTTGCCTACTCCTGACCCGTATGCTGGCACTGACCCGTGCGTCAGCACGTAGCCCGACCCTCCCACGTTTATGTACACTCACCTGTGCCCTAAGCCTTGCCGTTCCCTAACCCTAACCCTAGCCTGGAACGGAAAACAACCACCAGCCCTACACTTTATCCTACGCCGTTGCCTACTCCTGGCCCGTACGCTGGCACTGACCTCTGCGTCAGCACGTAGCCCGACCCTCCCACGTTTCTGTTCCCTCAACTGTGCCCTAAGCCTTGCCGTTCCCTAACCCTAACCCAAGCCTGGAACGGAAACCAACCACCAGCCCTACACCTTACCTTACGCCGTACCCTATTCCTGGCCCGTGCGCTGGCACGGACCCATGCGTCAGCTCGTAGCCCGACCCTCCCACGTTTCCGTACCCTCAAATGTGCCCTAAGCCTTGCCGTTCCCTAACCGTAACGCTAGCCCGGAACGGAAAACAACCACCAGCCCTACACCTTACCTTACGCCGTTGCCTATTCCTGGCCCGTACGCTGGCACTGACCCGTGCGTCAGCACGTAGCTC
The DNA here is from genome assembly GCF_964165515.1 of Mesoplodon bidens. Lineage (NCBI taxonomy): Eukaryota > Metazoa > Chordata > Mammalia > Artiodactyla > Ziphiidae > Mesoplodon > Mesoplodon bidens. Next base: position 42,377 of record NW_027671446.1, read on the forward strand.
GACCCTCCCACGTTTCCGTACCCTCACCTGTGCCCTAAGCCTTGCCGTTCCCTAACCCTAACCCTAGCCCGGAATGGTAACCCACCACCAGCCCTACACCTTACCCTACGGCGTTGCCTACTCCTGGCCTGTACTTTGGCACTGACACGTGCATAAGAACGTAGCCTTACCCTCCCGCGTTTCCGTACCCTGACGTGTGCCCTAAGCCTTGCCGTTCCCTAACCCTTACCCTAGCCCAGAACGCAAATCCACCACCAGCCCTACACTTTATCCTACGCCGTTGCCTACTCCTGGCCCGTACGCTGGCACTGACCTGTGCGTCAGCACGTAGCCTGACCCTCCCACGTTTCCGTACCCTCACCTATGCCCTAAGCCTTGCCGTTCCCTAACCCTAACCGTAGCCAGGAACGCAAATCCACCACCAGCCCTACACTTTATCCTACGCCGTTGCCTACTCCTGTCCCGTATGCTGGCACTGACCTCTGCGTCAGCACGTAGCCCGACCCTCCCACGTTTTCGTACCCTCACCTGTGCCCTAAGCCTTGCCGTTCCCTAACCGTAACCCTAGCCTGGAACGGAAACCAACCACCAGCCCTACACCTTACCTTACGCCGTACCCTACTCCTGACACGTACGCTGGCACTGACCCGTGCGTCAGCACGTAACCTGACCCTCCCACGTTTCTGTACCCTCACCTGTGCCCTAAGTGTTGCCGTTCCCTAACCCTAACCCTAGCCCGGAAAGCAAAACCACCACCAGCCCTACACATTATCCTACGCCGTTGCCTACTCCTGGCCAGTACGCTGGCACTGACCCGTGCGTCAGCACGTAGCCCGACCCTCCCACGTTTCCGTACCCTCACATGTGCCCTAAGCCTTGCCGTTCCCTAACCCTAACCCTAGCCTTAAACGGAAATCAACCACCAGCCCTAAACCTTACCTTACGCCGTTGCCTACTCCTGGCCCGTACGCTGGCACTGACCCGTGCGTCAGCACGTAGCCTGACCCTCGCACGTTTCCGTACCCTCACCTGTGCCCTACGCCTTGCCGTTCACTAACCCTAACCCTAGCCCGGAATGGAAACGCACCACCAGCCCTACACCTTACCCTACGCCGTTGCCTACTCCTGGCCTGTACTCTAGCACTGACCCGTGCATCAGAACATAGCCTTACCCTCCCGCGATTCCGTACCCTGAGCTGTGCCCTAAGCCTTGCCGTTCCCTAACCCTAACCCTAGCCCAGAACGCAAATCCACCACCAGCCCTACACTTTATCCTACGCCGTTGCCTACTCCTGGCCCGTACGCTGGCACTGACCCGTGCGTCAGCACGTAGCCTGACCCTCCCACGTTTCCGTACCCTCACCTGTGCCCTAAGCCTTGCCGTTCCCTAACCCTAACCCTAGCCCGGAACGCAAATCCACCACCAGCCCTACACTTTACCCTACGCCGTTGCCTACTCCAGGCCAGTACGCTGGCACTGACCCGTACGTCAGCACGTAGCTCGACCCTCCCTCGTTTCCGTACCCTCACATGTGCCCTAAGCCTTGCCATTCCCTAACCCTAACCCTAGCCTGGAACGGAAAACAACCACCAGCCCTACACGTTACCTTACGCCGTTGCCTACTCCTGGCCCGTACGCAGGCACTAACCCGTGCGTCAGCACGTAGCCTGACCCTCCCACGTTTCCGTACCCTCACCTGTGCCCTAAGCCTTGCCGTTCCCTAACCCTAACCCTAGCCCGGAATGGAAACCCACCACCACCCCTACACCTTACCCTACGCCGTTGCCTACTCCTGGCCTGTACTCTGACACTGACCCGTGCATCAGAACGTAGCCTTACCCTCCCACGGTTTCGTACCGTGACCTGTGCCCTAAGCCTTGCCGTTCCCTAACCCTTACCCTAGCCCAGAACGCAAATCCACCACCAGCCCTACACTTTATACTACGCCGTTGCCTACTCCTGTCCTGTACGCTGGCACTGACCTGTGCGTCAGCACGTAGCCCGACCCTCCCACGTTTCCGTACCCTCACCTCTGCCCTAAGCCTTGCAGTTCCCTAACCCTAACCCTAGCCCGGAATAGAAACCCACCACCAGCCCTTCACCTTCCCTTATGCCATTGCCTACTCCTGGCCCGTACGCTGGCACTGACCCATTCGTCAGCATGTAGCCTGACCCTCCCACGTTTCCGTACCCTCACCTGTGCCCTAAGCCTTGCCGTTCCCTAACCCTAATCCTAGCCCGGAACGCAAATCCACCACCAGCCCTACACTTTATCCTACGCCGTTGCCTACTCCTGGCCGTACGCTGGCACTGACCTCTGCGTCAGCACGTAGCCCGACCCTCCCACGTTTCCGTACCCTCAACTGTGCCCTAAGCCTTGCCGTTCCCTAACCCTAACCCTAGCCTGGAACGGAAACCAACCACCAGCCCTACACATTACCTTACGCCGTTGCCTACTCCTGGCCCGTACTCTGGCACTGACCCGTGCATCAGCACGTAGCCTTACCCTCCCGCGTTTCCGTACCCTGACCTGTGCCCTAAGCCTTGCCGTTCCCTAACCCTAACCCTAGCCCGGAATGGAAACCCACCACCAGCCCTACACCTTACCTTACGCCGTACCCTACACCTGAACCGTACGCTGGCACTGACCCATGCGTCAGCACGTAGACTGACCCTCCCACGTTTCCGTACCCTCACCTGTGCGCTAAGCCTTGCCGTTCCCTAACCCTAACCCTAGCCCGGAACGCAAATCCACCACCAGCCATACACTTTATCCTACGCCGTTGCCTACTCCTGGCCCGTACGCAGGCACTGACCCGTGCGTCAGCACGTAGCCTGACACTCCCACGTTTCCATACCCTCACCTGTGCCCTAAGCCTTGCCGTTCCCTAACCCTAACCCTAGCCCGGAACGGATACCCCCCACCAGCCCTACAGCTTACCTTATGCCGTACCCTATTCCTGGCCCGTATGCTGCAACTGAACCGTACGTCAGCACGTAGCCTGACCCTCCCACGTTTCCGTACCCTCACCTGTGCCCTAAGCCTTGCCGTTTCCTAACCCTAACCCTAGCCTGGAACGGAAACCAACCACCAGCCCTACACCTTACTTTACGCCGTTGCCTTATCCTGGCCCGTACGCTGGCACTGACCCGTGCGTCAGCACGTAGCCTGACCCTCCCACGTTTCCGTACCCTCACCTGTGCCCTAAGCCTTGCCGTTCCCTAACCCTAACCCTAGCCCAGAACGGAAACCCACCACCAGCCCTATTCCTTACCCTACGCCGTTGCCTACTCCTGGCCTGTACTCTGGCACTGACCGGTCCGTCAGCACGTACCCTTACCCTCCCGCGTTTCCGTACCCTAACCTGTGCCCTAAGCCTTGCCATTCCCTAACCCTAACCCTAGCCCTGAACGCAAGTCCACCACCAGCCCTACACTTTATCCAACGCCGTTGCCTACTCCTGGCCCGTACGCTGGCACTGACCCGTGCGTCAGCACGTAGCCCGCCCCTCCCACGTTTCTGTACACTCACCTGTGCCCTAGGCCTTGCCGTTCCCTAACCCTAACCCTATCCCAGAACGCAAATCCACCACCAGCCCTACACTTTATCCTACCCCGTTGCCTACTCCTGGCCCTTACGCTGGCACTAACCCGTGCGTCAGCACGTAGCCGGACCCTGCCACGTTTCCGTACCCTCACCTGTGCCCTAAGCCTTGCCGTTCCCTAACCCTAACCCTAGCCCAGAACGCAAATCCACCACCAGCCCTACACTTTATCCTACGCCGTTGCCTACTCCTGGCCCATACGCTGGCACTGACCCGTGAGTCAGCACGTAGCCTGACCCTCCCACGTTTCCGTACCCTTACCTGTGCCCTAAGCCTTGCCGTTCCCTAACCCTAACCCTAGCCCGGAACGGATAACCACCACCAGCCCTACACCTTACCTTACGCCGTACCCTATTCCTGGCCCGTATGCTGGCACTGAACCATGCGTCAGCACGTAGCCTGACCTCCCACGTTTCCGTACCCTCACCTGTGCCCTAAGCCTTGCTGTTCCCTAACCCTAACCCTAGCCCGGAACGCAATTCCACCACCAGCCCTACACCTTAGCTTACGCCGTACCCTACTCCTGACCCGTATGCTGGCACTGACCCGTGCGTCAGCACGTAGCCCGACCCTCCCACGTTTATGTACACTCACCTGTGCCCTAAGCCTTGCCGTTCCCTAACCCTAACCCTAGCCTGGAACGCAAATCCACCACCAGCCCTACACTTTATCCTACGCCGTTGCCTACTCCTGGCCCTTACGCTGGCACTGACCCATGCGTCAGCACGTAGCCTAACCCTCCCACGTTTCCGTACCCTTACCCGTGCCCTAAGCCTTGCCGTTCCCTAACCCTCACCCTAGCCGCGAACGGAAACCCACCACCAGCCCTACACCTTACCTTACGCCGTACCCTGCTCCTTTCCCGTACGCTGGCACTGACCCGTGCGTCACCACGTAGCCCGACCCTCCCACGTTTCCGTACCCTCACCTGTGCCCTAAGCCTTGCCCTTCCCTAACACTAACCCTAGCCTGGAACGGAAACCAACCACCAGCCCTACACCTTACCTTACGCCGCTGCCTACTCCTGGCCCGTACGCTGGCGCTGACCCTTGTGTCAGCACGTAGCCCGACCCTCCCACGTTTCCGTACCCTCACCTGTGCCCTAAGCCTTGCCGTTCCCTAACCCTAACCCTAGCCTGGAACGGAAACCAACCACCAGCCCTACACCATACCATACGCCGTTGCCTAGTCCTGGCCCGTACGCTGGCACTGACCCGTGCGTCAGCACGTAGCCCGCCCCTCCCACGTTTCTGTACACTCACCTGTGCCCTAGGCCTTGCCGTTCCCTAACCCTAACCCTAGCCCAGAATGCAAATCCACCACCAGCCCTACACTTTATCCTACCCCGTTGCCTACTCCTGGCCCTTACGCTGGCACTGACCCGTGCGTCAGCACGTAGCCCGACCCTCCCACGTTTCCGTACCCTCACCTGTGCCCTAAGCCTTGCCGTTCCCTAACCCTAACCCTAGCCCGGAACGCAAATCCACCACCAGCCCTACACTATATCGTACGCCGTTGCCTACTCCTGGCCTGTACTCTGGCACTGAACCGTGCATCAGAACGTAGCCTTACCCTCCCGCGTTTCCATACCCTGACCTGTGCCCAAAGCCTTGCCGTTCCCTAACCCTAACCCTAGCCCAGAACGCAAATCCACCACCAGCCCTACACTTTATCCTACGCCGTTGCCTACTCCTGGCCCGTACGCTGGCACTGACCTGTGTGACAGCACGTAGCACGACCCTCCCACGTTTCCGTAACCTCACCTGTGCCCTATGCCTTGCCGTTCCCTAACCCTAACCCTAGCCCGGAACGGAAATCAACCACCAGCCCTACACTTTTTCCTACGCCGTTGCATATTCCTGGCCCGTACGATGGCACTGACCCGTGCGTCAGCACGTAGCCGGACCCTCCCACGTTTCCGTACCCTCACCTGTGCCCTAAGCCTTGCCGTTCCCTAATCCTAACCCTAGCCCAGAATAGAAACCCACCACCAGCCCTACACCTTATCTTATGCCGTTGCCTACTCCTGGCCCGTACGCTGCCACTGACCCATTCGTCAGCATGTAGCCTGACCCTCCCACGTTTCCGTACCCTCACCTGTGCCCTAAGCCTTGCCGTTCCCTAACCCTAATCTTAGCCCAGAACGCAAATCCACCACCAGCCCTACACTTTATCCTACGCCGTTGCCTACTCCTGGCCGTACGCTGGCACTGACCACTGCGTCAGCACGTAGCCCGACCCTCCCACGTTTCCGTACCCTCACCTGTGCCCTAAGATTTGCCGTTCCCTAACACTAACCCTAGCCTGGAACGGAAACCAACCACCAGCCCTACACATTACGTTACGCCGTTGCCTACTCCTGGCCCGTACGCTGGCACTGAGCCGTGCGTCAGCACGTCGCCTGACCCTCCCACGTTTCCGTACCCTCACCTGTGCCCTAAGCCTTGCCGTTCCCAAACCCTAACCCTTGCCCGGAATGGAAACCCACCACCAGCCCTACACCTTACCCTACGCCGTTGCCTACTCCTGGCCTGTACTCTGGCACTGACCCGTGCATCAGCACGTAGCCTTACCCACCCGCGTTTCCGTACCCTGACCTGTGCCCTAAGCCTTGCCGTTCCCTAACCCTAACCCTAGCCCAGAACGCAAATCCACCACCAGCCCTACACTTTATCCTACGCCGTTGCCTACTCCTGGCCCATACGCTGGCACTGACCTGTGCGTCAGCCCGTAGCCCGACCCTCCCACGTTTCCGTAACCTCACCTGTGCCCTAAGCCTTGCCGTTCCCTAACAGTAACCCTAGCCCGGAAAGGAAATCAACCACCAGCCCTACACTTTATCCTACTCCGTTGCCTACTCCTGGCCAGTACGCAGGCACTGACCCGTGCGTCAGCACGTAGCCCGACCCTCCCACGTTTCCGTACCCTCACATGTGCCCTAAGCCTTGCTGTACCCTAACCCTAACCCTAGCCTGGAACGGAAAACAACCACAAGCCCTACACCATACCTTACGCCGTTGCCTACTCCTGGCCCGTACGCTGGCACTGACCCGTGCGTCAGCACGTAGCATGACCCTCCCACGTTTCCGTACCCTCACCTGTGCCCTAAGACTTGCCGTTCCCTAACCCAAACCCTAGCCGGGAACGGAAACCCACCACCAGCCCTACACCTTACCTTACGCCATACCGTACTCCTGTCACGTACGCTGGCACTGAACCGTGCGTCAGCACGCAGCCTGACCCTCCCAGTTTTCCGTACCCTCACCTGTGCCCTAAGCCTTGCCGTTCCCTAACCCTAACCCTAGCCCGGAACGCAAATCCACCACCAGCCCTACACTTTATCGTACGCCGTTGCCTACTCCTGACCCGTACGCTGGCACTGACCCGTGCGTCAGCACGTAGCTCGACCCTCCCACGTTTCCGTACCCTCACCTGTGCCCTAAGCCTTGCCGTTCCCTAACCCTAACCCTAGCCCGGAATGGTAACCCACCACCAGCCCTACACCTTACCCTACGGCGTTGCCTACTCCTGGCCTGTACTTTGGCACTGACACGTGCATAAGAACGTAGCCTTACCCTCCCGCGTTTCCGTACCCTGACGTGTGCCCTAAGCCTTGCCGTTCCCTAACCCTTACCCTAGCCCAGAACGCAAATCCACCACCAGCCCTACACTTTATCCTACGCCGTTGCCTACTCCTGGCCCGTACGCTGGCACTGACCTGTGCGTCAGCACGTAGCCTGACCCTCCCACGTTTCCGTACCCTCACCTATGCCCTAAGCCTTGCCGTTCCCTAACCCTAACCGTAGCCCGGAACGCAAATCCACCACCAGCCCTACACTTTATCCTACGCCGTTGCCTACTCCTGTCCCGTATGCTGGCACTGACCTCTGCGTCAGCACGTAGCCCGACCCTCCCACGTTTTCGTACCCTCACCTGTGCCCTAAGCCTTGCCGTTCCCTAACCGTAACCCTAGCCTGGAACGGAAACCAACCACCAGCCCTACACCTTACCTTACGCCGTACCCTACTCCTGACACGTACGCTGGCACTGACCCGTGCGTCAGCACGTAACCTGACCCTCCCACGTTTCTGTACCCTCACCTGTGCCCTAAGTGTTGCCGTTCCCTAACCCTAACCCTAGCCCGGAAAGCAAAACCACCACCAGCCCTACACATTATCCTACGCCGTTGCCTACTCCTGGCCAGTACGCTGGCACTGACCCGTGCGTCAGCACGTAGCCCGACCCTCCCACGTTTCCGTACCCTCACATGTGCCCTAAGCCTTGCCGTTCCCTAACCCTAACCCTAGCCTTAAACGGAAAACAACCACCAGCCCTAAACCTTACCTTACGCCGTTGCCTACTCCTGGCCCGTACGCTGGCACTGACCCGTGCGTCAGCACGTAGCCTGACCCTCGCACGTTTCCGTACCCTCACCTGTGCCCTACGCCTTGCCGTTCACTAACCCTAACCCTAGCCCGGAATGGAAACGCACCACCAGCCCTACACCTTACCCTACGCCGTTGCCTACTCCTGGCCTGTACTCTAGCACTGACCCGTGCATCAGAACATAGCCTTACCCTCCCGCGATTCCGTACCCTGAGCTGTGCCCTAAGCCTTGCCGTTCCCTAACCCTAACCCTAGCCCAGAACGCAAATCCACCACCAGCCCTACACTTTATCCTACGCCGTTGCCTACTCCTGGCCCGTACGCTGGCACTGACCCGTGCGTCAGCACGTAGCCTGACCCTCCCACGTTTCCGTACCCTCACCTGTGCCCTAAGCCTTGCCGTTCCCTAACCCTAACCCTAGCCCGGAACGCAAATCCACCACCAGCCCTACACTTTACCCTACGCCGTTGCCTACTCCAGGCCAGTACGCTGGCACTGACCCGTACGTCAGCACGTAGCTCGACCCTCCCTCGTTTCCGTACCCTCACATGTGCCCTAAGCCTTGCCATTCCCTAACCCTAACCCTAGCCTGGAACGGAAAACAACCACCAGCCCTACACGTTACCTTACGCCGTTGCCTACTCCTGGCCCGTACGCAGGCACTAACCCGTGCGTCAGCACGTAGCCTGACCCTCCCACGTTTCCGTACCCTCACCTGTGCCCTAAGCCTTGCCGTTCCCTAACCCTAACCCTAGCCCGGAATGGAAACCCACCACCACCCCTACACCTTACCCTACGCCGTTGCCTACTCCTGGCCTGTACTCTGACACTGACCCGTGCATCAGAACGTAGCCTTACCCTCCCACGGTTTCGTACCGTGACCTGTGCCCTAAGCCTTGCCGTTCCCTAACCCTAACCCTAGCCCAGAACGCAAATCCACCACCAGCCCTACACTTTATACTACGCCGTTGCCTACTCCTGTCCTGTACGCTGGCACTGACCTGTGCGTCAGCACGTAGCCCGACCCTCCCACGTTTCCGTACCCTCACCTCTGCCCTAAGCCTTGCAGTTCCCTAACCCTAACCCTAGCCCGGAATAGAAACCCACCACCAGCCCTTCACCTTCCCTTATGCCATTGCCTACTCCTGGCCCGTACGCTGGCACTGACCCATTCGTCAGCATGTAGCCTGACCCTCCCACGTTTCCGTACCCTCACCTGTGCCCTAAGCCTTGCCGTTCCCTAACCCTAATCCTAGCCCGGAACGCAAATCCACCACCAGCCCTACACTTTATCCTACGCCATTGCCTACTCCTGGCCGTACGCTGGCACTGACCTCTGCGTCAGCACGTAGCCCGACCCTCCCACGTTTCCGTACCCTCAACTGTGCCCTAAGCCTTGCCGTTCCCTAACCCTACCCTAGCCTGGAACGGAAACCAACCACCAGCCCTACACATTACCTTACGCCGTTGCCTACTCCTGGCCCGTACTCTGGCACTGACCCGTGCATCAGCACGTAGCCTTACCCTCCCGCGTTTCCGTACCCTGACCTGTGCCCTAAGCCTTGCCGTTCCCTAACCCTAACCCTAGCCCGGAATGGAAACCCACCACCAGCCCTACACCTTACCTTACGCCGTACCCTACACCTGAACCGTACGCTGGCACTGACCCATGCGTCAGCACGTAGACTGACCCTCCCACGTTTCCGTACCCTCACCTGTGCGCTAAGCCTTGCCGTTCCCTAACCCTAACCCTAGCCCGGAACGCAAATCCACCACCAGCCATACACTTTATCCTACGCCGTTGCCTACTCCTGGCCCGTACGCAGGCACTGACCCGTGCGTCAGCACGTAGCCTGACACTCCCACGTTTCCATACCCTCACCTGTGCCCTAAGCCTTGCCGTTCCCTAACCCTAACCCTAGCCCGGAACGGATACCCCCCACCAGCCCTACAGCTTACCTTATGCCGTACCCTATTCCTGGCCCGTATGCTGCAACTGAACCGTACGTCAGCACGTAGCCTGACCCTCCCACGTTTCCGTACCCTCACCTGTGCCCTAAGCCTTGCCGTTTCCTAACCCTAACCCTAGCCTGGAACGGAAACCAACCACCAGCCCTACACCTTACTTTACGCCGTTGCCTTATCCTGGCCCGTACGCTGGCACTGACCCGTGCGTCAGCACGTAGCCTGACCCTCCCACGTTTCCGTACCCTCACCTGTGCCCTAAGCCTTGCCGTTCCCTAACCCTAACCCTAGCCCAGAACGGAAACCCACCACCAGCCCTATTCCTTACCCTACGCCGTTGCCTACTCCTGGCCTGTACTCTGGCACTGACCGGTCCGTCAGCACGTACCCTTACCCTCCCGCGTTTCCGTACCCTAACCTGTGCCCTAAGCCTTGCCATTCCCTAACCCTAACCCTAGCCCTGAACGCAAGTCCACCACCAGCCCTACACTTTATCCAACGCCGTTGCCTACTCCTGGCCCGTACGCTGGCACTGACCCGTGCGTCAGCACGTAGCCCGCCCCTCCCACGTTTCTGTACACTCACCTGTGCCCTAGGCCTTGCCGTTCCCTAACCCTAACCCTATCCCAGAACGCAAATCCACCACCAGCCCTACACTTTATCCTACCCCGTTGCCTACTCCTGGCCCTTACGCTGGCACTAACCCGTGCGTCAGCACGTAGCCTGACCCTGCCACGTTTCCGTACCCTCACCTGTGCCCTAAGCCTTGCCGTTCCCTAACCCTAACCCTAGCCCAGAACGCAAATCCACCACCAGCCCTACACTTTATCCTACGCCGTTGCCTACTCCTGGCCCATACGCTGGCACTGACCCGTGAGTCAGCACGTAGCCTGACCCTCCCACGTTTCCGTACCCTTACCTGTGCCCTAAGCCTTGCCGTTCCCTAACCCTAACCCTAGCCCGGAACGGATAACCACCACCAGCCCTACACCTTACCTTACGCCGTACCCTATTCCTGGCCCGTATGCTGGCACTGAACCATGCGTCAGCACGTAGCCTGACCTCCCACGTTTCCGTACCCTCACCTGTGCCCTAAGCCTTGCTGTTCCCTAACCCTAACCCTAGCCCGGAACGCAATTCCACCACCAGCCCTACACCTTAGCTTACGCCGTACCCTACTCCTGACCCGTATGCTGGCACTGACCCGTGCGTCAGCACGTAGCCCGACCCTCCCACGTTTATGTACACTCACCTGTGCCCTAAGCCTTGCCGTTCCCTAACCCTAACCCTAGCCTGGAACGCAAATCCACCACCAGCCCTACACTTTATCCTACGCCGTTGCCTACTCCTGGCCCTTACGCTGGCACTGACCCATGCGTCAGCACGTAGCCTAACCCTCCCACGTTTCCGTACCCTTACCCGTGCCCTAAGCCTTGCCGTTCCCTAACCCTCACCCTAGCCGCGAACGGAAACCCACCACCAGCCCTACACCTTACCTTACGCCGTACCCTGCTCCTTTCCCGTACGCTGGCACTGACCCGTGCGTCACCACGTAGCCCGACCCTCCCACGTTTCCGTACCCTCACCTGTGCCCTAAGCCTTGCCCTTCCCTAACACTAACCCTAGCCTGGAACGGAAACCAACCACCAGCCCTACACCTTACCTTACGCCGCTGCCTACTCCTGGCCCGTACGCTGGCGCTGACCCTTGTGTCAGCACGTAGCCCGACCCTCCCACGTTTCCGTACCCTCACCTGTGCCCTAAGCCTTGCCGTTCCCTAACCCTAACCCTAGCCTGGAACGGAAACCAACCACCAGCCCTACACCATACCATACGCCGTTGCCTAGTCCTGGCCCGTACGCTGGCACTGACCCGTGCGTCAGCACGTAGCCCGCCCCTCCCACGTTTCTGTACACTCACCTGTGCCCTAGGCCTTGCCGTTCCCTAACCCTAACCCTAGCCCAGAATGCAAATCCACCACCAGCCCTACACTTTATCCTACCCCGTTGCCTACTCCTGGCCCTTACGCTGGCACTGACCCGTGCGTCAGCACGTAGCCCGACCCTCCCACGTTTCCGTACCCTCACCTGTGCCCTAAGCCTTGCCGTTCCCTAACCCTAACCCTAGCCCGGAACGCAAATCCACCACCAGCCCTACACTATATCGTACGCCGTTGCCTACTCCTGGCCTGTACTCTGGCACTGAACCGTGCATCAGAACGTAGCCTTACCCTCCCGCGTTTCCATACCCTGACCTGTGCCCAAAGCCTTGCCGTTCCCTAACCCTAACCCTAGCCCAGAACGCAAATCCACCACCAGCCCTACACTTTATCCTACGCCGTTGCCTACTCCTGGCCCGTACGCTGGCACTGACCTGTGTGACAGCACGTAGCACGACCCTCCCACGTTTCCGTAACCTCACCTGTGCCCTATGCCTTGCCGTTCCCTAACCCTAACCCTAGCCCGGAACGGAAATCAACCACCAGCCCTACACTTTTTCCTACGCCGTTGCATATTCCTGGCCCGTACGATGGCACTGACCCGTGCGTCAGCACGTAGCCGGACCCTCCCACGTTTCCGTACCCTCACCTGTGCCCTAAGCCTTGCCGTTCCCTAATCCTAACCCTAGCCCAGAATAGAAACCCACCACCAGCCCTACACCTTATCTTATGCCGTTGCCTACTCCTGGCCCGTACGCTGCCACTGACCCATTCGTCAGCATGTAGCCTGACCCTCCCACGTTTCCGTACCCTCACCTGTGCCCTAAGCCTTGCCGTTCCCTAACCCTAATCCTAGCCCAGAACGCAAATCCACCACCAGCCCTACACTTTATCCTACGCCGTTGCCTACTCCTGGCCGTACGCTGGCACTGACCACTGCGTCAGCACGTAGCCCGACCCTCCCACGTTTCCGTACCCTCACCTGTGCCCTAAGATTTGCCGTTCCCTAACACTAACCCTAGCCTGGAACGGAAACCAACCACCAGCCCTACACATTACGTTACGCCGTTGCCTACTCCTGGCCCGTACGCTGGCACTGAGCCGTGCGTCAGCACGTCGCCTGACCCTCCCACGTTTCCGTACCCTCACCTGTGCCCTAAGCCTTGCCGTTCCCAAACCCTAACCCTTGCCCGGAATGGAAACCCACCACCAGCCCTACACCTTACCCTACGCCGTTGCCTACTCCTGGCCTGTACTCTGGCACTGACCCGTGCATCAGCACGTAGCCTTACCCACCCGCGTTTCCGTACCCTGACCTGTGCCCTAAGCCTTGCCGTTCCCTAACCCTAACCCTAGCCCAGAACGCAAATCCACCACCAGCCCTACACTTTATCCTACGCCGTTGCCTACTCCTGGCCCATACGCTGGCACTGACCTGTGCGTCAGCCCGTAGCCCGACCCTCCCACGTTTCCGTAACCTCACCTGTGCCCTAAGCCTTGCCGTTCCCTAACAGTAACCCTAGCCCGGAAAGGAAATCAACCACCAGCCCTACACTTTATCCTACTCCGTTGCCTACTCCTGGCCAGTACGCAGGCACTGACCCGTGCGTCAGCACGTAGCCCGACCCTCCCACGTTTCCGTACCCTCACATGTGCCCTAAGCCTTGCTGTACCCTAACCCTAACCCTAGCCTGGAACGGAAAACAACCACAAGCCCTACACCATACCTTACGCCGTTGCCTACTCCTGGCCCGTACGCTGGCACTGACCCGTGCGTCAGCACGTAGCATGACCCTCCCACGTTTCCGTACCCTCACCTGTGCCCTAAGACTTGCCGTTCCCTAACCCAAACCCTAGCCGGGAACGGAAACCCACCACCAGCCCTACACCTTACCTTACGCCATACCGTACTCCTGTCACGTACGCTGGCACTGAACCGTGCGTCAGCACGCAGCCTGACCCTCCCAGTTTTCCGTACCCTCACCTGTGCCCTAAGCCTTGCCGTTCCCTAACCCTAACCCTAGCCCGGAACGCAAATCCACCACCAGCCCTACACTTTATCGTACGCCGTTGCCTACTCCTGGCCCGTACGCTGGCACTGACCAGTGCGTCAGCACGTAGCCCGACCCTCCCACGTTTCCGTAACCTCACCTGTGCCCTAAGCCTTGCCGTTCCCTAACCCTAACCCTAGCCCGGAACGGAAATCAACCACCAGCCCTACACTTTATCCTACGCTGTTGCATACTCCTGGCCCATACGCTGGCACTGACCCGTGCGTCAGCACGTAGCCCGACCGTCCCACGTTTCCGTACCCTCACCTGTGCCCTAAGCCTTGCCGTTCCCTAACCCTAACCCTAGCCCAGAATGGAAACCCACCACCAGCCCTACACCTTACCCTACGCCGTTGCCTACTCCTGGCCCGTACTCTGGCACTGACCCATGCGTCAGCACGTAGCCTGACCGTCCCACGTTTCCGTACCCTCACCTGTGCCCTAAGCCTTGCCGTTCCCTAACCCAAACCCTAGCCCAGAACGCAAATCCACCACCAGCCCTAGACTTTATCCTACGCCGTTGCCTACTCCTGGCCCGTACGATGGCACTGCCCTCTGCGTCAGCACGTAGCCCGACCCTCCCACGTTTCCGAACCCTCACCTGTGCCCTAAGCCTTGCCGTTCCCTTACCCTAACCCTAGCCCAGAACGCAAATCCACCACCAGCCGTACACTTTATCCTTCGCCGTTGCCTACTCCTGGCCCATACGCTGGCACTGACCCGTGCGTCAGCACGTAGCCCGACCCTCCCACGTTTCCATACCCTCACCTGTGCCCTAAGCCTTGCCGTTCCCTAACCCTAACCCTAGCCCGGAACGCAAATCCACCACCAGCCCTACACTTTGTCCTACGCCGTTGCCTACTCCTGGCCCGTACGCTGGCACGGACCCGTGCGTCAGCACGTGGCCTGACCCTCCCACGTTTCCGTACACTCACCTGTGCCCTAAGCCTTGCCCTTCCCTAACCCTAACCCTAGCCCAGAACGCAAATCCACCACCAGCCCTACACTTTATCCTACGCCGTTGGCTACTCCTGGCCTGTACGCTAGCACTGACCCGTGCATCAGCACGTAGCCCGACCCTCCCACGTTTCCGTACCCTCACCTGTGCCCTAAGCCTTGCCGTTCCCTAACCCTAACCCTAGCCTGGAACGGAAACCAACCACCAGCCCTACACCTTACCTTACGCCATTGCCTAATCCTGGCCCGTACCCTGGCACTGACCCGTGCGTAAGCACGAAGCCTGACCCTCGCACGTTTCCGTACCCTCACCTGTGCCCTAAGCCTTGCCGTTCCCTAACCCTAACCCTAGCCCGGAACGGAAACCCACCACCAGCCCTACACCTTACCCTACGCCGCTGCCTACTCCTGGACTGTACTCTGGCACTGACCGGTCCGTCAGCACGTAGCCTTACCCTCCCGCGTTTCCGTACCCTGACCTGTGCCCTAAGCCTTGCAATTCCCTAACCCTAACCCTAGCCCGGAACGCAAATCCACCCACAGCCCTACACTTTATCCTACGCCGTTGCCTACTCCTGGCACGTACGCTGGCACTGACCCGTGCGTCAGCACGTAGCCCGACCCTCCCACGTTTCTGTACACTCACCTGTGCCCTAAGCCTTGCCGTTCCCTAACCCTAACCCTAGCCCGGAACGCAAATCCACCACCAGCCCTACACTTTATCCTACGCCGTTGCATACCCCTGGCCCGTACGCTGGCACTGACCCGTGCGTCAGCACGTTGCCCGACCCTCCCACGTTTCCGTACCCTCACCTGTGCCCTAAGCCTTGCCCTTCCCTAACCCTAACCCTAGCCCGGAATAGAAACCCACCACCAGCCCTACACCTTACCTTACGCAGTACCCTACTCCTGACCCGTACGCTGGCACTGACCTGTGCGTCAGCACGTAGCCTGACCCTCCCACGTTTCCGTACCCTCACCTGTGCCCTAAGCCTTGCCGTTCCCTAACCCTAACCCTAGCCCGGAATAGAAACCCACCACCAGCCCTACACCTTACCCTACGGCGTTGCCTACTCCTGGCCTGTACTTTGGCACTGACACGTGCATAAGAACGTAGCCTTACCCTCCCGCGTTTCCGTACCCTGACCTGTGCCATAAGCCTTGCCGTTCCCTAACCCTTACCCTAGCCCAGAACGCAAATCCACCACCAGCCCTACACTTTATCCTACGCCGTTGCCTACTCCTGGCCCGTACGCTGGCACTGACCTCTGCGTCAGCACGGAGCCCGACCCTCCCACATTTCCGTAACCTCACCTGTGCCCTAAGCCTTGCCGTTCCCTAACCCTAACCCTAGCCCGGAAAGGAAATCAACCACCAGCCCTACACTTTATCCTACGCCGTTGCATACCCCTGGCCCGTACGCTGGCACTGACCCGTGCGTCAGCACGTAGCCCGACCCTCCCACGTTTCCGTACCCTCACCTGTGCCCTAAGCCTTGCCCTTCCCTAACCCTAACCCTAGCCCGGAATAGAAACCCACCACCAGCCCTACACCTTACCTTACGCAGTACCCTACTCCTGACCCGTACGCTGGCACTGACCTGTGCGTCAGCACGTAGCCTGACCCTCCCACGTTTCCGTACCCTCACCTGTGCCCTAAGCCTTGCCGTTCCCTAACCCTAACCCTAGCCCGGAACGCAAATCCACCACCAGCCCTACACTTTATCCTACGCCGTTGCCTACTCCTGGCCAGTACGCTGGCACAGACCCGTGCGTCAGCACGTAGCCCGACCCTCCCTCGTTTCCGTACCCTCACAAGTGCCCTAAGCCTTGCCGTTCCCTAACCCTAACCCTAGCCTGGAACGGAAAACAACCACCAGCCCTACACCTTACCTTACGCCGTTGCCTACTCCTGGCCCGTACGCTGGCACTGATCCATGCGTCAGCACGTAGCCTGACCCTCCCACGTTTCCGTACCCTCACCTGTGCCCTAAGCCTTGCCGTTCCCTAACCCTAACCCTAGCCCGGAACGGAAACCCACCACCAGCCCTACACCTTACCTTATGCCGTACCCTATTCCTGGCCCGTACGCTGGCACTGAACCGTGCGTCAGCACGTAGCCTGACCCTCCCACGTTTCCGTACCCTCACCTGTGCCCTAAGCCTTGCCGTTCCCTAACCCTAACCCTAGCCCGGAATGGAAACCCACCACCAGCCCTACACCTTACCCTACGCCGTTGCCTACTCCTGGCCTGTACTCTGGCACTGACCCATGCATCAGCACGTAGCCTTACCCTCCCGCGTTTCCGTACCCTGACCTGTGCCCTAAGCCTTGCCGTTCCCTAACCCTAACCCTAGCCCAGAACGCAAATCCACCACCAGCCCTACACTTTATCCTACGCTGTTGCCTACTCCTGGCCGGTACGCTGGCACTGACCAGTGCGTCAGCACGTAGCCCGACCCTCCCACGTTTCCGTAACCTCACCTGTGCCCTAAGCCTTGCCGTTCCCTATACCTAACCCTAGCCCGGAAAGGAAATCAACCACCAGCCCTACACTTTATCCTACGCCGTTGCATACTCCTGGCCCGTACGCTGGCACTGACCCGTGCGTCAGCACGTAGCCCGACCCTCCCACGTTTCCGTACCCTCACCTGTGCCCTAAGCCTTGCCGTTCCCTAACCCTAACCCTAGCCCCGAATAGAAACCCACCACCAGCCCTACACCTTACCTTACGCCGTACCCTATTCCTGGCCCGTACGCTGGTACTGAACCGTGCGTGAGCACGTAGCCTGACCCTCCCACGTTTCCGTACTCTCACCTGTGCCCTAAGCCTTGCCGTTCCCTAACCCTAACCCTAGCCTGGAACGGAAACCAACAACCAGCCCTACACATTACCTTACGCCGTTGCCTACTCCTGGCCCGTACGCTGGCACTGACCCGTGCGTCAGCACGTCGCCTGACCCTCCCACGTTTCCGTACCCTCACCTGTGCCCTAAGCCTTGCCGTTCCCTAACCCTAACCCTAGCCCGGAATGGAAACCCACCACCAGCCCTATACCTTACCCTACGCCGTTGCCTACTCCTGGCCTGTACTCTGGCACTGACCCGTGCATCAGCACGTAGCCTTAGCCTCCCGCGTTTCCATACCATCACCTGTGCCCTAAGCCTTGCCGTTCCCTAACCCTAACCCTAGCCCAGAACGCAAATCCACCACCAGCCCTACACTTTATCCTACGCCGTTGCCTACTCCTGGCCCGTACGCTGGCACTGACCTCTGCGTCAGCACGTAGCCCGACCCTCCCTCGTTTCCGTAACCTCACCTGTGCCCTAAGCCTTGCCGTTCCCTAACCCTAACCCTAGCCCGGAAAGGAAATCAAACACCAGCCCTACACTTTATCCTACGCCGTTGCATACTCCTGGCCCGTACGCTGGCACTGACCCGTGCGTCAGCACGTAGCCCGACCCTCCCACGTTTCCGTACCCTCACCTGTGCCCTAAGCCTTGCCGTTCCCTAACCCTAACCCTAGCCCGGAATAGAAACCCACCACCAGCCCTACACCTTACCTTACGCCGTTGCCTACTCCTGGCCCGTACGCTGGCACTGACCCATGCGTCAGCACGTAGCCTGACCCTCCCACGTTTCCGTACTCTCACCTGTGCCCTAAGCCTTGCCGTTCCCTAACCCTAACCCTAGCCCGGAACGCAAATCCACCACCAGCCCTACACTTTATCCTACGCCGTTGCCTACTCCTGGCCCGTACGCTGGCACTGACCTCTGCGTCAGCATGTAGCCCGACCCTCCCACGTTTCCGTACCCTCACCTGTGCCCTAAGCCTTGCCGTTCCCTAACCCTAACCCTAGCCTGGAACGGAAACCAACCACCAGCCCTACACCTTACCTTACGCCGTTGCCTACTCCTGGCCCATACGCTGGCACTGACCCGTGCGTCAGCACGTAGCCCGACCCTCCCACGTTTCCGTACCCTCACCTCTGCCCTAAGCCTTGCCGTTCCCTAACCGTAACCCTAGCCCGGAATAGAAACCCACCACCAGCCCTACACCTTCCCTTATGCCATTGCCTACTTCTGGCCCGTACGCTGGCACTGACCCATTCGTCAGCATGTAGCCTGACCCTCCCACGTTTCCGTACCCTCACTTGTGCCCTAAGCCTTGCCGTTCCCTAACCCTAATCCTAGCCCGGAACGCAAATCCACCACCAGCCCTACACTTTATCCTACGCCGTTGCCTACTCCTGGCCGTACGCTGGCACTGACCTCTGCGTCAGCACGTAGCCCGACCCTCCCACGTTTCCGTACCCTCAACTGTGCCCTAAGCCTTGCCGTTCCCTAACCCTAACACTAGCCTGGAACGGAAACCAACCACCAGCCCTACACATTACCTTACGCCGTTGCCTACTCCTGGCCCGTACTCTGGCACTGACCCGTGCATCAGCACGTAGCCTTACCCTCCCGCGTTTCCGTACCCTGACCTGTGCCCTAAGCCTTGCCGTTCCCTAACCCTAACCCTAGCCCGGAATGGAAACCCACCACCAGCCCTACACCTTACCTTACGCCGTACCCTACTCCTGAACCGTACGCTGGCACTGACCCGTGCGTCAGCACGTAGACTGACCCTCCCACGTTTCCGTACCCTCACCTGTGCGCTAAGCCTTGCCGTTCCCTAAACCTAACCCTAGCCCGGAACGCAAATCCACCACCAGCCCTACACTTTATCCTACGCCGTTGCCTACTTCTGGCCCGTACGCAGGCACTGACCCGAGCGTCAGCACGTAGCCTGACACTCCCACGTTTCCGTACCCTCACCTGTGCCCTAAGCCTTGCCGTTCCCTAACCCTAACCCTAGCCCGGAACGGATACCCCCCACCAGCCCTACAGCTTACCTTATGCCGTACCCTATTCCTGTCCCGTATGCTGCAACTGAACCGTACGTCAGCACGTAGCCTGACCCTCCCACGTTTCCGTACCCTCACCTGTGCCCTAAGCCTTGCCGTTCCCTAACCCTAACCCTAGCCTGGAACGGAAACCAACCACCAGCCCTACACCTTACCTTACGCCGTTGCCTAATCCTGGCCCGTACGCTGGCACTGACCCGTGCGTCAGCACGTAGCCTAACCCTCCCACGTTTCCGTACCCTCACCTGTGCCCTAAGCCTTGCCGTTCCCTAACCCTAACCCTAGCCCAGAACGGAAACCAACCACCAGCCCTACTCCTTACCCTACGCCGTTGCCTACTCCTGGCCTGTACTCTGGCACTGACCGGTCCGTCAGCACGTAGCCTTACCCTCCCGCGTTTCCGTACCCTAACCTGTGCCCTAAGCCTTGCCATTCCCTAACCCTAACCCTAGCCCTGAACGCAAGTCCACCACCAGCCCTACACTTTATCCTACGCCGTTGCCTACTCCTGGCCCGTACGCTGGCACTGACCCGTGCGTCAGCACGTAGCCCGCCCCTCCCACGTTTCTGTACACTCACCTGTGCCCTAGGCCTTGCCGTTCCCTAACCCTAACCCTAGCCCAGAACGCAAATCCACCACCAGCCCTACACTTTATCCTACCCCGTTGCCTACTCCTGGCCCTTACGCTGGCACTGACCCGTGCGTCAGCACGTAGCCTGACCCTGCCACGTTTCCGTACCCTCACCTGTGCCCTAAGCCTTGCCGTTCCCTAACCCTAACCCTAGCCCAGAACGCAAATCCACCACCAGCCCTACACTTTATCCTACGCCGTTGCCTACTCCTGGCCCATACGCTGGCACTGACCCGTGAGTCAGCACGTAGCCTGACCCTCCCACGTTTCCGTACCCTTACCTGTGCCCTAAGCCTTGCCGTTCCCTAACCCTAACCCTAGCCCGGAACGGATATCCACCACCAGCCCTACACCTTACCTTACGCCGTACCCTATTCCTGGCCCGTACGCTGGCACTGAACCATGCGTCAGCACGTAGCCTGACCTCCCACGTTTCCGTACCCTCACCTGTGCCCTAAGCCTTGCTGTTCCCTAACCCTAACCCTAGCCCGGAACGCAATTCCACCACCAGCCCTACACCTTACCTTACGCCGTACCCAACTCCTGACCCGTATGCTGGCACTGACCCGTGCGTCAGCACGTAACCCGACCCTCCCACGTTTATGTACACTCACCTGTGCCCTAAGCCTTGCCGTTCCCTAACCCTAACCCTAGCCTGGAACGCAAATCCACCACCAGCCCTACACTTTATCCTACGCCGTTGCCTACTCCTGGCCCTTACGCTGGCACTGACCCGTGCGTCAGCACGTAGCCTAACCCTCCCACGTTTCCGTACCCTTACCCGTGCCCTAAGCCTTGCCGTTCCCTAACCCTCACCCTAGCCGCGAACGGAAACCCACCACCAGCCCTACACCTTACCTTGCGCCGTACCCTGCTCCTTTCCCGTACGCTGGCACTGACCCGTGCATCAGCACGTAGCCCGACCCTCCCACGTTTCCGTACCCTCACCTGTGCCCTAAGCCTTGCCCTTCCCTAACACTAACCCTAGCCTGGAACGGAAACCAACCACCAGCCTACACCTTACCTTACGCCGCTGCCTATTCCTGGCCCGTACGCTGGCGCTGACCCTTGTGTCAGCACGTAGCCCGACCCTCCCACGTTTCCGTACCCTCACCTGTGCCCTAAGCCTTGCCGTTCCCTAACCCTAACCCTAGCCTGGAACGGAAACCAACCACCAGCCCTACACCATACCTTACGCCGTTGCCTACTCCTGGCCCGTACGCTGGCACTGACCCGTGCGTCAGCACGTAGCCTGACCCTCCCACGTTTCCGTACCCGCACCTGTGCCCTAAGCCTTGCCGTTCCCTAACCCTAACCCTAGCCCGGAATGGAAACCCACCACCAGCCCTACACCTTACCCTAAGCCGTTGCCCACTCCTGGCCTGTACTCTGGCACTGACCCATGCGTCAGCACGTAGCTCGACCCTCCCTCGTTTCCGTACCCTCACCTGTGCCCTAAGCCTTGCCGTTCCCTAACCCTAACCCTAGCCCAGAGCGCAAATCCACCACCAGCCCTACACTTTATCCTACGCCGTTGCCTACTCCTGGCCCGTACGCTGGCACTGACCCGTGCGTCAGCACGTAGCCCGACCCTCCCAAGTTTCTGTAACCTCACCTGTGCCCTAAGCCTTGCCGTTCCCTAACCCTAACCCTACCCCGGAACGCAAATCCACAACCAGCCCTACACTTTATCCTACGCCGTTGCCTACTCCTGGCCCGTACGCTGGCACTGACACGTGCGTCAGCACGTAGCCTTACCCTCCCACGTTCACGTACCCTCACCTGTGCCCTAAGCCTTGCCGTTCCCTAACCCTAACCCTAGCCCGGAATAGAATCCCACCACCAGCCCTACACCTTACCTTACGCTGTACCCTACTCCTGACCCGTACTCTGGCACTGAACCGTGCGTCAGCACATAGCCTGACCCTCCCACGTTTCCGTACCCTCACCTGTGCCCTAAGCCTTGCCGTTCCCTAACCCTAACCCTAGCCCGGAACGCAAATCCACCACCAGCCCTACACTTTATACTACGCCATTGCCTACTCCTGGCCCGTGCGCTGGCACTGACCCGTGCGTCAGCACGTAGCCTGACCCTCCCACGTTTCCGTACCCTCACCTGTGCCCTAAGCCTTGCGGTTCCCTAACCCTATCCCTAGCCCAGAACGCAAATCCACCACCAGCCCTACACTTTATCCTACGCCGTTGCCTACTCCTGGCCCGTACGCTGGCACTGACCCGTGCGTCAGCACGTAGCCTGACCCTCCCACGTTTCCGTACCCTCACCTGTGCCCTAAGCCTTGCCGTTCCCTAACCCTATCCCTAGCCAGTAACGGAAATCAACCACAAGCCCTACACCTTACCACACGCCGTACCCTACTCCTGGCCCGTACGCTGGCACTGAATCGTGCGTCAGCACGTAGCCTGACCCTCCCACGTTTCCGTACCCTCACCTGTGCCATAAGCCTTGCCGTTCCCTAACCCTAACCCTAGCCCAGAACGGATACGCACCACCAGCCCTACACCTTACCTTACGCCGTACCCTATTCTTGGCCCGTATGCTAGCACTGAACCGTGCGTCAGCACGTAGCCTGACCCTCCCACGTTTCCGTACCCTCACCTGTGCCCTAAGCCTTGCCGTTCCCTAACCCAAACCCTAGCCGGGAACGGAAACCCACCACCAGCCCTACACCTTACCTTACGCCATACCGTACTCCTGTCACGAACGCTGGCACTGAACCGTGCGTCAGTACGCAGCCTGACCCTCCCAGTTTTCCGTACCCTCACCTGTGCCCTAAGCCTTGCCGTTCCCTAACCCTAACCCTAGCCCGGAACGCAAATCCACCACCAGCCCTACACTTTATCGTACGCCGTTGCCTACTCCTGGCCCGTACGCTGGCACTGACCCGTGCGTCAGCACGTAGCCTGACCCTCCCACGTTTCCGTACCCTCACCTGTGCCCTAAGCCTTGCCGTTCCCTAACCCTAACCCTAGCCCGGAATGCAAATCCACCACCAGCCCTACACTTTATCCTACGCCGTTGCCTACTCCAGGCCAGTACGCTGGCACTGACCCGTGCGTCAGCACGTAGCTCGACGCTCCCTCGTTTCCGTACCCTCACATGTGCCCTAATCCTTGCCGTTCCCTAACCCTAACCCTAGCCTGGAACGGAAAACAACCACCAGCCCTACACGTTACCTTACGCCGTTGCCTACTCCTGGCCCGTACGCAGCACTAACCCGTGCGTCAGCACGTAGCCTGACCCTCCCACGTTTCCGTACCCTCACATGTGCCGTAAGCCTTGCCGTTCCCTAACCCTAACCCTAGCCCGGAATGGAAACCCACCACCACCCCTACACCTTACCCTACGCCGTTGCCTACTCCTGGCCTGTACTCTGGCACTGACCCGTGCATCAGAACGTAGCCTTACCCTCCCACTGTTTCGTACCGTGACCTGTGCCCTAAGCCTTGCCGTTCCCTAACCCTAACCCTAGCCCAGAACGCAAATCCACCACCAGCCCTACACTTTATCCTACGCCGTTGCCTACTCGTGTCCTGTACGCTGGCACTGACCTGTGCGTCAGCACGTAGCCCGACCCTCCCACGTTTCCGTAACCTCACCTGTGCCCTAAGCCTTGCCGTTCCCTAACCCTAACCCTAGCCCGGAACGGAAATCAACCACCAGCCCTACACTTTATCCTACGCCGTTGCATACTCCTGGCCCGTACGCTGGCACTGACACGTGCGTCAGCACGTAGCCCGACCCTCCAACGTTTCCGTACCCTCACCTGTGCCCTAAGCCTTGCCCTTCCCTAACCCTAACCCTAGCCCGGAATAGAAACCCACCACCAGCCCTACACCTTACCTTACGCCGTTGCCTACTCCTGGCCCTTACGCTGGCACTGACCCATGCGTCAGCACGTAGCCCGACCCTCCCAAGTTTCCGTACCCTCACCTGTGCCCTAAGCCTTGCCCTTCCCTAACCCTAACCCTAGCCTGGAACGGAAACCAACCACCAGCCCTACACCTTACCTTACGCCGTTGCCTACTCCTGGCCCGTACGCTGGCACTGACCCATGCGTCACCACGTAGCCTGACCCTCCCAGGTTTCTGAACACTCACCTGTGCCCTAAGCCTTGCCGTTCCCTAACCCTAACCCTAGCCCGGAACGGAAACCCACCACCAGCCCTACACCTTACCTTACGCCGTACCCTATTCCTGGCCCGTAAGCTGGCACTGAACTGTGCGTCAGCACGTAGCCCGACCCTCCCACGTTCACGTACCCTCACCTGTGCCCTAAGCCTTGCCGTTCCCTAACCCTAACCCTAGCCCGGAATAGAAACCCACCACCAGCCCTACACCTTACCTTACGCCGTACCCTACTCCTGACCCATACGCTGCCACTGACCCATGCGTCAGCACGTAGCCTGACCCTCCCACGTTTCCGTACCCTCACCTGTGCCCTAAGCCTTGCCGTTCCCTAACCCAAACCCTAGCCCGGAACGCAAATCCACCACCAGCCCTACACTTTGTCCTACGCCGTTGCCTACTCCTGGCCCGTACGCTGGCACTGACCCGTGCGTCAGCACGTAGCCTGACCCTCCCACGTTTCCGTACCCTCACCTGTGCCCTAAGCCTTGCCGTTCCCTAACACTAACCCTAGCCCAGAACACAAATCCACCACCAGCCCTACACTTTATCCTACGCCGTTGGCTACTCCTGGCCTGTACGCTAGCACTGACCCGTGCATCAGCACGTAGCCCGACCCTCCCACGTTTCCGTACCCTAACCTGTGCCCTAAGCCTTGCCGTTCCCTAACCCTAACCCTAGCCTGGAACGGAAACCCACCACCAGCCCTACACCTTACCTTACGCCGTACCCTATTCCTGGCCCGTACGCTGGCACGGACCCATGCGTCAGCTCGTAGCCCGACCCTCCCACGTTTCCTTACCCTCACATGTGCCCTAAGCCTTGCCGTTCCCTAACCCTAACGCTAGCCCGGAACGGAAAACAACCAACAGCCCTACACCTTACCTT
Source organism: Mesoplodon bidens (assembly GCF_964165515.1). Lineage (NCBI taxonomy): Eukaryota > Metazoa > Chordata > Mammalia > Artiodactyla > Ziphiidae > Mesoplodon > Mesoplodon bidens. Next base: position 67,857 of record NW_027671446.1, read on the forward strand.
ACGCCGTTGCCTATTCCTGGCCCGTACGCTGGCACTGACCCGTGCGTCAGCACGTAGCTCGACCCTCCCACGTTTCCGTACCCTCACCTGTGCCCTAAGCCTTGCCGTTCCCTAACCCTAACCCTAGCCCGGAATGGTAACCCACCACCAGCCCTACACCTTACCCTACGGCGTTGCCTACTCCTGGCCTGTACTTTGGCACTGACACGTGCATAAGAACGTAGCCTTACCCTCCCGCGTTTCCGTACCCTGACCTGTGCCATAAGCCTTGCCGTTCCCTAACCCTTACCCTAGCCCAGAACGCAAATCCACCACCAGCCCTACACTTTATCCTACGCCGTTGCCTACTCCTGGCCCGTACGCTGGCACTGACCTGTGCGTCAGCACGTAGCCTGACCTTCCCACGTTTCCGTACCCTCACCTATGCTCTAAGCCTTGCCGTTCCCTAACCCTAACCCTAGCCCGGAACGCAAATCCACCACCAGCCCTACACTTTATCCTACGCCGTTGCCTACTCCTGTCCCGTACGCTGTCACTGACCTCTGCGTCAGCACGTAGCCCGACCCTCCCACGTTTTCGTACCCTCACCTGTGCCCTAAGCCTTGCCGTTCGCTAACCGTAACCCTAGCCTGGAACGGAAACCAACCACCAGCCCTACACCTTACCTTACGCCGTTGCCGACTCCTGGCCCATACGCTGGCACTGACCCGTGCGTCAACACGTAGCCCGACCCTCCCACGTTTCCGTACCCTCACCTGTGCCCTAAGCCTTGCCGTTCCCTAACCCTAACCCTAGCCAGGAATAGAAACCCACCACCAGCCCTACACCTTCCCTTATGCCATTGCCTACTCCTGGCCCGTACGCTGGCACTGACCCATTCGTCAGCATGTAGCCTGACCCTCCCACGTTTCCGTACCCTCACCTGTGCCCTAAGCCTTTCCGTTCCCTAACCCTAATCCTAGCCCGGAACGCAAATCCACCACCAGCCCTACACTTTAACCTACGCCGTTGCCTACTCCTGTCAGTACGCTGGCACTGACCTCTGCGTCAGCACGTAGCCCGACCCTCCCACGTTTCCGTACCCTCACCTGTGCCCTAAGCCTTGCCGTTCCCTAACCCTAACCCTAGCCTGGAACGGAAACCAACCACCAGCCCTACACATTACCTTACGCCGTTGCCTACTCCTGGCCCGTACGCTGGCACTGACCCGTGCGTCAGCACGTCGCCTGACCCTCCCACGTTTCCATACCCTCACCTGTGCCCTAAGCCTTGCCGTTCCCTAACCCTAAACCTAGCCCGTAATGGAAACCCACCACCAGCCCTATACCTTACCCTACGCCGTTGCCTACTCCTGGCCTGTACTCTGGCACTGACCCGTGCATCAGCACGTAGCGTTACCCTCCCGCGTTTCCGTACCCTGACCTGTGCCCTAAGCCTTGCCATTCCCTAACCTTAACCCTAGCCTGGAACGCAAATCCACCACCAGCCCTACACTTTATCCTACGCCGTTGCCTACTCCTGGCCCGTACGCTGGCACTGACCTCTGCGTCAGCACGTAGCCCGACCCTCCCACATTTCCGTAACCTCACCTGTGCCCTAAGCCTTGCCGTTCCCTAACCCTAACCCTAGCCCGGAAAGGAAATCAACCACCAGCCCTACACTTTATCCTACGCCGTTGCATACCCCTGGCCCGTACGCTGGCACTGACCCGTGCGTCAGCACGTAGCCCGACCCTCCCACGTTTCCGTACCCTCACCTGTGCCCTAAGCCTTGCCCTTCCCTAACCCTAACCCTAGCCCGGAATAGAAACCCACCACCAGCCCTACACCTTACCTTACGCAGTACCCTACTCCTGACCCGTACGCTGGCACTGACCTGTGCGTCAGCACGTAGCCTGACCCTCCCACGTTTCCGTACCCTCACCTGTGCCCTAAGCCTTGCCGTTCCCTAACCCTAACCCTAGCCCGGAACGCAAATCCACCACCAGCCCTACACTTTATCCTACGCCGTTGCCTACTCCTGGCCAGTACGCTGGCACAGACCCGTGCGTCAGCACGTAGCCCGACCCTCCCTCGTTTCCGTACCCTCACAAGTGCCCTAAGCCTTGCCGTTCCCTAACCCTAACCCTAGCCTGGAACGGAAAACAACCACCAGCCCTACACCTTACCTTACGCCGTTGCCTACTCCTGGCCCGTACGCTGGCACTGATCCATGCGTCAGCACGTAGCCTGACCCTCCCACGTTTCCGTACCCTCACCTGTGCCCTAAGCCTTGCCGTTCCCTAACCCTAACCCTAGCCCGGAACGGAAACCCACCACCAGCCCTACACCTTACCTTACGCCGTACCCTATTCCTGGCCCGTACGCTGGCACTGAACCGTGCGTCAGCACGTAGCCTGACCCTCCCACGTTTCCGTACCCTCACCTGTGCCCTAAGCCTTGCCGTTCCCTCACCCTAACCCTAGCCCGGAATGGAAACCCACCACCAGCCCTACACCTTACCCTACGCCGTTGCCTACTCCTGGCCTGAACTCTGGCACTGACCCATGCATCAGCACGTAGCCTTACCCTCCCGCGTTTCCGTACCCTGACCTGTGCCCTAAGCCTTGCCGTTCCCTAACCCTAACCCTAGCCCAGAACGCAAATCCACCACCAGCCCTACACTTTATCCTACGCCGTTGCCTACTCCTGGCCGGTACGCTGGCACTGACCAGTGCGTCAGCACGTAGCCCGACCCTCCCACGTTTCCGTAACCTCACCTGTGCCCTAAGCCTTGCCGTTCCCTATACCTAACCCTAGCCCGGAAAGGAAATCAACCACCAGCCCTACACTTTATCCTACGCCGTTGCATACTCCTGGCCCGTACGCTGGCACTGACCCGTGCGTCAGCACGTAGCCCGACCCTCCCACGTTTCCGTACCCTCACCTGTGCCCTAAGCCTTGCCGTTCCCTAACCCTAACCCTAGCCCCGAATAGAAACCCACCACCAGCCCTACACCTTACCTTACGCCGTACCCTATTCCTGGCCCGTACGCTGGTACTGAACCGTGCGTGAGCACGTAGCCTGACCCTCCCACGTTTCCGTACTCTCACCTGTGCCCTAAGCCTTGCCGTTCCCTAACCCTAACCCTAGCCTGGAACGGAAACCAACAACCAGCCCTACACATTACCTTACGCCGTTGCCTACTCCTGGCCCGTACGCTGGCACTGACCCGTGCGTCAGCACGTCGCCTGACCCTCCCACGTTTCCGTACCCTCACCTGTGCCCTAAGCCTTGCCGTTCCCTAACCCTAACCCTAGCCCGGAATGGAAACCCACCACCAGCCCTATACCTTACCCTACGCCGTTGCCTACTCCTGGCCTGTACTCTGGCACTGACCCGTGCATCAGCACGTAGCCTTAGCCTCCCGCGTTTCCGTACCATCACCTGTGCCCTAAGCCTTGCCGTTCCCTAACCCTAACCCTAGCCCAGAACGCAAATCCACCACCAGCCCTACACTTTATCCTACGCCGTTGCCTACTCCTGGCCCGTACGCTGGCACTGACCTCTGCGTCAGCACGTAGCCCGACCCTCCCTCGTTTCCGTAACCTCACCTGTGCCCTAAGCCTTGCCGTTCCCTAACCCTAACCCTAGCCCGGAAAGGAAATCAACCACCAGCCCTACACTTTATCCTACGCCGTTGCATACTCCTGGCCCGTACGCTGGCACTGACCCGTGCGTCAGCACGTAGCCCGACCCTCCCACGTTTCCGTACCCTCTCCTGTGCCCTAAGCCTTGCCGTTCCCTAACCCTAACCCTAGCCCGGAATAGAAACCCACCACCAGCCCTACACCTTACCTTACGCCGTTGCCTACTCCTGGCCCGTACGCTGGCACTGACCCATGCGTCAGCACGTAGCCTGACCCTCCCACGTTTCCGTACTCTCACCTGTGCCCTAAGCCTTGCCGTTCCCTAACCCTAACCCTAGCCCGGAACGCAAATCCACCACCAGCCCTACACTTTATCCTACGCCGTTGCCTACTCCTGGCCCGTACGCTGGCACTGACCTCTGCGTCAGCATGTAGCCCGACCCTCCCACGTTTCCGTACCCTCACCTGTGCCCTAAGCCTTGCTGTTCCCTAACCCTAACCCTAGCCTGGAACGGAAACCAACCACCAGCCCTACACCTTACCTTACGCCGTTGCCTACTCCTGGCCCATACGCTGGCACTGACCCGTGCGTCAGCACGTAGCCCGACCCTCCCACGTTTCCGTACCCTCACCTCTGCCCTAAGCCTTGCCGTTCCCTAACCCTAACCCTAGCCCGGAATAGAAACCCACCACCAGCCCTACACCTTCCCTTATGCCATTGCCTACTCCTGGCCCGTACGCTGGCACTGACCCATTCGTCAGCATGTAGCCTGACCCTCCCACGTTTCCGTACCCTCACCTGTGCCCTAAGCCTTGCCGTTCCCTAACCCTAATCCTAGCCCGGAACGCAAATCCACCACCAGCCCTACACTTTATCCTACGCCGTTGCCTACTCCTGGCCGTACGCTGGCACTGACCTCTGCGTCAGCACGTAGCCCGACCCTCCCACGTTTCCGTACCCTCAACTGTGCCCTAAGCCTTGCCGTTCCCTAACCCTAACCCTAGCCTGGAACGGAAACCAACCACCAGCCCTACACATTACCTTACGCCGTTGCCTACTCCTGGCCCGTACTCTGGCACTGACCCGTGCATCAGCACGTAGCCTTACACTCCCGCGTTTCCGTACCCTGACCTGTGCCCTAAGCCTTGCCGTTCCCTAACCCTAACCCTAGCCCGGAATGGAAACCCACCACCAGCCCTACACCTTACCTTACGCCGTACACTACTCCTGAACCGTACGCTGGCACTGACCCGTGCGTCAGCACGTAGACTGACCCTCCCACGTTTCCGTACCCTCACCTGTGCGCTAAGCCTTGCCGTTCCCTAAACCTAACCCTAGCCCGGAACGCAAATCCACCACCAGCCCTACACTTTATCCTACGCCGTTGCCTACTTCTGGCCCGTACGCAGGCACTGACCCGTGCGTCAGCACGTAGCCTGACACTCCCACGTTTCCGTACCCTCACCTGTGCCCTAAGCCTTGCCGTTCCCTAACCCTAACCCTAGCCCGGAACGGATACCCCCCACCAGCCCTACAGCTTACCTTATGCCGTACCCTATTCCTGTCCCGTATGCTGCAACTGAACCGTACGTCAGCACGTAGCCTGACCCTCCCACGTTTCCGTACCCTCACCTGTGCCCTAAGCCTTGCCGTTCCCTAACCATAACCCTAGCCTGGAACGGAAACCAACCACCAGCCCTACACCTTACCTTACGCCGTTGCCTAATCCTGGCCCGTACGCTGGCACTGACCCGTGCGTCAGCACGTAGCCTAACCCTCCCACGTTTCCGTACCCTCACCTGTGCCCTAAGCCTTGCCGTTCCCTAACCCTAACCCTAGCCCAGAACGGAAACCCACCACCAGCCCTACTCCTTACCCTACGCCGTTGCCTACTCCTGGCCTGTACTCTGGCACTGACCGGTCCGTCAGCACGTAGCCTTACCCTCCCGCGTTTCCGTACCCTAACCTGTGCCCTAAGCCTTGCCATTCCCTAACCCTAACCCTAGCCCTGAACGCAAATCCACCACCAGCCCTACACTTTATCCTACGCCGTTGCCTACTCCTGTCCTGTACGCTGGCACTGACCCGTGCATCAGCACGTAGCCCGACCCTCCCACGTTTCCGTACCCTCACCTGTGCCCTAAGCCTTGCCGTTCCCTAACCCTAACCCTAGCCTGGAACGGAAACCAACCACCAGCCCTACACCTTACCTTACGCCATTGCCTAATCCTGGCCCGTACCCTGGCACTGACCCGTGCGTAAGCACGAAGCCTGACCCTCGCACGTTTCCGTACCCTCACCTGTGCCCTAAGCCTTGCCGTTCCCTAACCCTAACCCTAGCCCGGAACGGAAACCCACCACCAGCCCTACACCTTACCCTACGCCGCTGCCTACTCCTGGACTGTTCTCTGGCACTGACCGGTCCGTCAGCACGTAGCCTTACCCTCCCGCGTTTCCGTACCCTGACCTGTGCCCTAAGCCTTGCAATTCCCTAACCCTAACCCTAGCCCGGAACGCAAAACCACCCACAGCTCTACACTTTATCCTACGCCATTGCCTACTCCTGGCACGTACGCTGGCACTGACCCGTGCGTCAGCACGTAGCCCGACCCTCCCACGTTTCTGTACACTCACCTGTGCCCTAAGCCTTGCCGTTCCCTAACCCTAACCCTAGCCCGGAACGCAAATCCACCACCAGCCCTACACTTTATACTACGCCGTTGCCTACTCCTGGCCCTTACGCTGGCACTGACCCGTGTGTCAGCACGTAGCCTGACCCTCCCACGTTTCCGTACCCTCACCTGTGCCCTAAGCCTTGCCGTTCCCTAACCCAAACCCTAGCCGGGAACGGAAACCCACCAGCAGCCCTACCCCTTACCTTACGCCATACCGTACTCCTGTCACGTACGCTGGCACTGAACCGTGCGTCAGCACGCAGCCTGACCCTCCCAGTTTTCCGTACCCTCACCTGTGCCCTAAGCCTTGCCGTTCCCTAACCCTAACCCTAGCCCGGAACGCAAATCCACCACCAGCCCTACACTTTATCGTACGCCGTTGCCTACTCCTGGCCCGTACGCTGGCACTGACCCGTGCGTCAGCACGTAGCTCGACCCTCCCTCGTTTCCGTACCCTCACCTGTGCCCTAAGCCTTGCCATTCCCTAACCCTAACCCTAGCCCGGAACGCAAATCCACCACCAGCCCTACACTTTATCCTACGCCGTTGCCTACTCCAGGCCAGTACGCTGGCACTGACCCGTGCGTCAGCACGTAGCTCGACCCTCCCTCGTTTCCGTACCCTCACATGTGCCCTAAGCCTTGCCGTTCCCTAACCCTAACCCTAGCCTGGAACGGAAACCAACCACCAGCCTTACACCTTACATTACACCGTTGCCCACTCCTGGCCCGTACGCTGGCACGGACCCGTGCGTCAGCACGTAGCCTGTCCCTCCCACGTTTCCGTACCCTCACCTTTGCCCTAAGCCTTGCCGTTCCCTAACCCTAACCCTAGCCCGGAACGGAAACCCACCACCAGACCTACACCTTACCTTACGCCGTACCCTATTCCTGGCCCGTACGCTGGCACTGAACCGTGCGTCAGCACGTAGCCTGACCCTCCCACGTTTCCGTACCCTCACCTGTGCCCTAAGCCTTGCCGTTCCCTATCCCTAACCCTAGCCCGGTATAGAAACCCACCACCAGCCCTACACCTTACCTTAAGCCGTACCCTACTCCTGGCCAGTACGCTGGCACTGACCCGTGCGTCAGCACGTAGCCCGACCCTCCCACGTTTCCGTACCCTCACATGTGCCCTAAGCCTTGCCGTTCCCTAACCCTAACCCTAGCCTGGAACGGAAAACAACCACCAGCCCTACAACTTACCTTACGCCGTTGCCTACTCCTGGCCCGTACGCTGGCACTGACCCGTGGGTCAGCACGTAGCCTGACCCTCCCACGTTTCCGTACCCTCACCTGTGCCCTAAGCCTTGCCGTTCCCTAACCCTAACCCTAGCCCGGAATGGTAACCCACCACCAGCCCTACACCTTACCCTACGGCGATGCCTACTCCTGGCCTGTAGTCTGGCACTGACCTGTGCATCAGAACGTAGCCTTACCCTCCCGCGTTTCCGTACCCTGACCTGTGCCCTAAGCCTTGCCGTTCCATAACCCTAACCCTAGCCCAGAACGCAAATCCACCACCAGCCCTACACTTTATCCTACGCCGTTGCCTACTCCTGGCCCGTACGCTGGCACTGACCTGTGCGTCAGCACGTAGCACGACCCTCCCACGTTTCCGTAACCTCACCTGTGCCCTATGCCTTGCCGTTCCCTAACCCTAACCCTAGCCCGGAACGTAAATCAACCACCAGCCCTACACTTTATCCTACGCCGTTGCATACTCCTGGCCCGTACGCTGGCAGTGACCCGTGCGTCAGCACGCAGCCCGACCCTCCCACGTTTCCGTACCCTCACCTGTGCCCTAAGCATTGCCGTTCCCTAACCCTAACCCTAGCCCGGAATAGAAACCCACCACCAGCCCTACACCTTACCTTATGCCGTTGCCTACTCCTGGCCCGCACGCTGGCACTGACCCATTCGTCAGCATGTAGCCTGACCCTCCCACGTTTCCATACCCTCACCTGTGCCCTAAGCCTTGCCGTTCCCTAACCCTATCCCTAGCCCAGAACGCAAATCCACCACCAGCCCTACACTTTATCCTACTCCGTTGCCTACTCCTGGCCCGTACGCTGGCACTGACCCGTGCGTCAGCACGTAGCCCGACCCTCCCACGTTTCCGTACCCTCACCTGTGCCCTAAGCCTTGCCGTTCCCTAACCCTATCCCTAGCCTGGAACAGAAATCAACCACAAGCCCTACACCTTACCATACGCCGTACCCTACTCCTGGCCCGTACGCTGGCACTGACCCGTGTGTCAGCACGTATCCTGACCCTCCCACGTTTCCGTACCCTCACCTGTGCCCTAAGCCTTGCCGTTCCCTAACCCTAACCCTAGCCCGGAACGGATACCCAACATCAGCCCTACACCTTACCTTACGCCGTACCCTATTTCTGGCCCGTATTCTGGCACTGAACCGTGCGTCAGCACGTAGCCTGACCCTCCCACGTTTCCGTACCCTCACCTGTGCCCTAAGCCTTGCCGTTCCCTAACCCTAACCCTAGCCCGGAACGCAATTCCACCACCAGCCCTACACCTTACCTTACGCCGTGCCCTAATCCTGACCCGTACGCTGGCAATGACACTTGCGTCAGCACGTAGCCTGACCCTCCCACGTTTCTGTACCCTCACCTGTGCCCTAAGCCTTGTCGTTCCCTAACCCTAACCCTAGCCCGGAACGCAATTCCACCACCAGCCCTACACCTTACCTTACGCCGTACCGTAATCCTGAACCGTACGCTCGCACTGACCCGTGCGTCAGCACGTAGCCTGACCCTCCCACGTTTCCGTACCCTCACCTGTGCCCTAAGCCTTGCCGTTCCCTAACCCTAACCCTACCCGGCACGGAAATCCACCACCAGCCCTACACTTTATCCTACGCCGTTGCCTACTCCTGGCCCTTATGCTGGCACTGACCCGTGCGTCAGCACGTAGCCCGACCCTCCCAAGTTTCCGTACCCTCACCTGTGCCCTAAGCCTTGCCCTTCCCTAACCCTAACCCTAGCCTGGAACGGAAACCAACCACCAGCCCTACACCTTACCTTACGCCGTTGCCTACTCCTGGCCCGTACGCTGGCACTGACCCATGCGTCAACACGTAGGCTGACCCTCCCATGTTTCTGAACACTCACCTGTGCCTTAAGCCTTGCCGTTCCCTAACCCTAACCCTAGCCCGGAACGGAAACCCACCAACAGCCCTACACCTTACCTTACGCCGTACCCTATTCCTGGCCCGTAAGCTGGCACTGAACCGTGCGTCAGCACGTAGCCCGACCCTCCCACGTTCACGTACCCTCACCTGTGCCCTAAGCCTTGCCGTTCCCTACCCCTAACCCTAGCCCGGAATAGAAACCCACCACCAGCCCTTCACCTTACCCTACGGCGTTGCCTACTCCTGGCCTGTACTCTGGACCTGAACCGTGCATCAGCACGTAGCCTTACCCTCCCGCGTTTCCGTACCCTCACCTGTGCCCTAAGCCTTGCCGTTCCCTAACCCTAACCCTAGCCCGCAAAGGAAATCAACCACCAGCCCTACACTTTATCCTACGCCGTTGCCTACTCCTGGCCCGTACGCTGGCACTGACCTGTGCGTCAGCACGTAGCCCGACCCTCCCACGTTTCCGTAACCTCACCTGTGCCCTAAGCCTTGCCGTTCCCTAACCCTAACCCTAGCCCGGAACGGAAATCAACCACCAGCCCTACACTTTATCCTACGCCGTTGCATACTCCTGGCCCGTACGCTGGCACTGACCCGTGCGTCAGCACGTAGCCCGACTGTCCCACGTTTCCGTACCCTCACCTGTGCCCTAAGCCTTGCCGTTCCCTAACCCAAACGCTAGCCCAGAATGGAAACCCACCACCAGCCCTACACCTTACCCTACGCCGTTGCCTACTCCTGGCCCGTACTCTGGCACTGACCCATGCGTCAGCACGTAGCCTGACCGTCCCACGTTTCCGTACCCTCACCTGTGCCCTAAGCCTTGCCGTTCCCTAACCCAAACCCTAGCCCAAAACGCAACTCCACCACCAGCCCTAGACTTTATCCTACGCCGTTGCCTACTTCTGGCCCGTACGATGGCACTGCCCTCTGCGTCAGCACGTAGCCCGACCCTCCCACGTTTCCGAACCCTCACCTGTGCCCTAAGCCTTGCCGTTCCCTTACCCTAAGCCTAGCCCAGAACGCAAATCCACCACCAGCCGTACACTTTATCCTTCGCCGTTGCCTACTCCTGGCCCATACGCTGGCACTGACCCGTGCGTCAGCACGTAGCCCGACCCTCCCACGTTTCCATACCCTCACCTGTGCCCTAAGCCTTGCCGTTCCCTAACCCTAACCCTAGCCCGGAACGCAAATCCACCACCAGCCCTACACTTTGTCCTACGCCGTTGCCTACTCCTGGCCCGTACGCTTGCACTGACCCGTGCGTCAGCACGTAGCCTGACCCTCCCAAGTTTCCGTACACTCACCTGTGCCCTAAGCCTTGCCGTTCCCTAACCCTAACCCTAGCCCAGAACGCAAATACACCACCAGCCCTACACTTTATCCTACGCCGTTGGCTACTCCTGGCCTGTACGCTAGCACTGACCCGTGCATCAGCACGTAGCCCGACCCTCCCACGTTTCCGTACCCTCACCTGTGCCCTAAGCCTTGCCGTTCCCTAACCCTAACCCTAGCCTGGAACGGAAACCAACCACCAGCCCTACACCTTACCTTACGCCATTGCCTAATCCTGGCCCGTACCCTGGCACTGACCCGTGCGTAAGCACGAAGCCTGACCCTCGCACGTTTCCGTACCCTCACCTGTGCCCTAAGCCTTGCCGTTCCCTAACCCTAACCCTAGCCCGGAACGGAAACCCACCACCAGCCCTACACCTTACCCTACGCCGCTGCCTACTCCTGGACTGTACTCTGGCACTGACCGGTCCGTCAGCACGTAGCCTTACCCTCCCGCGTTTCCGTACCCCGACCTGTGCCCTAAGCCTTGCAATTCCCTAACCCTAACCCTAGCCCGGAACGCAAATCCACCCACAGCCCTACACTTTATCCTACGCCGTTGCCTACTCCTGGCACGTACGCTGGCACTGACCCGTGCGTCAGCACGTAGCCCGACCCTCCCACGTTTCTGTACACTCACCTGTGCCCTAAGCCTTGCCGTTCCCTAACCCTAACCCTAGCCCGGAACGCAAATCCACCACCAGCCCTACACTTTATACTACGCCGTTGCCTACTCCTGGCCCTTACGCTGGCACTGACCCGTGCGTCAGCACGTAGCCTGACCCTCCCACGTTTCCGTACCCTCACCTGTGCCCTAAGCCTTGCCGTTCCCTAACCCAAACCCTAGCCGGGAACGGAAACCCACCACCAGCCCTACACCTTACCTTACGCCATACCGTACTCCTGTCACGAACGCTGGCACTGAACCGTGCGTCAGCACGCAGCCTGACCCTCCCAGTTTTCCGTACCCTCACCTGTGCCCTAAGCCTTGCCGTTCCCTAACCCTAACCCTAGCCCGGAACGCAAATCCACCACCAGCCCTACACTTTATACTACGCCGTTGCCTACTCCTGGCCCTTACGCTGGCACTGACCCGTGTGTCAGCACGTAGCCTGACCCTCCCACGTTTCCGTACCCTCACCTGTGCCCTAAGCCTTGCCGTTCCCTAACCCAAACCCTAGCCGGGAACGGAAACCCACCACCAGCCCTACACCTTACCTTACGCCATACCGTACTCCTGTCACGTACGCTGGCACTGAACAGTGCGTCAGCACGCAGCCTGACCCTCCCAGTTTTCCGTACCCTCACCTGTGCCCTAAGCCTTGCCATTCCCTAACCCTAACCCTAGCCCGGAACGCACATCCACCACCAGCCCTACACTTTATCGTACGCCGTTGCATACTCCTGGCCCGTACGCTGGCACTGACCCGTGCGTCAGCACGTAGCTCGACCCTCCCTCGTTTCTGTACCCTCACCTGTGCCCTAAGCCTTGCCGTTCCCTAACCCTAACCCTAGCCCGGAACGCAAATCCACCACCAGCCCTACACTTTATCCTACGCCGTTGCCTACTCCAGGCCAGTACGCTGGCACTGACCCGTGCGTCAGCACGTAGCTCGACCCTCCCTCGTTTCCGTACCCTCACATGTGCCCTAAGCCTTGCCGTTCCCTAACCCTAACCCTAGCCTGGAACGGAAACCAACCACCAGCCTTACACCTTACATTACACCGTTGCCCACTCCTGGCCCGTACGCTGGCACGGACCCGTGCGTCAGCACGTAGCCTGTCCCTCCCACGTTTCCGTACCCTCACCTGTGCCCTAAGCCTTGCCGTTCCCTAACCCTAACCCTAGCCCGGAACGGAAACCCACCACCAGCCCTACACCTTACCTTACGCCGTACCCTATTCCTGGCCCGTACGCTGGCACTGAAACGTGCGTCAGCACGTAGCCTGACCCTCCCACGTTTCCGTACCCTCACCTGTGCCCTAAGCCTTGCCGTTCCCTAACCCTAACCCTAGCCCGGTATAGAAACCCACCACCAGCCCTACACCTTACCTTAAGCCGTACCCTACTCCTGGCCAGTACGCTGGCACTGACCCGTGCGTCAGCACGTAGCCCGACCCTCCCACGTTTCCGTACCCTCACATGTGACCTAAGCCTTGCCGTTCCCTAACCCTAACCCTAGCCTGGAACGGAAAACAACCACCAGCCCTACAACTTACCTTACGCCGTTGCCTACTCCTGGCCCGTACGCTGGCACCGACCCGTGCGTCAGCACGTAGCCTGACCCTCCCACGTTTCCGTACCCTCACCTGTGCCCTAAGCCTTGCCGTTCCCTAACCCTAACCCTAGCCCGGAATGGTAACCCACCACCAGCCCTACACCTTACCCTACGGCGTTGCCTACTCCTGGCCTGTAGTCTGGCACTGACCCGTGCATCAGAACGTAGCCTTACCCTCCCGCGTTTCCGTACCCTGACCTGTGCCCTAAGCCTTGCCGTTCCATAACCCTAACCCTAGCCCAGAACGCAAATCCACCACCAGCCCTACACTTTACCCTACGCCGTTGCCTACTCCTGGCCCGTACGCTGGCACTGACCTGTGCGTCAGCACGTAGCACGACCCTCCCACGTTTCCGTAACCTCACCTGTGCCCTATGCCTTGCCGTTCCCTAACCCTAACCCTAGCCCGGAACGTAAATCAACCACCAGCCCTACACTTTATCCTACGCCGTTGCATACTCCTGGCCCGTACGCTGGCAGTGACCCGTGCGTCAGCACGCAGCCCGACCCTCCCACGTTTCCGTACCCTCACCTGTGCCCTAAGCATTGCCGTTCCCTAAACCTAACCCTAGCCCGGAATAGAAACCCACCACCAGCCGTACACCTTACCTTATGCCGTTGCCTACTCCTGGCCCGTACGCTGGCACTGACCCATTCGTCAGCATGTAGCCTGACCCTCCCACGTTTCCATACCCTCACCTGTGCCCTAAGCCTTGCCGTTCCCTAACCCTATCCCTAGCCCAGAACGCAAATCCACCACCAGCCCTACACTTTATCCTACTCCGTTGCCTACTCCTGGCCCGTACGCTGGCACTGACCCGTGCGTCAGCACGTAGCCCGACCCTCCCACGTTTCCGTACCGTCACCTGTGCCCTAAGCCTTGCCGTTCCCTAACCCTATCCCTAGCCTGGAACAGAAATCAACCACAAGCCCTACACCTTACCATACGCCGTACCCTACTCCTGGCCCGTACGCTGGCACTGACCCGTGTGTCAGCACGTAGCCTGACCCTCCCACGTTTCCGTACCCTCACCTGTGCCCTAAGCCTTGCCGTTCCCTAACCCTAACCCTAGCCCGGAACGGATACCCAACATCAGCCCTACACCTTACCTTACGCCATACCCTATTTCTGGCCCGTATTCTGGCACTGAACCGTGCGTCAGCACGTAGCCTGACCCTCCCACGTTTCCGTACCCTCACCTGTGCCCTAAGCCTTGCCGTTCCCTAACCCTAACCCTAGCCCGGAACGCAATTCCACCACCAGCCCTACACCTTACCTTACGCCGTGCCCTAATCCTGACCCGTACGCTGGCAATGACACTTGCGTTAGCACGTAGCCTGACCCTCCCACGTTTCCGTACCCTCACCTGTGCCCTAAGCCTTGTCGTTCCCTAACCCTAACCCTAGCCCGGAACGCAATTCCACCACCAGCCCTACACCTTACCTTACGCCGTACCCTAATCCTGACGCGTACGCTCGCACTGACCCGTGCGTCAGCACGTAGCCTGACCCTCCCACGTTTCCGTACCCTCACCTGTGCCCTAAGCCTTGCCGTTCCCTAACCCTAACCCTACCCGGCACGGAAATCCACCACCAGCCCTACACTTTATCCTACGCCGTTGCCTACTCCTGGCCCTTACGCTGGCACTGACCCGTGCGTCAGCACGTAGCCCGACCCTCCCAAGTTTCCGTACCCTCACCTGTGCCCTAAGCCTTGCCCTTCCCTAACCCTAACCCTAGCCTGGAACGGAAACCAACCACCAGCCCTACACATTACCTTACGCCGTTGCCTACTCCTGGCCCGTACGCTGGCACTGACCCATGCATCACCACGTAGCCTGACCCTCCCAGGTTTCTGAACACTCACCTGTGCCCTAAGCCTTGCCGTTCCCTAACCCTAACCCTAGCCCGGAACGGAAACCCACCACCAGCCCTACACCTTACCTTACGCCGTACCCTATTCCTGGCCCGTAAGCTGGCACTGAACCGTGCGTCAGCACGTAGCCCGACCCTCCCACGTTCACGTACCCTCACCTGTGCCCTAAGCCTTGCCGTTCCCTAACCCTAACCCTAGCCCGGAATAGAAACCCACCACCAGCCCTACACCTTACCTTACGCCGTACCCTACTCCTGACCCATACGCTGCCACTGACCCATGCGTCAGCACGTAGCCTGAACCTCCCACGTTTCCGTACCCTCACCTGTGCCCTAAGCCTTGCCGTTCCCTAACCCAAACCCTAGCCCGGAACGCAAATCCACCACCAGCCCTACACTTTGTCCTATGCCGTTGCCTACTCCTGGCCCGTACGCTGGCACTGACCCGTGCGTCAGCACGTAGCCTGACCCTCCCACGTTTCCGTACCCTCACCTGTGCCCTAAGCCTTGCCGTTCCCTAACCCTAACCCTAGCCCAGAACGCAAATCCACCACCAGCCCTACACTTTATCCTACGCCGTTGGCTACTCCTGGCCTGTACGCTAGCACTGACCCGTGCATCAGCACGTAGCCCGACCCTCCCACGTTTCCGTACCCTAACCTGTGCCCTAAGCCTTGCCGTTCCCTAACCCTAACCCTAGCCTGGAACGGAAACCCACCACCAGCCCTACACCTTACCCTACGCCACTGCCTATTCCTGGCCCGTACCCTGGCACTGACCCGTGCGTAAGCACGAAGCCTGACCCTCGCACGTTTCCGTACCCTCACCTGTGCCCTAAGCCTTGCCGTTCCCTAACCCTAACCCTAGCCCGGAACGGTAACCCACCACCAGCCCTAAACCTTACCCTACGCCGCTGCCTACTCCTGGCCTGTACTCTGGCACTGACCGGTCCGTCACCACGTAGCCTTACCCTCCCGCGTTTCCGTACCCTGACCTGTGCCCTAAGCCTTGCAATTCCCTAACCCTAACCCTAGCCCGGAACACAAATCCACCCACAGCCCTACACTTTATACTACGCCGTTGCCTACTCCTGGCACGTACACTGGCACTGACCCGTGCGTCAGCACGTAGCCCGACCCTCCCACGTTTCTGTACACTCACCTGTGCCCTAAGCCTTGCCGTTCCCTAACCCTAACCCTAGCCCGGAACGCAAATCCACCACCAGCCCTACACTTTATACTACGCCGTTGCCTACTCCTGGCCCTTACGCTGGCACTGACCCGTGCGTCAGCACGTAGCCTGACCCTCCCACGTTTCCGTACCCTCACCTGTGCCCTAAGACTTGCCGTTCCCTAACCCAAACCCTAGCCGGGAACGGAAACCCACCACCAGCCCTACACCTTACCTTACGCCATACCGTACTCCTGTCACGTACGCTGGCACTGAACCGTGCGTCAGCACGCAGCCTGACCCTCCCAGTTTTCCGTACCCTCACCTGTGCCCTAAGCCTTGCCGTTCCCTAACCCTAACCCTAGCCCGGAACGCAAATCCACCACCAGCCCTACACTTTATCGTACGCCGTTGCCTACTCCTGGCCCGTACGCTGGCACTGACCCGTGCGTCAGCACGTAGCCTGACCCTCCCACGTTTCCGTACCCTCACCTGTGCCCTAAGCCTTGCCGTTCCCTAACCCTAACCCTAGCCCGGAACGCAAATCCACCACCAGCCCTACACTTTATCCTACGCCGTTGCCTACTCCAGGCCAGTACGCTGGCACTGACCCGTGCGTCAGCACGTAGCTCGACCCTCCCTCGTTTCCGTACCCTCACATGTGCCCTAAGCCTTGCCGTTCCCTAACCCTAACCCTAGCCTGGAACGGAAAACAACCACCAGCCCTACACGTTACCTTACGCCGTTGCCTACTCCTGGCCCGTACGCAGGCACTAACCCGTGCGTCAGCACGTAGCCTGACCCTCCCACGTTTCCGTACCCTCACCTTTGCCCTAAGCCTTGCCGTTCCCTAACCCTAACCCTAGCCCGGAATAGAAACCCACCACCAGCCCTACACCTTACCCTACGGCGTTGCCTACTCCTGGCCTGTACTCTGGACCTGACCCGTGCATCAGCACGTAGCCTTACCCTCCTGCGTTTCCGTACTCTCACCTGTGCCCTAAGCCTTGCCGTTCCCTAACCCTAACCCTAGCCCACAAAGGAAATCAACCACCAGCCCTACACTTTATCCTACGCCGTTGCCTACTCCTGGCCCGTACGCTGGCACTGACCTGTGCGTCAGCACGTAGCCCGACCCTCCCACGTTTCCGTACCCTCACCTGTGCCCTAAGCCTTGCCGTTCCCTAACCCTAACCCTAGCCCGGAACGGAAATCAACCACCAGCCCTACACTTTATCCTACGCCGTTGCATACTCCTGACCCGTACGCTGGCACTGACCCGTGCGTCAGCACGTAGCCCGACCGTCCCACGTTTCCGTACCCTCACCTGTGCCCTAAGCCTTGCCGTTCCCTAACCCTAACCCTAGCCCAGAATGGAAACCCACCACCAGCCCTACACCTTACCCTACGCCGTTGCCTACTCCTGGCCCGTACTCTGGCACTGACCCATGCGTCAGCACGTAGCCTGACCGTCCCACGTTTCCGTACCCTCACCTGTGCCCTAAGCCTTGCCGTTCCCTAACCCAAACCCTAGCCCAGAACGCAAATCCACCACCAGCCCTAGACTTTATCCTACGCCGTTGCCTACTCCTGGCCCGTACGATGGCACTGCCCTCTGCGTCAGCACGTAGCCCGACCCTCCCACGTTTCCGAACCCTCACCTGTGCCCTAAGCCTTGCCGTTCCCTAACCCTAACCCTAGCCCGGAACGGAAACCCACCACCAGCCCTACACCTTACCCTACGCCGCTGCCTACTCCTGGACTGTACTCTGGCACTGACCGGTCCGTCAGCACGTAGCCTTACCCTCCCGCGTTTCCGTACCCTGACCTGTGCCCTAAGCCTTGCAATTACCTAACCCTAACCCTAGCCCGGAACGCAAATCCACCCACAGCCCTACACTTTATCCTACGCCGTTGCCTACTCCTGGCACGTACGCTGGCACTGACCCGTGCGTCAGCACGTAGCCCGACCCTCCCACGTTTCTGTACACTCACCTGTGCCCTAAGCCTTGCCGTTCCCTAACCCTAACCCTAGCCCGGAACGCAAATCCACCACCAGCCCTACACTTTATACTACGCCGTTGCCTACTCCTGGCCCTTACGCTGCCACTGACCCGTGTGTCAGCACGTAGCCTGACCCTCCCACGTTTCCGTACCCTCACCTGTGCCCTAAGCCTTGCCGTTCCCTAACCCAAACCCTAGCCGGGAACGGAAACCCACCACCAGCCCTACACCTTACCTTACGCCATACCGTACTCCTGTCACGTACGCTGGCACTGAACCGTGCGTCAGCACGCAGCCTGACCCTCCCAGATTTCGGTACCCTCACCTGTGCCCTAAGCCTTGCCGTTCCCTAACCCTAACCCTAGCCCGGAACGCAAATCCACCACCAGCCCTACACTTTATCGTACGCCGTTGCCTACTCCTGGCCCGTACGCTGGCACTGACCTTGCGTCAGCACGTAGCTCGACCCTCCCTCGTTTCCGTACCCTCACCTGTGCCCTAAGCCTTGCCGTTCCCTAACCCTAACCCTAGCCTGGAACGGAAAACAACCACCAGCCCTACACGTTACCTTACGCCGTTGCCTACTCCTGGCCTGTACGCAGGCACTAACCCGTGCGTCAGCACGTAGCCTGACCCTCACACGTTTCCGTACCCTCACCTGTGCCCTAAGCCTTGCCGTTCCCTAATCCTAACCCTAGCCCGGAATGGAAACCCACCACCACCCCTACACCTTACCCTACGCCGTTGCCTACTCCTGGCCTGTACTCTGGCACTGACCCGTGCATTAGAACGTAGCCTTACCCTCCCGCGGTTTCGTACCGTGACCTGTGCCCTAAACCTTGCCGTTCCCTAACCCTAACCCTAGCCCAGAACGCAAATCCACCACCAGCCCTACACTTTATCCTACGCCGTTGCCTACTCCTGGCCCGTACGCAAGCACTAACCCGTGCGTCAGCACGTAGCCTGACCCTCACACGTTTCCGTACCCTCACCTGTGCCCTAAGCCTTGCCGTTCCCTAACCCTAACCCTAGCCCGGAATAGAAACCCACCACCAGCCCTACACCTTACCTTACGCCGTTGCCTACTCCTGGCCCGTACGCTGGCACTGACCCATGCGTCAGCACGTAGCCTGACCCTCCCACGTTTCCGTACCCTCACCTGTGCCCTAAGCCTTGCCGTTCCCTAACCCAAACCCTAGCCCAGAACGCAAATCCACCACCAGCCCTAGACTTTATCCTACGCCGTTGCCTACTCCTGGCCCGTACGATGGCACTGCCCTCTGCGTCAGCACGTAGCCCGACCCTCCCACGTTTCCGAACCCTCACCTGTGCCCTAAGCCTTGCCGTTCCCTTACCCTAACCCTAGCCCAGAACGCAAATCCACCACCAGCCGTACACTTTATCCTTCGCCGTTGCCTACTCCTGGCCCATACGCTGACACTGACCCGTGCGTCAGCACGTAGCCCGACCCTCCCACGTTTCCATACCCTCACCTGTGCCCTAAGCCTTGCCGTTCCCTAACCCTAACCCTAGCCCGGAAAGGAAACCCACCACCACCCCTACACCTTACCTTACGCCGTACCCTATTCCTGGCCCGTACGCTGGCACTGAACCATGCGTCAGCACGTAGCCTGACCCTGCCACGTTTCCGTACCCTCACCTGTGCCCTTAGCCTTGCCGTTCCCTAACCCTAACCCTAGCCCGGAATAGAAACCCACCACCAGCCCTACACCTTACATTACGCCGTACCCTACTCCTGACCCGTACGCTGGCACTGACCCGTGCGTCAGCACGTAACCTGACCCTCCCACGTTTCTGTACCCTCACCTGTGCCCTAAGTGTTGCCGTTCCCTAACCCTAACCCTAGCCCGGAACGCAAAACCACCACCAGCCCTACACATTATCCTACGCCGTTGCCTACTCCTGGACAGTACGCTGGCACTGACCCGTGCGTCAGCACGTAGCCTGACGCTCCCACGTTTCCGTACCCTCACATGTGCCCTAAGCCTTGCCGTTCCCTAACCCTAACCCTAGCCTTAAACGGAAAACAACCACCAGCCCTAAACCTTACCTTACGCCGTTGCCTACTCCTGGCCCGTACGCTGGCACTGACCCGTGCGTCAGCACGTAGCCTGACCCTCGCACGTTTCCGTACCCTCACATGTGCCCTACGCCTTGCCGTTCACTAACCCTAACCCTTGCCCGGAATGGAAACGCACCACCAGCCCTACACCTTACCCTACGCCGTTGCCTACTCCTGGCCTGTACTCTAGCACTGACCCGTGCATCAGAACATAGCCTTACCCTCCCGCGATTCCGTACCCTGAGCTGTGCCCTAAGCCTTGCCGTTCCCTAACCCTAACCCTAGCCCAGAACGCAAATCCACCACCAGCCCTACACTTTATCCTACGCCGTTGCCTACTACTGCCCGTACGCTGGCACTGACCTGTGCGTCAGCACGTAGCCCGATCCTCTCACGTTTCCGTAACCTCACCTGTGCCCTAAGCCTTGCCGTTCCCTAACCCTAACCCTAGCCCGGAACGGAAATCAACCACCAGCCCTACACTTTATCCTACGCCGTTGCATACTCCTGGCCCGTACGCTGGAACTGACCCGTGCGTCAGCACGTAGCCCGACCCTCCCACGTTTCCGTACCCTCACCTGTGCCCTAAGCCTTGCCGTTCCCTAACCCTAACCCTAGCCCGGAATAGAAACCCACCACCAGCCCTACACCTTACCTTACGCCGTTGCCTACTCCTGGCCCGTACGCTGGCACTGACCCATGCGTCACCACGTAGCCTGACCCTCCCACGTTTCCGTACCCTCACCTGTGCCCTAAGCCTTGCCGTTCCCTAACCCTAACCCTAGCCCGGAACGCAAATCCACCACCAGCCCTACACTTTATCCTACGCCGTTGCCTACTCCTGGCCCGTACGCTGGCACTGACCTCTGCGTCAGCACGTAGCCCGACCCTCCCACGTTTCTGTTCCCTCAACTGTGCCCTAAGCCTTGCCGTTCCCTAACACTAACCCAAGCCTGGAACGGAAACCAACCACCAGCCCTACACCTTACCTTACGCCGTACCCTATTCCTGGCCCGTACGCTGGCACGGACACATGCGTCAGCTCGTAGCCCGACCCTCCCACGTTTCCGTACCCTCACATGTGCCCTAAGCCTTGCCGTTCCCTAACCCTAACGCTAGCCCGGAACGGAAAACAACCACCAGCCCTACACCTTACCTTACGCCGTTGCCTATTCCTGGCCCGTACGCTGGCACTGACCCGTGCGTCAGCACGTAGCTCGACCCTCCCACGTTTCCGTACCCTCACCTGTGCCCTAAGCCTTGCCGTTCCCTAACCCTAACCCTAGCCCGGAATGGTAACCCACCACCAGCCCTACACCTTACCCTACGGCGTTGCCTACTCCTGGCCTGTACTTTGGCACTGACACGTGCATAAGAACGTAGCCTTACCCTCCCGCGTTTCCGTACCCTGACGTGTGCCCTAAGCCTTGCCGTTCCCTAACCCTTACCCTAGCCCAGAACGCAAATCCACCACCAGCCCTACACTTTATCCTACGCCGTTGCCTACTCCTGGCCCGTACGCTGGCACTGACCTGTGCGTCAGCACGTAGCCTGACCCTCCCACGTTTCCGTACCCTCACCTATGCCCTAAGCCTTGCCGTTCCCTAACCCTAACCGTAGCCCGGAACGCAAATCCACCACCAGCCCTACACTTTATCCTACGCCGTTGCCTACTCCTGTCCCGTACGCTGGCACTGACCTCTGCGTCAGCACGTAGCCCGACCCTCCCACGTTTTCGTACCCTCACCTGTGCCCTAAGCCTTGCCGTTCCCTAACCGTAACCCTAGCCTGGAACGGAAACCAACCACCAGCCCTACACCTTACCTTACGCCGTACCCTACTCCTGACCCGTACACTGGCACTGACCCGTGCGTCAGCACGTAGCCCGACCCTCCCACGTTTCCGTACCCTCACATGTGCCCTAAGCCTTGCCGTTCCCTAACCCTAACCCTAGCCTTAAACGGAAAACAACCACCAGCCCTAAACCTTACCTTACGCCGTTGCCTACTCCTGGCCCGTACGCTGGCACTGACCCGTGCGTCAGCACGTAGCCTGACCCTCGCACGTTTCCGTACCCTCACCTGTGCCCTACGCCTTGCCGTTCACTAACCCTAACCCTAGCCCGGAATGGAAACGCACCACCAGCCCTACACCTTACCCTACGCCGTTGCCTACTCCTGGCCTGTACTCTAGCACTGACCCGTGCATCAGAACATAGCCTTACCCTCCCGCGATTCCGTACCCTGAGCTGTGCCCTAAGCCTTGCCGTTCCCTAACCCTAACCCTAGCCCAGAACGCAAATCCACCACCAGCCCTACACTTTATCCTACGCCGTTGCCTACTCCTGGCCCGTACGCTGGCACTGACCCGTGCGTCAGCACGTAGCCTGACCCTCCCACGTTTCCGTACCCTCACCTGTGCCCTAAGCCTTGCCGTTCCCTAACCCTAACACTAGCCCGGAACGTAAATCCACCACCAGCCCTACACTTTACCCTACGCCGTTGCCTACTCCAGGCCAGTACGCTGGCACTGACCCGTGCGTCAGCACGTAGCTCGACACTCCCTCGTATCCGTACCCTCACATGTGCCCTAAGCCTTGCCATTCCCTAACCCTAACCCTAGCCTGGAACGGAAAACAACCACCAGCCCTACACGTTACCTTACGCCGTTGCCTACTCCTGGCCCGTACGCAGGCACTAACCCATGCGTCAGCACGTAGCCCGACCCTCCCACGTTTCCGTAACCTCACCTGTGCCCTAAGCCTTGCCGTTCCCTAACCCTAACCCTAGCCCGGAACGGAAATCAACCACCAGCCCTACACTTTATCCTACGCCGTTGCATACTCCTGGCCCGTACGCTGGCACTGACCCGTGCGTCAGCACGTAGCCCGACCCTCCCACGTTTCCGTACCCTCACCTGTGCCCTAAGCCTTGCCCTTCCCTAACCCTAACCCTAGCCCGGAATAGAAACCCACCACCAGCCCTACACCTTACCTTACGCCGTTGCCTACTCCTGGCCCGTACGCTGGCACTGACCCATGCGTCAGCACGTAGCCTGACCCTCCCACGTTTCCGTACCCTCACCTGTGCCCTAAGCCTTGCCGTTCCCTAACCCTAACCCTAGCCCGGAACGCAAATCCAGCACCAGCCCTACACTTTATCCTACGCCGTTGCCTACTCCTGGCCCGTACGCTGGCACTGATCTCTGCATCAGCACGTAGCCCGAACCTCCCACGTTTCCGTACCCTCACATGTGCCCTAAGCCTTGCCGTTCCCTAACCCTAACCCTAGCCTTAAACGGAAAACAACCACCAGCCCTAAACCTTACCTTACGCCGTTGCCTACTCCTGGCCCGTACGCTGGCACTGACCCGTGCGTCAGCACGTAGCCTAACCCTCGCACGTTTCCGTACCCTCACATGTGCCCTACGCCTTGCCGTTCACTAACCCTAACCCTAGCCCGGAATGGAAACGCACCACTAGCCCTACACCTTACCCTACGCCGTTGCCTACTCCTGGCCTGTACTCTAGCACTGACCCGTGCATCAGAACATAGCCTTACCCTCCCGCGATTCCGTACCCTGAGCTGTGCCCTAAGCCTTGCCGTTCCCTAACCCTAACCCTAGCCCAGAACGCAAATCCACCACCAGCCCTACACTTTATCCTACGCCGTTGCCTACTCCTGCCCGTACGCTGGCACTGACCTGTGCGTCAGCACGTAGCCCGATCCTCTCACGTTTCCGTAACCTCACCTGTGCCCTAAGCCTTGCCGTTCCCTAACCCTAACCCTAGCCCGGAACGGAAATCAACCACCAGCCCTACACTTTATCCTACGCCGTTGCATACTCCTGGCCCGTACGCTGGCACTGACCCGTGCGTCAGCACGTAGCCCGAGCCTCCCACGTTTCCGTACCCTCACCTGTGCCCTAAGCCTTGCCGTTCCCTAACCCTAACCCTAGCCCGGAATAGAAACCCACCACCAGCCCTACACCTTACCTTACGCCGTTGCCTACTCCTGGCCCGTACGCTGGCCCTGACCCATGCGTCAGCACGTAGCCTGACCCTCCCACGTTTCCGTACCCTCACCTGTGCCCTAAGCCTTGCCGTTCCCTAACCCTAACCCTAGCCCGGAACGCAAATCCACCACCAGCCCTACACTATATCCTACGCCGTTGCCTACTCCTGGCCCGTACGCTGGCACTGACCTCTGCGTCAGCACGTAGCCCGACCCTCCCACGTTTCTGTTCCCTCAACTGTGCCCTATGCCTTGCCGTTCCCTAACCCTAACCCAAGCCTGGAACGGAAACCAACCACCAGCCCTACACCTTACCTTACGCCGTACCCTATTCCTGGCCCGTACGCTGGCACGGACCCATGCGTCAGCTCGTAGCCCGACCCTCCCACGTTTCCGTACCCTCACATGTGCCCTAAGCCTTGCCGTTCCCTAACCCTAACGCTAGCCCGGAACGGAAAACAACCACCAGCCCTACACCTTACCTTACGCCGTTGCCTATTCCTGGCCCGTACGCTGGCACTGACCCG
The DNA here is from genome assembly GCF_964165515.1 of Mesoplodon bidens. Classification (NCBI taxonomy): domain Eukaryota; kingdom Metazoa; phylum Chordata; class Mammalia; order Artiodactyla; family Ziphiidae; genus Mesoplodon; species Mesoplodon bidens. Next base: position 92,608 of record NW_027671446.1, read on the forward strand.
TGCGTCAGCACGTAGCTCGACCCTCCCACGTTTCAGTACCCTCAACTGTGCCCTAAGCCTTGCCGTTCCCTAACCCTAACCCTAGCCCGGAATGGTAACCCACCACCAGCCCTACACCTTACCCTACGGCGTTGCCTACTCCTGGCCTGTACTTTGGCACTGACACGTGCATAAGAACGTAGCCTTACCCTCCCGCGTTTTCGTACCCTGACGTGTGCCCTAAGCCTTGCCGTTCCCTAACCCTTACCCTAGCCCAGAACGCAAATCCACCACCAGCCCTACACTTTATCCTACGCCGTTGCCTACTCCTGGCCCGTACGCTGGCACTGACCTGTGCGTCAGCACGTAGCCTGACCCTCCCACGTTTCCGTACCCTCACCTATGCCCTAAGCCTTGCCGTTCCCTAACCCTAACCGTAGCCCGGAACGCAAATCCACCACCAGCCCTACACTTTATCCTACGCCGTTGCCTACTCCTGTCCCGTACGCTGGCACTGACCTCTGCGTCAGCACGTAGCCCGACCCTCCCACGTTTTCGTACCCTCACCTGTGCCCTAAGCCTTGCCGTTCCCTAACCGTAACCCTAGCCTGGAACGGAAACCAACCACCAGCCCTACACCTTACCTTACGCCGTACCCTACTCCTGACCCGTACGCTGGCACTGACCCGTGCGTCAGCACGTAACCTGACCCTCCCACGTTTCTGTACCCTCACCTGTGCCCTAAGTGTTGCCGTTCCCTAACCCTAACCCTAGCCCGGAACGCAAAACCACCACCAGCCCTACACATTATCCTACGCCGTTGCCTACTCCTGGCCAGTACGCTGGCACTGACCCGTGCGTCAGCACGTAGCCCGACCCTCCCACGTTTCCGTACCCTCACATGTGCCCTAAGCCTTGCCGTTCCCTAACCCTAACCCTAGCCTTAAACGGAAAACAACCACCAGCCCTAAACCTTACCTTACGCCGTTGCCTACTCCTGGCCCGTACGCTGGCACTGACCCGTGCGTCAGCACGTAGCCTGACCCTCGCACGTTTCCGTACCCTCACCTGTGCCCTACGCCTTGCCGTTCACTAACCCTAACCCTAGCCCGGAATGGAAACGCACCACCAGCCCTACACCTTACCCTACGCCGTTGCCTACTCCTGGCCTGTACTCTAGCACTGACCCGTGCATCAGTACATAGCCTTACCCTCCCGCGATTCCGTACCCTGAGCTGTGCCCTAAGCCTTGCCGTTCCCTAACCCTAACCCTAGCCCAGAACGCAAATCCACCACCAGCCCTACACTTTATCCTACGCCGTTGCCTACTCCTGGCCCGTACGCTGGCACTGACCCGTGCGTCAGCACGTAGCCTGACCCTCCCACGTTTCCGTACCCTCACCTGTGCCCTAAGCCTTGCCGTTCCCTAACCCTAACCCTAGCCCGGAACGTAAATCCACCACCAGCCCTACACTATACCCTACGCCGTTGCCTACTCCAGGCCAGTACGCTGGCACTGACCCGTGCGTCAGCACGTAGCTCGACCCTCCCTCGTTTCCGTACCCTCACATGTGCCCTAAGCCTTGCCATTCCCTAACCCTAACCCTAGCCTGGAACGGAAAACAACCACCAGCCCTACACGTTACCTTACGCCGTTGCCTACTCCTGGCCCGTACGCAGGCACTAACCCGTGCGTCAGCACGTAGCCTGACCCTCACACGTTTCCGTACCCTCACCTGTGCCCTAAGCCTTGCCGTTCCCTAACCCTAACCCTAGCCCGGAATGGAAACCCACCACCACCCCTACACCTTACCCTACGCCGTTGCCTACTCCTGGCCTGTACTCTGGCACTGACCCGTGCATCAGAACGTAGCCTTACCCTCCCACGGTTTCGTACCGTGACCTGTGCCCTAAGCCTTGCCGTTCCCTAACCCTAACCCTAGCCCAGAACGCAAATCCACCACCAGCCCTACACTTTATCCTACGCCGTTGCCTACTCCTGTCCTGTACGCTGGCACTGACCTGTGCGTCAGCACGTAGCCCGACCCTCCCACGTTTCCGTAACCTCACCTGTGCCCTAAGCCTTGCCGTTCCCTAACCCTAACCCTAGCCCGGAACGGAAATCAACCACCAGCCCTACACTTTATCCTACGCCGTTGCATACTCCTGGCCCGTACGCTGGCACTGACCCGTGCGTCAGCACGTAGCCCGACCCTCCCACGTTTCCGTACCCTCACCTGTGCCCTAAGCCTTGCCCTTCCCTAACCCTAACCCTAGCCCGGAATAGAAACCCACCACCAGCCCTACACCTTACCTTACGCCGTTGCCTACTCCTGGCCCGTACGCTGGCACTGACCCATGCGTCAGCACGTAGCCTGACCCTCCCACGTTTCCGTACCCTCACCTGTGCCCTAAGCCTTGCCGTTCCCTAACCCTAACCCTAGCCCGGAACGCAAATCCAGCACCAGCCCTACACATTATCCTACGCCGTTGCCTACTCCTGGCCCGTACGCTGGCACTGATCTCTGCATCAGCACGTAGCCCGAACCTCCCACGTTTCCGTACCCTCACATGTGCCCTAAGCCTTGCCGTTCCCTAACCCTAACCCTAGCCTGGAACGGAAACCAACCACCAGCCCTAAACCTTACCTTACGCCGTACCCTACTCCTGGCCCGTACGCTGGCACTGACCCGTGCGTCACCACGTAGCCCGACCCTCCCACGTTTCTGTACACTCACCTGTGCCCTAAGCCTTGCCGTTCCCTAACCCTAACCCTAGCCCGGAATGGAAACCCACCACCAGCCCTACACCTTACCCTACGCTGTTGCCTACTCCTGGCCTGTACTCTGGCCCTGACACGTGCATCAGCACGTAGCCTTACCCTCCCGCGTTTCCGTACCCTCACCTGTGCCCTAAGCCTTGCCATTCCCTAACCCTAACCCTAGCCCGCAAAGGAAATCAACCACCAGCCCTACACTTTATCCTACGCCGTTGCCTACTCCTGGCCCGTACGCTGGCACTGACCTGTGCGTCAGCACGTAGCCCGACCCTCCCACGTTTCCGTAACCTCACCTGTGCCCTAAGCCTTGCCGTTCCCTAACCCTAACCCTAGCCCGGAACGGAAATCAACCACCAGCCCTACACTTTATCCTACGCCGTTGCATACTCCTGGCCCGTACGCTGGCACTGACCCGTGCGTCAGCACGTAGCCCGACCGTCCCACGTTTCCGTACCCTCACCTGTGCCCTAAGTCTTGCCGTTCCCTAACCCAAACCCTAGCCCAGAACGCAAATCCACCACCAGCCCTAGACTTTATCCTACGCCGTTGCCTACTCCTGGCCCGTACAATGGCACTGCCCTCTGCGTCAGCACGTAGCCCGACCCTCCCACGTTTCCGAACCCTCACCTGTGCCCTAAGCCTTGCCGTTCCCTTACCCTAACCCTAGCCCAGAACGCAAATCCACCACCAGCCGTACACTTTATCCTTCGCCGTTGCCTACTCCTGGCCCATACGCTGACACTGACCCGTGCGTCAGCACGTAGCCCGACCCTCCCACGTTTCCATACCCTCACCTGTGCCCTAAGCCTTGCCGTTCCCTAACCCTAACCCTAGCCCGGTACGGAAATCAACCACAAGCCCTACACCTTACCTTACGCCGTTGCCCACTCCTGGCCCATACGCTGGCACGGACCCATGCGTCAGCACGTAGCCTGACCCTCCCAAGTTTCCGTACCCTCACCTGTGCCCTAAGCCTTGCCGTTCCCTAACCCTAACCCTAGCCCGGAAAAGAAACCCACCACCACCCCTACACCTTACCTTACGCCGTACCCTATTCCTGGCCCGTACGCTGGCACTGACCTGTGCGTCAGCACGTAGCCCGACCCTCCCACGTTTCCGTAACCTCACCTGTGCCCTAAGCCTTGCCGTTCCCTAACCCTAACCCTAGCCCGGAACGGAAATCAACCACCAGCCCTACACTTTATCCTACGCCGTTGCATACTCCTGGCCCGTACGCTGGCACTGACCCGTGCGTCAGCACGTAGCCCGACCGTCCCACGTTTCCGTACCCTCACCTGTGCCCTAAGCCTTGCCGTTCCCTAACCCTAACCCTAGCCCAGAATGGAAACCCACCACCAGCCCTACACCTTACCCTACGCCGTTGCCTACTCCTGGCCCGTACTCTGGCACTGACCCATGCGTCAGCACGTAGCCTGACCGTCCCACGTTTCCGTACCCTCACCTGTGCCCTAAGCCTTGCCGTTCCCTAACCCAAACCCTAGCCCAGAACGCAAATCCACCACCAGCCCTAGACTTTATCCTACGCCGTTGCCTACTCCTGGCCCGTACGATGGCACTGCCCTCTGCGTCAGCACGTAGCCCGACCCTCCCACGTTTCCGAACCCTCACCTGTGCCCTAAGCCTTGCCGTTCCCTTACCCTAAGCCTAGCGCAGAACGCAAATCCACCACCAGCCGTACACTTTATCCTTCGCCGTTGCCTACTCCTGGCCCATACGCTGGCACTGACACGTGCGTCAGCACGTAGCCCGACCCTCCCACGTTTCCATACCCTCACCTGTGCCCTAAGCCTTGCCGTTCCCTAACCCTAACCCTAGCCCGGAACGCAAATCCACCACCAGCCCTACACTTTGTCCTACGCCGTTGCCTACTCCTGGCCCGTACGCTGGCACTGACCCGTGCTTCAGCACGTAGCCTGACCCTCCCACGTTTCCGTACACTCACCTGTGCCCTAAGCCTTGCCGTTCCCTAACCCTAACCCTAGCCCAGAACGCAAATCCACCACCAGCCCTACACTTTATCCTACGCCGTTGGCTACTCCTGGCCTGTACGCTAGCACTGACCCGTGCATCAGCACGTAGCCCGACCCTCCCACGTTTCCGTACCCTCACCTGTGCCCTAAGCCTTGCCGTTCCCTAACCCTAACCCTAGCCTGGAACGGAAACCAACCACCAGCCCTACACCTTACCTTACGCCATTGCCTAATCCTGGCCCGTACCCTGGCACTGACCCGTGCGTAAGCACGAAGCCTGACCCTCGCACGTATCCGTACCCTCACCTGTGCCCTAAGCCTTGCCGTTCCCTAACCCTAACCCTAGCCCGGAACGGAAACCCACCACCAGCCCTACACCTTACCCTACGCCGCTGCCTACTCCTGGACTGTACTCTGGCACTGACCGGTCCGTCAGCACGTAGCCTTACCCTCCCGCGTTTCCGTACCCTGACCTGTGCCCTAAGCCTTGCAATTCCCTAACCCTAACCCTAGCCCGGAACGCAAATCCACCCACAGCCCTACACTTTATCCTACGCCGTTGCCTACTCCTGGCACATACGCTGGCACTGACCCGTGCGTCAGCACGTAGCCCGACCCTCCCACGTTTCTGTACACTCACCTGTGCCCTAAGCCTTGCCGTTCCCTAACCCTAACCCTAGCCCGGAACGCAAATCCACCACCAGCCCTACACTTTATACTACGCCGTTGCCTACTCCTGGCCCTTACGCTGGCACTGACCCGTGTGTCAGCACGTAGCCTGACCCTCCCACGTTTCCGTACCCTCACCTGTGCCCTAAGCCTTGCCGTTCCCTAACCCAAACCCTAGCCGGGAACGGAAACCCACCACCAGCCCTACACCTTACCTTACGCCATACCGTACTCCTGTCACGTATGATGGCACTGAACCGTGCGTCAGCACGCAGCCTGACCCTCCCAGTTTTCCGTACCCTCACCTGTGCCCTAAGCCTTGCCGTTCCCTAACCCTAACCCTAGCCCGGAACGCAAATCCACCACCAGCCCTACACTTTATCGTACGCCGTTGCCTACTCCTGGCCCGTACGCTGGCACTGACCCGTGCGTCAGCACGTAGCTCGACCCTCCCTCGTTTCCGTACCCTCACCTGTGCCCTAAGCCTTGCCGTTCCCTAACCCTAACCCTAGCCCGGAACGCAAATCCACCACCAGCCCTACACTTTATCCTACGCCGTTGCCTACTCCAGGCCAGTACGCTGGCACTGACCCGTGCGTCAGCACGTAGCTCGACCCTCCCTCGTTTCCGTACCCTCACATGTGCCCTAAGCCTTGCCGTTCCCTAACCCTAACCCTAGCCTGGAACGGAAAACAACCACCAGCCCTACACGTTACCTTACGCCGTTGCCTACTCCTGGCCCGTACGCAGGCACTAACCCGTGCGTCAGCACGTAGCCTGACCCTCACACGTTTCCGTACCCTCACCTGTGCCCTAAGCCTTGCCGTTCCCTAACCCTAACCCTAGCCCGGAATGGAAACCCACCACCACCCCTACACCTTACCCTACGCCGTTGCCTACTCCTGGCCTGTACTCTGGCACTGACCCGTGCATCAGAACGTAGCCTTACCCTCCCGCGGTTTCGTACCGTGACCTGTGCCCTAAACCTTGCCGTTCCCTAACCCTAACCCTAGCCCAGAACGCAAATCCACCACCAGCCCTACACTTTATCCTACGCCGTTGCCTACTCCTGGCCTGTACGCTGGCACTGACCTGTGCGTCAGCACGTAGCCCGACCCTCCCACGTTTCCGTAACCTCACCTGTGCCCTAAGCCTTGCCGTTCCCTAACACTAACCCTAGCCCGGAACGGAAATCAACCACCAGCCCTAAACTTTATCCTACGCCGTTGCATACTCCTGGCCCGTACGCTGGCACTGACCCGTGCGTCAGCACGTAGCGCGACCCTCCCACGTTTCCGTACCCTCACCTGTGCCCTAAGCCTTGCCCTTCCCTAACCCTAACCCTAGCCCGGAATAGAAACCCACCACCAGCCCTACACCTTACCTTACGCCGTTGCCTACTCCTGGCCCGTACGCTGGCACTGACCCATGCGTCAGCACGTAGCCTGACCCTCCCACGTTTCCGTACACTCACCTGTGCCCTAAGCCTTGCCGTTCCCTAACCCAAACCCTAGCCCAGAACGCAAATCCACCACCAGCCCTAGACTTTATCCTACGCCGTTGCCTACTCCTGGCCCGTACGATGGCACTGCCCTCTGCGTCAGCACGTAGCCCGACCCTCCCACGTTTCCGAACCCTCACCTGTGCCCTAAGCCTTGCCGTTCCCTTACCCTAACCCTAGCCCAGAACGCAAATCCACCACCAGCCGTACACTTTATCCTTCGCCGTTGCCTACTCCTGGCCCATACGCTGACACTGACCCGTGCGGCAGCACGTAGCCCGACCCTCCCACGTTTCCATACCCTCACCTGTGCCCTAAGCCTTGCCGTTCCCTAACCCTAACCCTAGCCCGGTACGGAAATCAACCACAAGCCCTACACCTTACCTTACGCCGTTGCCCACTCCTGGCCCATACGCTGGCACGGACCCGTGCGTCAGCACGTAGCCTGACCCTCCCACGTTTCCGTACCCTCACCTGTGCCCTAAGCCTTGCCGTTCCCTAACCCTAACCCTAGCCCGGAAAGGAAACCCACCACCACCCCTACACCTTACCTTACGCCGTACCTTATTCCTGGCCCGTACGCTGGCACTGAACCATGCGTCAGCACGTAGCCTGACCCTGCCACGTTTCCGTACCCTCACCTGTGCCCTAAGCCTTGCCGTTCCCTAACCCTAACCCTAGCCCGGAATAGAAACCCACCACCAGCCCTACACCTTACCTTACGCCATACCCTACTCCTGACCCGTACGCTGGCACTGACCCGTGCGTCAGCACGTAACCTGACCCTCCCACGTTTCTGTACCCTCACCTGTGCCCTAAGTGTTGCCGTTCCCTAACCCTAACCCTAGCCCGGAACGCAAAACCACCACCAGCCCTACACATTATCCTACGCCGTTGCCTACTCCTGGACAGTACGCTGGCACTGACCCGTGCGTCAGCACGTAGCCCGACCCTCCCACGTTTCCGTACCCTCACATGTGCCCTAAACCTTGCCGTTCCCTAACCCTAACCCTAGCCTTAAACGGAAAACAACCACCAGCCCTAAACCTTACCTTACGCCGTTGCCTACTCCTGGCCCATACGCTGGCACTGACCCGTGCGTCAGCACGTAGCCTGACCCTCGCACGTTTCCGTACCCTCACATGTGCCCTACGCCTTGCCGTTCACTAACCCTAAACCTAGCCCGGAATGGAAACGCACCACCAGCCCTACACCTTACCCTACGCCGTTGCCTACTCCTGGCCTGTACTCTAGCACTGACCCGTGCATCAGAACATAGCCTTACCCTCCCGCGATTCCGTACCCTGAGCTGTGCCCTAAGCCTTGCCGTTCCCTAACCCTAACCCTAGCACAGAACGCAAATCCACCACCAGCCCTACACTTTATCCTACGCCGTTGCCTACTCCTGCCCGTACGCTGGCACTGACCTGTGCGTCAGCACGTAGCCCGATCCTCTCACGTTTCCGTAACCTCACCTGTGCCCTAAGCCTTGCCGTTCCCTAACCCTAACCCTAGCCCGGAACGGAAATCAACCACCAGCCCTACACTTTATCCTACGCCGTTGCATACTCCTGGCCCGTACGCTGGCACTGACCCGTGCGTCAGCACGTAGCCCGACCGTCCCACGTTTCCGTACCCTCACCTGTGCCCTAAGCCTTGCCGTTCCCTAACCCTAACCCTAGCCCGGAATAGAAACCCACCACCAGCCCTACACCTTACCTTACGCCGTTGCCTACTCCTGGCCCGTACGCTGGCACTGACCCATGCGTCAGCACGTAGCCTGACCCTCCCACGTTTCCGTACCCTCACCTGTGCCCTAAGCCTTGCCGTTCCCTAACCCTAACCCTAGCCCGGAACGCAAATCCACCACCAGCCCTACACTTTATCCTACGCCGTTGCCTACTCCTGGCCCGTACGCTGGCACTGACCTCTGCGTCAGCACGTAGCCCGACCCTCCCACGTTTCTGTTCCCTCAACTGTGCCCTAAGCCTTGCCGTTCCCTAACCCTAACCCAAGCCTGGAACGGAAACCAACCACCAGCCCTACACCTTACCTTACGCCGTACCCTATTCCTGGCCCGTGCGCTGGCACGGACCCATGCGTCAGCTCGTAGCCCGACCCTCCCACGTTTCCGTACCCTCAAATGTGCCCTAAGCCTTGCCGTTCCCTAACCGTAACGCTAGCCCGGAACGGAAAACAACCACCAGCCCTACACCTTACCTTACGCCGTTGCCTATTCCTGGCCCGTACGCTGGCACTGACCCGTGCGTCAGCACGTAGCTCGACCCTCCCACGTTTCCGTACCCTCACCTGTGCCCTAAGCCTTGCCGTTCCCTAACCCTAACCCTAGCCCGGAATGGTAACCCACCACCAGCCCTACACCTTACCCTACGGCGTTGCCTACTCCTGGCCTGTACTTTGGCACTGACACGTGCATAAGAACGTAGCCTTACCCTCCCGCGTTTCCGTACCCTGACGTGTGCCCTAAGCCTTGCCGTTCCCTAACCCTTACCCTAGCCCAGAACGCAAATCCACCACCAGCCCTACACTTTATCCTACGCCGTTGCCTACTCCTGGCCCGTACGCTGGCACTGACCTGTGCGTCAGCACGTAGCCTGACCCTCCCACGTTTCCGTACCCTCACCTATGCCCTAAGCCTTGCCGTTCCCTAACCCTAACCGTAGCCCGGAACGCAAATCCACCACCAGCCCTACACTTTATCCTACGCCGTTGCCTACTCCTGTCCCGTATGCTGGCACTGACCTCTGCGTCAGCACGTAGCCCGACCCTCCCACGTTTTCGTACCCTCACCTGTGCCCTAAGCCTTGCCGTTCCCTAACCGTAACCCTAGCCTGGAACGGAAACCAACCACCAGCCCTACACCTTACCTTACGCCGTACCCTACTCCTGACACGTACGCTGGCACTGACCCGTGCGTCAGCACGTAACCTGACCCTCCCACGTTTCTGTACCCTCACCTGTGCCCTAAGTGTTGCCGTTCCCTAACCCTAACCCTAGCCCGGAAAGCAAAACCACCACCAGCCCTACACATTATCCTACGCCGTTGCCTACTCCTGGCCAGTACGCTGGCACTGACCCGTGCGTCAGCACGTAGCCCGACCCTCCCACGTTTCCGTACCCTCACATGTGCCCTAAGCCTTGCCGTTCCCTAACCCTAACCCTAGCCTTAAACGGAAAACAACCACCAGCCCTAAACCTTACCTTACGCCGTTGCCTACTCCTGGCCCGTACGCTGGCACTGACCCGTGCGTCAGCACGTAGCCTGACCCTCGCACGTTTCCGTACCCTCACCTGTGCCCTACGCCTTGCCGTTCACTAACCCTAACCCTAGCCCGGAATGGAAACGCACCACCAGCCCTACACCTTACCCTACGCCGTTGCCTACTCCTGGCCTGTACTCTAGCACTGACCCGTGCATCAGAACATAGCCTTACCCTCCCGCGATTCCGTACCCTGAGCTGTGCCCTAAGCCTTGCCGTTCCCTAACCCTAACCCTAGCCCAGAACGCAAATCCACCACCAGCCCTACACTTTATCCTACGCCGTTGCCTACTCCTGGCCCGTACGCTGGCACTGACCCGTGCGTCAGCACGTAGCCTGACCCTCCCACGTTTCCGTACCCTCACCTGTGCCCTAAGCCTTGCCGTTCCCTAACCCTAACCCTAGCCCGGAACGCAAATCCACCACCAGCCCTACACTTTACCCTACGCCGTTGCCTACTCCAGGCCAGTACGCTGGCACTGACCCGTACGTCAGCACGTAGCTCGACCCTCCCTCGTTTCCGTACCCTCACATGTGCCCTAAGCCTTGCCATTCCCTAACCCTAACCCTAGCCTGGAACGGAAAACAACCACCAGCCCTACACGTTACCTTACGCCGTTGCCTACTCCTGGCCCGTACGCAGGCACTAACCCGTGCGTCAGCACGTAGCCTGACCCTCCCACGTTTCCGTACCCTCACCTGTGCCCTAAGCCTTGCCGTTCCCTAACCCTAACCCTAGCCCGGAATGGAAACCCACCACCACCCCTACACCTTACCCTACGCCGTTGCCTACTCCTGGCCTGTACTCTGACACTGACCCGTGCATCAGAACGTAGCCTTACCCTCCCACGGTTTCGTACCGTGACCTGTGCCCTAAGCCTTGCCGTTCCCTAACCCTAACCCTAGCCCAGAACGCAAATCCACCACCAGCCCTACACTTTATACTACGCCGTTGCCTACTCCTGTCCTGTACGCTGGCACTGACCTGTGCGTCAGCACGTAGCCCGACCCTCCCACGTTTCCGTACCCTCACCTCTGCCCTAAGCCTTGCAGTTCCCTAACCCTAACCCTAGCCCGGAATAGAAACCCACCACCAGCCCTTCACCTTCCCTTATGCCATTGCCTACTCCTGGCCCGTACGCTGGCACTGACCCATTCGTCAGCATGTAGCCTGACCCTCCCACGTTTCCGTACCCTCACCTGTGCCCTAAGCCTTGCCGTTCCCTAACCCTAATCCTAGCCCGGAACGCAAATCCACCACCAGCCCTACACTTTATCCTACGCCGTTGCCTACTCCTGGCCGTACGCTGGCACTGACCTCTGCGTCAGCACGTAGCCCGACCCTCCCACGTTTCCGTACCCTCAACTGTGCCCTAAGCCTTGCCGTTCCCTAACCCTAACCCTAGCCTGGAACGGAAACCAACCACCAGCCCTACACATTACCTTACGCCGTTGCCTACTCCTGGCCCGTACTCTGGCACTGACCCGTGCATCAGCACGTAGCCTTACCCTCCCGCGTTTCCGTACCCTGACCTGTGCCCTAAGCCTTGCCGTTCCCTAACCCTAACCCTAGCCCGGAATGGAAACCCACCACCAGCCCTACACCTTACCTTACGCCGTACCCTACACCTGAACCGTACGCTGGCACTGACCCATGCGTCAGCACGTAGACTGACCCTCCCACGTTTCCGTACCCTCACCTGTGCGCTAAGCCTTGCCGTTCCCTAACCCTAACCCTAGCCCGGAACGCAAATCCACCACCAGCCATACACTTTATCCTACGCCGTTGCCTACTCCTGGCCCGTACGCAGGCACTGACCCGTGCGTCAGCACGTAGCCTGACACTCCCACGTTTCCATACCCTCACCTGTGCCCTAAGCCTTGCCGTTCCCTAACCCTAACCCTAGCCCGGAACGGATACCCCCCACCAGCCCTACAGCTTACCTTATGCCGTACCCTATTCCTGGCCCGTATGCTGCAACTGAACCGTACGTCAGCACGTAGCCTGACCCTCCCACGTTTCCGTACCCTCACCTGTGCCCTAAGCCTTGCCGTTTCCTAACCCTAACCCTAGCCTGGAACGGAAACCAACCACCAGCCCTACACCTTACTTTACGCCGTTGCCTTATCCTGGCCCGTACGCTGGCACTGACCCGTGCGTCAGCACGTAGCCTGACCCTCCCACGTTTCCGTACCCTCACCTGTGCCCTAAGCCTTGCCGTTCCCTAACCCTAACCCTAGCCCAGAACGGAAACCCACCACCAGCCCTATTCCTTACCCTACGCCGTTGCCTACTCCTGGCCTGTACTCTGGCACTGACCGGTCCGTCAGCACGTACCCTTACCCTCCCGCGTTTCCGTACCCTAACCTGTGCCCTAAGCCTTGCCATTCCCTAACCCTAACCCTAGCCCTGAACGCAAGTCCACCACCAGCCCTACACTTTATCCAACGCCGTTGCCTACTCCTGGCCCGTACGCTGGCACTGACCCGTGCGTCAGCACGTAGCCCGCCCCTCCCACGTTTCTGTACACTCACCTGTGCCCTAGGCCTTGCCGTTCCCTAACCCTAACCCTATCCAAGAACGCAAATGCACCACCAGCCCTACACTTTATCCTACCCCGTTGCCTAATCCTGGCCCTTACGCTGGCACTAACCCGTGCGTCAGCACGTAGCCTGACCCTGCCACGTTTCCGTACCCTCACCTGTGCCCTAAGCCTTGCCGTTCCCTAACCCTAACCCTAGCCCAGAACGCAAATCCACCACCAGCCCTACACTTTATCCTACGCCGTTGCCTACTCCTGGCCCATACGCTGGCACTGACCCGTGAGTCAGCACGTAGCCTGACCCTCCCACGTTTCCGTACCCTTACCTGTGCCCTAAGCCTTGCCGTTCCCTAACCCTAACCCTAGCCCGGAACGGATAACCACCACCAGCCCTACACCTTACCTTACGCCGTACCCTATTCCTGGCCCGTATGCTGGCACTGAACCATGCGTCAGCACGTAGCCTGACCTCCCACGTTTCCGTACCCTCACCTGTGCCCTAAGCCTTGCTGTTCCCTAACCCTAACCCTAGCCCGGAACGCAATTCCACCACCAGCCCTACACCTTAGCTTACGCCGTACCCTACTCCTGACCCGTATGCTGGCACTGACCCGTGCGTCAGCACGTAGCCCGACCCTCCCACGTTTATGTACACTCACCTGTGCCCTAAGCCTTGCCGTTCCCTAACCCTAACCCTAGCCTGGAACGCAAATCCACCACCAGCCCTACACTTTATCCTACGCCGTTGCCTACTCCTGGCCCTTACGCTGGCACTGACCCATGCGTCAGCACGTAGCCTAACCCTCCCACGTTTCCGTACCCTTAC